>NC_133701.1:4977500-5512500 GCF_048934315.1 Petromyzon marinus
CAAGCGTAGAGAAGGGAGGGAATGACCGTGGAGCTTAGTGCGGAGCGACAGACCAAGTAGCTTCCACACAACGTTAGGCAACCGATGAAAAGATATTGCCGCTCGACTGATTCGGAGTGAGACCTCTGCTGTTAAACTGGAGCCGGTCATAAGCACACTGCCCAGGTATGGGAAACTCTCCACTCTCTCCACAACTGCCCCATCACCGATTGGGAGTTGTGGGGGTGGAGTGTCCGATGGTACAAATACCCAGGCAGGTGCTTAGTTTTGGTGGGGCTGATGGTAAGGCCCCATCCCTTAGTGGCACGCTCCAGTCTCAGCAGCAGCGTCTCCAACTCCTCCTCTGAATGAGCAGCTATTACCAAATCATCGGCATACATAACGTGGTTGAGCAATAGGGAGCCATCCCTTGACCGCACCCGGGCATCGATCAGCCTCCCATTATATCTGTACCAAATGGAGATTCCCCCGGTACAGCTATTGAAGACTTCATGAACTACGTGGTCAAAATAGGTGTTAAATAATATGGGAGCCATAGGACATCCCTGTCGCACCCCAAGGTGAACAGAGAATGGCTCTGACTCTCGGCCACGTAGTTTTACCCGGGCCCGCTCACCATCATGAAGGTCCTTAATGATCGTGAGCAGGGGGTCAGGGACTCCAAAAGCACGAAGAACAACCCAGAGCCCAGGCCTACTGATGGTATCATAGGCCTTGACCAGGTCAATAAAGCAGAAATGTAGGTCTTGTTGGAATTCCCTACACCTCTGCTGTAGCATACGGACAGAAAATATGGTATCTGTGCAGGACCACCCTTTCCTGAAACCGCATTGGGGCTCCGCAAGCCTCTCCTCAGCGTGCCAGGCAAGGCGATGTTGAATAATCCTTGCCAGGACCTTTCCCGGCACACTGAGGAGTGAGATGCCCCTGTAGTTGTTACAGTCTGTGCGATCCCCCTTCTTAAAGAGAGGGACCACCAGGGCATCCTTCCAATCCTGCGGAACCCGTCCAGTGGTCCAGACTGTTGTTATAATGTCATATCGCGCAGTCTGTGCACAAACACCACCCTCCCTCAGCATTTCGCTTGGGAGATCATCTCTGCCCAGTGCCCATTCCTGGTCTCTGACTCCGGATCGCCTTCAGTACTTCCTCAACAGATGGCACCTCAGCCAGCCACTCACAGGGGGTGACTTCTTCCAATATTTGAGGCACCGCAGCCTCAGCAGGGTCATCCCCACTTTGTGCCACGATGAATTCTTGGCTGAGGGGTTTCCCCTCCCCCAGGACCTCACAGAAATGCTCAGCAAATCTGCAAACCTGTTCCTGGGGGTAGAAGATTGGAACACCGTTTTTTCCCCTAATGATGGTAATAGGTGTGGCGCTGCAGGTTACTTTTTTGATGGAGTGAAATAGAGATTTGTGATCGCGGGCCACTGAGGCAGACTCCATATCCTCAGCAACCCGCGACCACCACCCACCCTTGCAGCGCCTCACGGCTCTCCGAACCTCTGAGCGAAGGCTGCGGTAAGCCTCCTCATTCTCTGACGTGGGATTCTGTAGCCGATGACAGTGGGCCTGTCGCTTTTTCCCAACTATCCTGAACACCTCCTCTGTCAGCCAGGGTCTCTGGGGAGGTCTGGACCGCGTACCCAAAGCAGTCATTGCAGCTGCATGAGTCACAGTTCTAAACCTCGCCCATTTACCCTCGACATCAGGAGGAGTGGGGGACGATGCCAACCCCAGCTGCAAGCGATGATGAAATTCTCGCTTGCAACTTTCATCAGCTAACTGAGACCAGGCCACTTTAGGTTGGAATGGGGTCCTGGGTGTACACCCACCACCGGAGTGGAAGAATGGCAGGTGCATCTTACAGATAACTAGTCAATGGTCAGAGGGCAGATCAGCTCCACGGTAGGTCCTGGTGTCAAGGACATGGGCTCGCATCAACTGGTCCGTCACTATGTAGTCCAGCAGATGTTCTTGCTTAGACCCGGCATGTATCCATGATATTGTGTGGATGCGCTAATGCCGGAACAGCGTGTTGGTAATTACAAGCCCATGGGCTGCACAAAAATCTAGCAGCCCCCTACCATTGTTATTGAGCTGATCTGGCCCATGGCCTCCAATCACTCCAGACCAGGTGCCAGCATCATGACCAACTCGTGCATTGAAGTCACCCAACAGGATGACTCTATCCCGAGGGGCCACTTTAGCCAGCACCTGTGACAGGAGGTCATACAAGGCATCTGACTCATCGGCATTGCCTGCATCCCTCCACGGATGTTCGTCTTCGGTGGGGGCATAAGTAATGACGACCACCACTCCTCGCCTCCGGTTGATGGGAAGGCGAGCCCAACGTAGCCTGTGGTTTACAGCTTCCCACACCTCACCGCCACGCTCCCACGCACCCTTCATTCTTTTGTTCAAAAGAAGAGCCACACCCTATTGTTTGGCAGTCTGCTGCCCCGAGTAAAGGACTGTCCACCCCTCTTGGTGGCAGGAGCCAGAACCGGTCCACCGGACCTCCTGAATGCCACAGAGATCCAGGCGGTACCGATCCAGCTCCCGACAGAGGAGTGGCAGCCTCTCCTCCACAGTGAGCGTTCGAACATTCAACGTGGCCACACGAAGTGGCTTTTCGTTGTTTCTGGAGGGTAGATATTCAATCTCCTGGCTTTGCCAATTGGGGTTTGGCCAGGAGACGTCATAGATGCCTATCCCCCTGGGGCCTCGGCACAAGCTTATTGGTTATATATTTAAGTCGTGGTTTCGTGGTAATTTTTTTAAGGTGGAAGGGTTACCAGCCCCTCGCATCCGTCCAGAACCCCCTGTTTAGCCACTGTGGTGGTCACAGACACCATGAGGGAAGAGGGCCAATCGGAATTGGCCCTCTCCCCACAGCACTGTCCACGACAGAGTTGCCCGTCCGGCACCGCGAGGAGGTAGGGGGTTGTTTTTGCCGGACATACGCACACACACGCACACAAACACACGCACACGCGCGCACACGCGCACACGAACACGCACGCGCACACGCAACTGCCCCCGCACTCATTTAAGTGAAACAGGCAGGGGTCATTATCGGGCTGGCGCGAGGGTGAATCCTGCAAGATTAACGAGCGCGCCCGTCCGCCTCCGCAGCTTGGCATGCCCGCGGCATTATAATAACTTGTCAAACAGACCCTTTAACCCGCGCCCGAGAGAGGGCCGCCTCCCCGCGCTGTCTACACGGCTCCCGGCTGGGAGAACGTGGGGAATGAATGCCCCCAAATTGCCCATTGAGTCAGCGAGCGAGTTATTCGCTCTCTTTCCACGCTACATTTAGTACCGTGAGCGCCGAGGAGTGGGGGAAGGGGGACGGGGGGGGTTGAGGGGGGGGGGGAAATTCCCATTGAGGGGGTGGTGATGCCATAACCCCCACTGATGCCATAACCCCCACTGAGGTTATGGCATCCCCCCCCCCGCTTCCGTGCACCATATACGGATTCTAGAAACCTCAACTTCTGGGAGGCTGACCCAGAGATTTCAAGCTTTTTAAACATGGCCCTATATCTTACAAATAATAAAAACCCATCAATGTATGTTCTCTGGAAATGTCAATGAAATAATTATTTTCGGAGTCTCAAGGGGGAGGGGAAGGGGGGGAGGCGATCTCCCAATCGTCACCCCCTCCCTCCCGCTGCTCCCCCTAAGGCCACGATATGCACATCGATCACATGTCCACGCTTCTAACCAGGAAGGCATTGTGTTCGTGTTGCGTTATTGGTGTGTTGTGTTACTCGTGTGTTTTGTCGCCCAAACGTGGCGCTGACCTTCCCCGTGCGAATTTTTTTCATGCACGGTAATGACATTCATGCCTGAGACCCCACCGCCCGAAGTGCCCGAACACTCCTATGCGTTTTCTGGGTTGTACAGGCATTGTTGTTCAGCACGATGTCCGACTCTTTCGGAACACGTGCTGTGAGCTTCTTCGGCAACTGCAAATGGCCTCGGTGGTCTCTCGCCCTTTCTTGCCCTGCGATGGGAGAGCAGAGAGACGCACACATTGAGCGGAGGTTGAACGCTTAATGCGTGCCACCTTATTGCTGCTGTACGAGACTGTATCACCATTTGTTTAAAATCTGGAGTGGGGAAATACAAGGTTCAAACAAAAACATATAAATTGAGACAATGCTTAAGAGAGACAGAATGGGGGAGCTTCGGATGGAGAAGAAGAGTGGAGGGGAGAGATGAAAGTTAGAGCGCAGAGGAAGACGGAGAAGATGGGGGTTAGGAGGAGGAGATGGAGCGAGTTGGACATAGACAGCGAGGCGGTCCGAATATTTAAATATTTTCAAATAGGGTCCGACATTATTTGTAAAATCGATTAAATGTATTTTCTTTCGTAAATATGGAGGGGGGGTGCTATCACCCCCATTGACCCCACACCCTACCTTGGATCCCCCACGGTTGGAGGGGGGGCCTGGAGAGGAGGCTCTGAGCGCCACGCCGCCGCCACTGACAGCCCGCGACACCACCCGTGGATCGCCTTCCCGCCTGAGAGCAGATCCCCTTTCCCGTGCCCGGCACACTCAACAGCTCGCTGATCGGCTCGCTGACCGGCTCGCTGACCGGCTCGCTGACCGGCGCGCTGACTGGCTCGCAAACTGACTGACGAACCCGACCTATCAGCCGACTCAATTACCAATAACCCAACCAACTGTCCGACCGTACGGCAGACCCATCAATCAACCAACCGACTGACAGACTCGACACCAAAACCGGCGATTGATCAACATCCCTACTGTTTGACTTGTCGACCAATCGTCTAACCGACTGACTCACTGACTCAATGACCGATCTTCCAGCTGAATTACTGAATAACCCCCTAACTCACTGACAGGCGGGTCAATTGACAGACCAGTTGAACAAATCAACAAACGATTTAGTGGCCGACCAACCAACTCACCAAATGGCTCAATGACCAACGAATCGATTGACCGACTAAGTGACGAAATTATCGACCAAACCATCCGCCCATCTGACCCCACCTGACTGGCTGACCAACTTACCAACCGACTGACCAAATTATTGAGTGACCAGTTGACTTATAAGCTGGCTGACTGATTAGTCGACCATCGCATGTTAATTCAAAACAAAGTACCGTACCTAAAAATATACAACCGATCGATATCAGTGCTGCTGCTGCAGACACATAGCCCATGCGTTGCACGTAACGCTCCTGCGACCCAAGTTGAATACACAGAATTACACAATTTCAGCGAAATATATATTGCAGAACTAAACAAAAGTTACGCAAAAAACTCAAGAGTTGCTGCCGAGCCAACTTTTAACCGATTAAAAGCTCAATTTATCATAGGACGTTGAACATTTGAATGACTTTTTACAAACACCGTTTTGGTTTTCGGCCGATGATGACACAATAGCTTCGTCGTAAATTTAACGATATTCCGCACGCGCTCGATAGGCTGTCGCCGAATGAGCGAGGGCCTGGCATTATTTAGCAATTAGTGGAAGGACTCGCGAAGTGGTGTTCATCCTAAAAGAAACAAACTCAAAGAAGGGGCGAGATCGATAACCCATTAGTGCGCTCACGTTTACAAAATCATAAATTCATTTGCTCGCTCTCGCCTTTCGCAGGCGCTCGAATCCCAGATTTGCTCTCTCCTCCGCGATGGGGCCACGTGCTGAGCTTGGCCTCGCTTCGAGCTGTCGCCACGCACTACCGTGCGGGCATCGGTTCCACATTTAAACTCCTAAAGATGTACGTGTGTTGAACTTCTTTCGCACCCTACGCGGCCAACCGTGCATAATCGGAGGTTGCGGGGGAAGGACAACGAACTGAACACCCAAAAAATCGGTCACGAAAAAATTCGTTCTCAATCTAAGATGCCCGCAGGACTAGTTCGCGGCGATGGTTTGAGAGAGCAGCCGTGTTAACTTCTGGCTTTCACATGTCCTCTTTCCAGACACAAAACAACGATCGGTGGTGGTGGCGTTGCCAGCACCATGCCCGGCTGCCTTTGTCTCCCCGGTGCTGACGTTTACACACCGCACCAGGTCAACCCGTGCCATCTCGGGCGGAGTCAACTTTAGTGGAGGATCCAGGACATAAACCGCACCTCCGAATAGCGCGGTTGGCTACGTACGGTGGCGAAGTAAGTTAAACATACATACCTGATAAATGAAATAAATAGTTTAGTTTCATTTGTATATATTTGTTAGTTTTTTTGCCTTTCCTATACTTTGCACTCATATCGTGTTGTGTTTGGTTGCTGTTGTTGTAACGCTCTCACCTGCCCCTACTGGACGTCTGTGAAAAAGAGCCCGATAGCTCATCGGATTCCTCCAGCATAAATACATGTGTCGATTCTTATTCTGCCATTAAAACAAAAATGTTCAGCGTGCACGCAGACCCGATGCGTGCATCGCGAGTACCCGTTCAAAACGTGGCCGACACCACCGCTGCCAAAAACGATTGCATTTCCTGACCATTGGCCATTGCGGTACTGGTGCCAGCCAAACGTTGGAAGAAGACTCAATTAGATGTTGTAACTACAAAAATACATTCTCAGCATCCGGTCTGGACGACAAGAATGTAAAATGCTTGCGGGGTTGACACCTCTGACCGGCAATTCGTCTCTCGGTGACAAACGAGCAAAGATGCACCCCCCCCCCCACCCCCGCGCGCCACCACCCCCCTTTAAAGGCCACGCAGCATGAATGATGCACGTATGTACTGCATGTTTGTTGAACCCCTTTCGCACCGCACGTAGCCAACCGTGCGGTATCGGAGGTGCGTAGGGAAGGACAACCAACTAAACACAAAAAAGTGGTTCTAAAGAGATGAATTTTTCCATCGATATTTAAAGGTACATAGCGCCAGCGGCTTACAAATATCGGCAGGTAGAGCGTTCCAGACGGCCGCAGACGCGCATCTGAAAGCGAGCGATGCGGTGACCGTCTCTGACGACGATTGCGTTGAGTTTGCTTCATTCGGTAAAGAGGTAATCGCGGCCAATGCACACTGATGCGATCGCACGTCACCATCGCTTCCTTCCTTCTGCTAGCTCCCTGCAGCTGTCGCAAAGTTCGACGCCTGACCTCCGACGCCTGACCTCCGACGCCCGAGTTGAAAAAATCTCAAACCATCTGGCTTTAGTCTCGCTCGCCAACCTCTGCGTGCCACTCCAAAGCCCGTCTCGGTGACCTGCCCTCCTCCACCCTGCACACCACGTGTCCCACCCATCACAACCCTCCGCTTTCCTGAATGCATCCACAAACGTTTTCTCGCCACGTGACGTCCTGAATTCCCACAGTTTACTATTTACTGATTTTTATTTTATTTTACCAGATAAGGCCCACTCAGCTATATCGCTCTTTTTCAGAAACGACCTGGCCACAGATGATAGCTGCACGAAGTGGCTTATCGCGTGTGACCAGCCGATCGACTCACTTGTGGTTGTACCCAACTATACTGCTCGGTGGACAGAGGCGCAGGTGCGGCATTCAATTAACGCGTCCATTGTTGAAACTGCCGCGACGGGAGGTTGACCCGGTGACCTCTGGATTAAAAATGAAACGAAACCTCTGAACAAAGGCAACATTGCGCATTCTGTAGAACTGCTTTTGTGTTCAGTTTGTTGTCCTTCCCCGGCACCTCCCATTATCGCGGTTGGCTACGTACTGTGCAAAAAAAGAAAAGTTTAACATACATACATACATTTCCAGCAGCGGTGACTCAACACAGGTGCGACGCGACATCACCTGTGCGGAGCAGCACCCATTGTTGCAGCAGCATAAAAGTTAAATCTCATCCCCTAAATACCTCCCTTCCTTCCCCGCCAGACTTCCCCACCCTGCCCTCTCCCGGCTCCACGTCTGACCGGGACTGACAGCGGCTGCTCAACTGGCTTCAAGGGGGCTCCTTTTAAACAATTGGCCGAGCAGATTTTTGTTTTTTGTTACTTCTGTTTGTCGCAGTGTCCGCCACCACGGACGAAAGTTCGCGCCAAGCGCATTGTGCCCGGCGAGCCCGGCGGCCCCCTCTCCATTGTGCCGAGATCTCAGGCGATTTGAATTGGCGCGCTCTCTGTCCGGGCACGAACCGTGTCGCGCGTCATGGCCAATGCGGCAACAGCGGCGGCAGGAGCCCCGGCTGACGAAGTTGCGCCCTGCGCCGCCAACTCGTGATGATTCCACATGCGAGTTGAAGCCAAAGGCTTTACTTAAAAAAAAAAAATTTTGGTCGCTGCCAATGTTTTATTTTATTATTATTATTATTGTTTTCCTTCTCACGTGACATTCGCACATTTGAAGTGGTGGCACGAGACGCGCTTGTCCCTTATGGAACTCTCCCGCCCGCTGTTGAGAGAACGTCCCACGTAAAAGTGGATGTCACACACGAGGACTTTCTGAGATCCGTGTTTCCCCACGCACCACGTTGTGGATGACTATTCAGCGCATTGCAGTCGACCTCAATTTTAATTTTTGTTATCTACCTTTGAGCAAGACTTTACCAAAACGAAAGTGCTGTATTTTGTTTTAATTGTCAATTTGTGACGCGAATGGAGACAATCGACTTACTGCGCTTGAACGATTCTGTCTGATATTATGGGTGTCTGACACCCAGTTTTGAACCTAGATTCTCGGCTCTAGAGATCGCCGGTTCGATTCCATCTCCAAACAACGGTGGCAACGTTCTTAACTATCCTCCCCCCCCCCCCAACCTCCACAGCCTCTGCCCACCCAGGAGTGTTAATGGGTTCACCACGGTTAGTCGATCGGCAGGTAGCGTGCGGTGTGGTAAGGTACGGGTACTCCCCCGTCTTCCAAAGCGTTTGACCAGCGTGGAAGAGAGTAGGCCAAATACCCCTCTAGAGGCGGAGCTCTCGGAGAGGGGGAGCTCTATCCTAGAGGCCACGGGGTCAGAGACACCCGAGCCACCCACACAGGAGTTGCTTAAAATGCATTTACGTTTTGGTGTAAGTGACACGCGTGCGTACAGGTACGCAGGCGCTTTCACCGCCGTGACTTTTGTCGTGAACAGGGTGATCCAGATGTCTTGCGACCACCAATTAATTGACCCCGAGATGTTTTTTTTTTTCCCTCCCACTTTGTATATTAATTTCTGTTTTAAAAATTAAACCTTACTTTAAAAAAAAAAGAAATAGTTTTAGAGAATGAAATGGGGGGGGGGGGGGGGCGGGCCGGGGGTTTACAAGACATCTGGACCCACCCTATACACGCGTGTGCATTACGTGTGCACACGCGTGTTATTCATTACGATTCGTAATCCTCCGTAAATCCGCGGCCGGTGTACACAGCAGCTCCGCGCTACGACGAAAGCGAACTATCACCGTCGGATTAGGCGCGGGACGGCGTCTGGCTCTTACACGCCGAGCCGGGAACTTTTACACAAATATTTAATCGTGTGCGCGTTTACACGTTTGCATTCAACGTGTTTGCACCGACTCGGATATAGGGTAATGTTTTAGAATACATATACGAATCCAAACCTGAGAGGAGGATTACGTACGCGTGTGGTTTTTTTGCTCCCCCCCCCCCTTGCCCCCCCCCCCCCTTCTTTGTTCAAGCACCGTGGCATGAAATTAAAGAGCTCCACCAGTCGAACTGGCTCGAGCGGTTCCTGTGTGAAGCGAAGCCCCAAATTGACTCAACCATATCCAAAAAAAGCTAATCCATATTAATCCCCCCCTTCTCTCTCCCCCTCGCGCATCGCTGCTAATTTCACGTAAAGAGAGCAGTAAATAAATAAAGCCACATCATTTTTACATTCAACAGGGTCGTCCGGATGTATTATGACCCCTCCATTTATTTCTCTAAAACGTAATGTATATATTTTTTTAAAGCAAGGTTTATGTACAACAGAAATGGATGTGCAAATGAGAACATTATTTGGGGTCAATTACTTGGAGGGGCCACAAGACATCTGCAACATCCCGTAAAAAATAACCTGTTGGTTTTTCCGAATAAACGTCTGCAAAGGTCATATTTACAATTGGCATGTAGATGACACACACACACTTGCAACATCTCTTAACAATCCGTGCGCCACGTTGCGTTTCAATAACATGTTTACAGCATACAGCGGAGACCATCACTTATCAAACGTCAGTCCTTGGACACTCAAAACATTCACCCTCGTTTCTCTTTGCTCGTCACAGAAAATGGGCAAGCAGTCACCGTGGGTGCAATGTCCAGCAACACAGACTTGCAAACAAAGCGTGGTCACCACATCTACGCCTCTACATAAGCAACGAAACAGGTAGACGTCTCCACAAATCTGGCTGTCGCCTGATGAAGCTGGTTGTAGTTACTGGCGAAACGTCGTACTCAGATCGTAAATGTTGTGGCTTGGCTCTCCAACGCAACTGCGTGCTGTACAAGTCACGAATTGGCCACGTTCTGTTTATGCGACAACCCTTACTAGTTGGCTGTGTCGGGTGGTGGCGGGTTTAACGACACATTTATATATTTATGCGATCTAACCCAAAAAACCCTCTATTATGAACGGCGGCAAGTTTCCTAGCTATCCCACAACCCGCCCCACCAGCCTTCACAGCCTCTGTCCACCCAGCAGTGTGGATGTGAATGTGTTCACCAGCACTGTGGATGTGTTCACACTGTAGTGTGGATGTGTTCACCAGCACTGTGGATGTGTTCACACTGTAGTGTGGATGTGTTCACCAGCACTGTGGATGTGTTCACACTGCAGTGTGGATGTGTTCACACTGCAGTGTGGATGTGTTCACACTGCAGTGTGGATGTGTTCACCAGCACTGTGGATGTGTTCACCAGCACTGTGGATGTGTTCACACTGCAGTGTGGATGTGTTCACACTGCAGTGTGGATGTGAATGTGTTCACCAGCACTGTGGATGTGTTCACACTGCAGTGTGGATGTGTTCACCAGCACTGTGGATGTGTTCACACTGCAGTGTGGATGTGTTCACCCAGCAGTGTGGATGTGTTCACACTACGGGGTGAACACATTCACCCAGCAGTGTGGATGTGAATGTGTTCACCAGCACTGTGGATGTGTTCACACTGCAGTGTGGATGTGTTCACACTACGGGGTGAACACATTCACACTACGGGGTGAACACATTCACACTGTGAACACATTCACACTGCAGTGTGAATGTGTTCACCCCGTAGTGTAAACACGTCCACACTGCTGGGTGAATGTGTTCACACTGCTGGGTGAATGTGTTCACCCAGCAGGGTGAATGTGTTCACCCAGCAGTGTGGATATGTTTACACTGCTGGCGACACACGACTCTTTTTTCTTGAAATTACAGCGCTCAGATAAACGTCGTCCTGTAACGTGACCTTGTTCATGGTGCGGATGGGGGGGGGGGGGGCATACAAATCATAGGGGAAGTGGGGGGGGGGTACAACACAGTTGATGTTAAACAAACTTAAATATGTTTAACGCTAAACACAGTGAGTAATGGCACGGCCATCGTTTTGTCCATCATCATGCGATCTGCTCTCGCTCTTCGTGTATAGACGCCACGTGCATGCCGGCATGTTTGTTTCTACTTGACCTTCAGCAGTTGGGGGGGCGGGGGGGGCTCCCTAGGCCTCATTCGACGCCTGCGACGCTATGGGGCTGGACACAAGTCCCACCGCTTTACTGCATTTCCGAGAAAACAAATACGTCGTTTTTGCTGGTATATCTGCTATTTTGACAACAGGTAAGCGATACCCTCTCACAACACAGCCAGTTCCCGGAGTGACTGCGTCCAGACGGTGCCAGAAGTTGGTTCAACTGCGGTAGGCAACCCTCCTGGCCTGAGTCTACAAAGCCTCGTTCGTAACAAACCGCCACGCAATCACCGCGAAGGGCCGGGGCTGGTGTTGAGCACATGGCATTGGCAAGGCTGGGTCAACACGCCACTCCGTGTCGAGTTTCGTGAACAAAGACGACGACGACGACGACGACAAAGAAACTCCCACACGGCTCCTTGACCACCGTCTCTGGGGGCGAGGCGTTTTGGAAACGGGCCGAAACGTGGAACCACGACTTCGGCTTTCACACGGCCCAGCGGACCACACGCCGGGCGCTTTCCAGTTCGGGAAACAACCCACGACATTTACAAGAGTCTTCAGCCGGACTAATCGGGTACTAGAGGGGTGGTGGTGGTGGGGGGGGGCATACTTTCGATACGGCACCACTGGTGCTGTTTTCTCTTCTTCTTCTTCTTCGTCAAAATTGTAGGACGCTCTTCATGTTTCGCGTCATTATCGGGGAACGGCGAGGTCACAGTTTTAGGTCACCGAATAACTTTGGGAGGTTCCATTCGGCACTGCGTCAGGGAGGATTGGCCACCTCTCGCTTCGGCGAAACTCGTGTCGGTTGCGCCGGATGTTGTGTGGGCAGGGTCCTTACGCCACAACAAAGCGACACTAGTCCACAGAATATCATTGCCCATTTATCTGGTTGTCACTGCGATGTATTTCGTGCCTTCTTCATTCATCACTAACTTAATAAATGCATACATGGATCGCCGCTGATGTTGGCCGTGAGAAGGAATTGAGGAATTGAACTCGGTTGGACGGGTTCATATCACCTCAGATTGGCACGGTTGGCTACGTATGGTGCAAAAGAAGTTCAACGTACGTACGTACATACATGGCACAACACAGCGCTCTAAACCCTGCCGTCACACAAACACAAAGATCCCAGAATAGCCATAGGCTTTTGGGAGCAATTGCTGTTAGCGAGCAACTATCCACACATGCACATGAACGCCCCCCCCCCCCCTCACTACCCCCCTCTCTACAAACCCCAACGACCTTCTCCCTACCTCCCGTACAAAAAAACAGCAGCAGCGAGAAGAAGAAGAAGGGAAAACAAATCACAAAAAGGAGAAAGGATGAGTGAGGTGTAATGGAAGCCGGCTTGTGAATGCCGTGAGAATGTTAAAACAAAAGGGCCTTTGGGGCAGTGACCCGGCACTGTCTGGCCCTCAAAGCCGCCTCGACACGGCGGGCAGAAGTCGGGGGGGGGGGGGGGGCGGGCGGGCTGGGTGGGTGGGTGGGGGGCAACTCGCGGCTCCGTCTGCTCAACGGCTCATCGCGAAGCGTCGCATCCAGCCGGCCGCCACCGCCGGTGCCGAGCCTCGCCACCGGTCCCTGACCCCTCAACTCGACACTCACCGACCCCCAACGCAGCCGCGACCCAAACGTAGCCGACGCCGCCGCTCACCTTCCCACCAACCCCACGAGGCCAGACACGCGTGCCCACAGCTTCCCAGCCCCACCCCCCTCCACCCCCACCTTGCTCGTAATCCCTCGCTCGCAGTGGCAGCGCTAGTTAGGCAGCCCATGTGCTAAAACTAAACTCGCTGTTTTACCAGGTAAGGCCCACTGAGACTATAGAGCTCTTTTTTTAGTTTCAGAAGTGACCTGGCTATCACAAATGACGGCTCGGAGAAGCAGGTGGCTTATCGCGTGGAAATGGATAGCAGCCAAATACTCTTAAACGCGTGACGTTGATTCCAAGTGTGGAGGGGAGGGAAAAAAAACCGGAAGACCCGAAGAAAAATCCACGTGACCACGGGGATGCAACACTCAAACTCCAAATATACAACAGGCGTTCGGCTCGGGATCGAACCAACAACCTCCTGCATACCAGGCGAGGTAGTGAACATCTCGCCACCGTGGAACCCTTTCAGTTAAAGGGGCACCCAGATTAATAAAATATATATTGGAGGTACATCAAATATCAACTGGAATTATTATGCGATTAAACACATATCAATGTAAACAAGTCAATCGATTTCGCTCATCTCTATCCTGGCTGCAGCTTCCATCTCTGGTCTAACGACTAATATATGTTAAGGCCACATTTGTCTCGTCTCGCTGCATCCAACTTGAACAGTCCAGAAAGCGGGAAACATGTTGACACGGCGCATGCTATTGCGGTGGTATAATTATAGGGAACAATAATATAGGGCGACTACGGATAGGTATACCTTGTACTCTAGTGCTAGTGCCTTACGCCGACCAATCCCTACTTCAAGCCAGCCGAGCAGCATTCTAGAACATTTTGAGAACTTGCGCTCTGGATATATATATTGTCTACATCTAGTGCCTCATCTCATTCCGATTTTATAATCAGAATATGTATTTATACCGGAGGAATCCGATGAGCTATAAAGCTCTTTTCTCAGATGTTTCGCGCACCCCTTTCCCTCCAATAGATGAGCGCCTCCCCTACACCCTCACCTCCTCACCGCCGGCCCTACTCCTCACCCTCGCCCCCTCCTCTACCCGGTCCCCTTTTTTTTTTTGCGCTGCCCTACCAAACAACCGCCGACGATGCCGGCTTCTGGCGAGGATGGAACCTTATCTGTTGTGTCTTGGTCACTTTGCCGTGCGTCTCTCGCGAGTGGCGCCCAGTGGCTCGATCGCTCCATGGCTCGCGTGAGCCCGAGGTTCGCTCGCTTGCCTTGCGCGCACCCAGTCCCAACCATCCGAGCCTTCCGATGTCTCAATCCGCCGTCTTTCGTTACCGCGCTATCGTGCTCCGTCATCGGGCGCGAGAGAAGTTTCAACATACAGACATCGTATGAAATGTAAATACATTCGTTAAATAAGTGCATCGCGGTGCGGCGGGTGGGGGAATCTAACTGGAGGCATGAAAGCAGAGCATGCTGGTGGTAGATTGTTATTCTCGTTTTCATGGTCAGGTAAAATAGCGCCCCCTCTGCCTCCCCCCCCCCCCACCCCTTTCTGCCTCCCCCTCTCTTTCACCACCCCCGTCTTTCTATGTCCACCCAGGAGTATAAATGAGTACCCTAGAGTCAAACAATTGTCAGGTCACGTTCTTGCGGGATAAAGTGTGGGTACTCCCTCCTCTTACAAGATATCGGGCCAGGGTGAAATAATAATAATAATAGGCTTAAATACCCCATCTGCCAGCATGGCATAAGCAGGCAATTGCAGGGCTGCACTTTTACCCGTCATTTCAATAGCAACTGCAGAGGTTGGTCAACCCACTGCTGGATTACGAAGGGGGTTGTTCGACCATACTTCACCACGCTGGTCAGTACAGGTTGTTAAGCACAAAGCCCTCTGCTCAGAATAACTCCCTCGAGGCTGAGTTCACCTACAGGAAGTAGGTCACGGGGTGCCACATTCAGATACAGATTGTCACCAAATGTCAAGGCTATGAATCAAACCTGGGCTTGCGCTATCAACGACAGCACCATTTTCTCGCTTGGATGCACGCATACCACAATGACTTGTTATTATAATAATACTTAACAGTTCTTTGTCGACCCACTGCTGAAGGAGGGCCTTCCTCAAGCCGTGTCGGTCATGGGGGTTGTTTGACCATACTTCTAGGCGCTCGTCGGTGCGGGTTGTCGAAGGTGGAGGGGAGAGGGGGGGGAGGTGGCAGCGCCGGTTCGGATATCACTCGACACTGACGCGAGCCGTTGCCGGGATTTGAACTCAGGTCGCCCGGGTTCATGTGTGTGTGTATTTACGGTGAACTTTTTTCGCGCACCGTGCGCAGCTCGTTGGAGGTGCGGGGAAGGACAACAAACGAAGCAAACGCATAGAGCGGTGCGATGAACCCCCGCGTCACCAATCCACGCACGTGCCGTTGGATAGCTAAAGGGGTTAAACCGGGGTCGTCGTTGCCGACACCCAGCAAATTAACCGGAGCAATGGTTTAAAGGAGATATCCAATGTGAGACTATTAGATTCCCATAAACGTCAACACAAAAGCCAGTAAAGAATTATGTACATGTGGAAAAAAAAATAGGTTTTACAATTCCTGGCCATAAAATAGGCGTTGAGATGTCCAAACACCAAATATAAACTTTCTGCAAGTAATCAAGTCTGCATTAAGCACACGTACTTGTGGTGAACATGTAAACAAACATGGTCTGATCATATATGGCATTGTCTTTGAAACTGATTGGCCTACACCAGAGGCAGCACTTCTTTGCCGGAAAGGGTAAAACCTATTCTTATTATTCATACTTTGATACCGGCAAAGAAAGGCCCTGTGATTATTACGTAAATATGTGCTCGAATTCAGATCATAACTTTTTTAGGGGTGTAATTGTTTGCCACCCGTCCCCTCCTCTCGATGCAGCGAATTGTCACAATGGAGATTCTGCAATGGAATCGATTTTTATTGTATTACCTTCTTGGTGAATGTAGCGGCTTCTAGTGACTGCTTCTGCTTTCATCTGTGGCTCGGAGCAGGATGGGTGACCACCAGGGCACACCAGATGTTGTAGGCCTGGGGCCTGCCAGATGGCCAGAGGATATCAGTGCATCCTTGATGGATTCGGGCAATAACTAATTTGAGGTATTGTATCTACTCTATGTTGAACTTCTTCCGCACCGCACGTAGCCAACCGTGCTAATCGGAGGTGCGGTGAGGAGGACAACACACCCAATACAAAGAGCAGTTCTAAAGAAATGAGTTTGCAATTTAGATGTAAAAGTGCGTAGCTCCTAGTGGCTTACTAATATCGGAAGGAAGAGCGTTCCAGACGGCCACAGGAGCGTATCTGAAAGCTCGCCATCCAGTGATGTACATCCAGTCTATCTGGGCAGAGCTTGGAGAGTTACCCTCTCGTAGGCGTGGGTTTTCTCCAGGTTGTCCAGTTTCCTCCCACGTGAAGCCAAGGCCTCGTTAATAGCAATTATTTAAAAAAACATCCCAAAGTAGCAGGAACCTCCTGAAGAAGAGTCTTCAGAATACGTGAGGCTTTCTTGGGTAACTAAAAATCCATCATCATTATTATTATTGTTGTAGAGCTTTCGTGCCGGTCACGGTTGAAATGGTTTAACATGAAGCGCGTTCGACGATTGTTGTTTCAAGAGTTGCGCGGTTCGTTTCAAGCGGCAGACCTGGTTAATACTGTGGGTGTAATCACAGTAACAATTTCGCGCCCGTCCGCTTCACCGTGCACGTTTAAAAAGATGCCGTGGCGTCATTCGCAAGAGCAGTGCCATTGTGCGCCAGCATTCGAGGGTCCACGTTTTCCAACGTTCGAAAATAACACCGCAAAGTACCCAAATGGCAGGAACCAATCATCGCCCAACCCCCCCCCGCCACCCCCCTACTGGCAGACCGATGCCCCCAGGTCACTATTGCAAACGAGACTCGATCCCGGTCTCTTGAGTTCTCATCTGCTGAACAAAATAAACTTGAAATTTGAACTTGATAATGCCAAACTGTGCCTAGAAACCAAACGACAACAAAACAACCCAACGGGTGAGAGATAAATAAATAATCGGCCACATAAACACAGGTGAAATTGTGAAGTTTAGTCGAAACGCTTGGGCTGTGATTGTCTCAATGAAAGGTTTGTCCAGAAACTCAGATTTCGACACTCCTACAATCCCGGCCAAAGTGCAACGGCACATTTACCTTTCCTATAATTATTCGAGGATGTTTTATATATTTATTTATTTTTACATTAGTTGCATTGCCGTGGCTCAAATTCCTTCTCCGCTGCGCGCACACTACCACGGTGTGACAAAGCTCCGGCCGAAACCACATCCCGTAACCTTATAAACTGCCAACAATGCCGTCTATTGAGGCAGCGACGGTAGATTATCAGCATTTATTTACATTGAATCCACTTTACGAGAACGATAGCGATCTTGCGTTCCGGTTCGAGCATGCAAAGCGCTACAAGATCAGCGAGACACAGGTTCCCCGTATAGCCTTTAAAGACTTGTGGGACAAGTGCAGCACCATGCCCGGCCGCCTTCGTCTCCCCAGTGGCGATGTTTACACACCGCACCAGGTACTCATTTGAGGCTGAGTCGATCTAGGGGAGGAGGGCAGGACCGGTTCGGATAGTCGTCACCGGTGTTGGCCGTGAGCAGGAATCGCCGGTGTCGTAGCGCAGACCACTACGCCACCGCTCCCCATTACACACGCACAGGCAGCGAAAGCTTTACAAACGAAAAAAGAAGAAGAAAAAAATAATAATAATAATCTTACAATTTCCTGGACTTTGTCCAAGCCTCGACATGCCCCGGGATGAAACGCGAGCTAATGACATTCGGGCCACAATTGTCCAAGCGAAACGAGCGAGCGAACGAGCGAGAAGTTTTGCGGCGTAGCGATTTGCAAGTCAAGTCGTCGCAGCGTCGCAAATAATGACTCTCGCCTGTCATCGCGGGCGGTTCTTTTTTTTGTTGCAACAAACCGATCTTGCTGGCGTCGGCGGCTGTCACGCACCCCAAAGGTGTATTAAGAACGCACGCACGCGCGTGCGCAAAGCACGGCGAGCACGCGCACGCACGCGGAGGAGGAGGTGTGGGTAGAGACTCCGCGTCATCCGGCAACAGCACCCCCCCCCGCCCACCCCCAGGGTTCCCAGCGGTTACTGCCTCTGAACTTTGACCTGTGAGCCACCTGGCCAACTTGTCAGCAGCTTCTTCATACAAAACAAAAAGACGCGGGTCTATTTTGGATAAATTATAATAACAATAATGTGTTCAAGTGTATCAGTCGAAGGGACATCTGAAACCAGCGTTTACCGCCCACGTAAAAGGAAAAAACCCCAGGACCATTTTAAATTTTCTGAGTCTCATCAGCAGGATGCGGCCTGATTAAACAGCCAAGTGTATGTGTAAATCAGTGCAGACCTTTTTGTCAATCCACTGCTGGATGAAGGCCTCCCTACGCCACTCGTGAAGGTTATTTGACCACACGTCACCACACTAGTCAATGCTGGTTCGAGTGGGGCGCGTATACATTGGCGTACAATATAGGACAACGATTAATTTGTTACTGCATTGCCTTCTTCCTACAGCGTAGACCCCCCCCCCCCCTCCACCACAGAAGCCTACAACATACTCTTTGGTTCTTTCGGTAAAGTCACATAGGTAAAAACAATTTTGCTATGCTAGTTACACCTGATGACGGTAGCTTGTGTTACCTCCGAGACGTCGGGATTTGATTATTATTTTTCCTACGTGACTTTACCGAAAGAACCAAAGAGCATGGATCATTGCAGTCACGAAAACTTCAAATCTAGAAGCCTACAACACTTGTTGTGGTTTTTTTTGTGTTTTGGCACGCACCCATTCAAGCACGAGCCAGGCTCAAACGCCTGCTTAGCTTGCTGCTCACTGTCCTCTCCACCATTGGAAAAGCGTCCACCGCGGAGACGGAGCGATGAAATCGGCTCAAGTGCAGGTGCGTTGGCGGGTGTAATGACAAGACCTTCAGAGGTGGCGGCTGCCATGTGGGAAGCATTGATCTAGCAGTGGATTGAGCATGCCTTGATGATGATCTACATCCCTTTAATCATCAATTATCACCCTTAACAGTGCCACATTCCACCTAACGCCCACACTCGCATCGGGTGTTTTTTTATCGCGATTGTTCCGTCTCCAGCTTTTAGAAGTTCACTGCGTAATGAATATCATACTTTGGCAATGGTGGGCCCCCTCCCACCCCATTCCCCCCAGCCCCCACCCAACGCTGACTTCTCTCGAGATTCCTGCCAATTCTCAATTGAATTCCCATCTGCCGCCGCGGCATAAGAAATAGGAATTAAGGCGAGCTCGGTGCGGTGGGGGAGCAATACTTCTCTGTATGCCTCTATTGTCCCTGGAGCAAATAATTTATGTTTCCACCTGCAGCACACCGACTATGATTTCCAGCTGTCAAATGATCAAATATAGAAATTTATTTTGTTTAAAGTACCATGTATAAACTGCCTGCTAAATCTAAAAACACGTGTGCGCGCCTCTGTGTGCCCGTGATTTTTATGAACATAATATTATATGCAGACGTGAAACTCGCGACTTGTGTAAAGGGGCAAGCCAATACCAGGAGGCGTAACGATGGATCGTTTCAGCGATTATTTACTGTGCCTGCACACTTACGTTGATCACAGTCGATCGGCAGGTCGCGTGCGGGTCGGGTAAAGTGTGGGTGCTGCCGATTGTGTCAGGAGACGAAGAATCCGTTCAAAACTCTCACGGAACAGAGTTGTATCACGCCGCGTCAGAAAAATATTCCGCGGATGCGGATATCAACAGAGCTACTTCTGGGATAATCTGAAGTGGACTCTCGTCCACACAGCAGGGGGCAGCACATCCCCACCTGCTCCAGAGAGTAATGTTCATTGCAGGTCAGTGACAACACTCGATTTTATTGTCAGAGCTGAAATGTTGCCAAATCATGTCCAGAACCAAATGTAATGTGATACGCTCTTTTTAGTCTTTGGTTACCGGGCAAAGACCATCAACTTGCTTCAAGCGAGTTTAAACAAATAAACAAATACTGATACCCGCGTTGGTATCGGTGCACAAATAACAAAAAAGACATTCGTCAATAACACCGTGGCCCTAAATTGAAAGGCACACAATAAGCAACATTTATGGGCAATGACCCGTTTTCACAGTCATCTCGGTGCCATGACGAAGGGACACTGCCCGTAATGCCACGTGTTATACACGTCACGTGAGCACTCAGGTCGTCTCGAGTCAAACCTATGCCGTCGACGATATGTAGGCTAGCACGCCTGGTATGCAGGAGGTCGTGGGTGCGATCCCGACCCTGACGCCTGTTTATTTGCAATTTACATGTTCTCCCCGTGATCGCATGGATTTTTTTCCAGGCCCTCCGGTTTTTTCCCTCTACATTTAGAACCAACATCATGCGTTTAGAGTATTTGGCTGCTATAAAAAAAATTCCACGCGATAAGCCACCTCGTTAAGCTATCATTTGTGGCCAGGTTGCTTCTGAAAATTATTTCTATAGCCTCAATGAACCTTACTTAGCAAAAGAATGTATATATAGTTTAACCGTAAAAAAATACAATTTGGGAGCTGCCAGCTGAGCGCACGCGCGCGCTTTGACCACGGAGTCGCCACAGGGTCCCGTGGTCACATCCCCACGGGAGCAGGAGTCCTCGCGGCTTGCCCGGGGTGTGTGTGGCGCCTGCCCCCTTGGGCTGGAAACCGGCAATGCCCAACGCACGTTAAATCACAAACCGCCCAGCCTCCACTCGTCCAGCACAACTACGGGCAGCCAACGAACTAAGCATTCCGTAAGCTCACCCGCGCACCCACCCAGCCAGTCACGAGTCACGTACCCAGACAGCCAAACGCACGACTCGTGCCAAGTCACCAAGATAGCTGCTCAATCCACCCACGTGCCCAGTTCACCAGCTAAACAACCAACAGCCAGTAAAACATTCAGTCATGCAGGCATACACCTAGTTTTACCATCCAACAGCCACTCGTATTACACACACAGTTTGTTTTTGTACCCCAACAACCGCCGATCGTCATTAAGTGCCGGGGACATCACCGCGGCGCTTGTGCCATGCCAGGTGCACTTTGAGGCCTCGTGAAGTGTCGAAGGCCCCCTGGCAGGAGGTCACGGAACAGACCCAGGTGCCACGGCTTGACTAACTGAGACGGCTGATGCATCAGCTGTTGATAGTTAAGTTTCTTATTTTTGGGACTCATCCTCGCGGCTCGGCCAGATCGAGTTACGTCCGTGAAGCAACATCTAGCGCTGCGTGCACCCCCCCTCCCCACCTCGATCGGCGAGCGTCCAACACGTGCGTGACCACTGTAGAAGTATGGGGGGCGGCTGACTAAGCGAACGGTTCGCGGTTAAATTACGCAAAGGGGATACGCAAAATTATACCCACCCCCCCCCCACCCCACAACCACCACACTTTCGAAATGTACTGTCCTATAATTATATAAAATCGCATCCTGGTACGGCAAAGACCTTGAGACCGGATGGTGGGAGGACTGCCAGCGCAGACCTTGGGTTGTCGCGTGCCCACTGCGCCGCAGCTACCGGGGATCTGGCGTCGGCAGCGAGGGATAGAGGTGGCACCAACGACACCTTGGCCACGGTGACCTCTCGACCCTGACCGGCTGCTGACTCGGGGCTGAGCCTCCCCGACTGTTGACCAGCTGCTCTGTATTTCAAGACCAGGGGCTCCGTCGTCAGCACAATATCGGTATTCGTGCCACCTTGTCGAAGGTAACCGTGATCGATTTTAAAAATGTTGTAAACAATTTCGAGGGTGGGGGTGTTGTCCCCTTCATCATAATATCTACACAATTGGGATATTCGCCCCCTTCCCTCGCCGCCTGTTCCCACGGCACTGACGCCGGCTGCACCCCTCTGCTGCACAAATCGTATGCTGGGCGACTGCTGCACGTGACCGACCCAACTCGAATTGGACCTCCCGACAGCCGTGGCTCGCAACTGCGTGGACCGTTGCCGTCCATAGATCCACGGACGCCCGACAGAGGTCTCAGCAATGGCGGCCGGCGGGTAAATATCGTGGAGGGGCACGGTGGTGGTGGTGGTGGGGTGGGGGTGGAGGGAGACGGGGTTCCATCGTATACTGCATCGTGGTCAAGATCTAAAATACACCGAAGTGACTGACAAGCCTGTGTGCAGTAAGACACAGCGGGGCAAAGGGTGAAGACCCCTGTGTTTTGCCCCTAATGACCGGCCACCAACTCTTGAGCGTGGCCTGGTTTGAAGTGTGTTTGGTCATTCTTAACCGCGAGGGCGTGGGTGGGGGTCGTGTCGGGGTGGGGGGGGGTTATGTGGGGGGGGGGGGGGGGGTCACGACAGACAATGATAAATGCCACACGAAGTGACCAGTGGTCCGATCCGCCCGCGTCCCGCCGTGCATTCTGCCCTGGATCTCACCCACTTTGCAGACGAGAGAAAATCTGCGAGGTTCACCGCTTAATTTTTTTCTACCCATTTTGTGCTGCCAATGTTTTAATTAATCATCAGAATTTAGAAGGGTGGTGCTAGCCTGCCTATTCCACCACGACCACCACCCAACCTCATCCCCCGACTCTACGGGGATTCCGTCCGCCACTGGGACTCAGGTACGTGGTGACGACTCACAGCTCTCGTTCAGTGAATTGCGCGCAGGGTTGGTGGATCGCGTAAGGATTGCACCATCGAGTAAGTGAGTGAGACGCCCACTCACTTACAAAGTTCGGGTTGGGTGCCAGTAAGATTCTGACTGCCAGTTGCAGAGATTTTAGTGTTATCCCCTCGCATGCGTGGATTTTATCTGGGCATTCCAGCTTCCAAGCACATGCAAAGTAGTAAACCTGACAAGTCGGTATCAATCCATGCTGTTAAATATATACAAGGTGACGTTTCGGGCCATGGCCCTTCTTCATAGCACATGCACGTGGTGCTATGAATGGCTGTTCGTTGCACACTTTCCTGTTAGAATCTTCTTTTAATCCGCAATTCTTGTGAGTACTGGGTCGTACGAATGACCTTTGAACTTCATTCGGCATCGTCCGCGACTACCTGGTCACTTTTGACCCCAGCAAATGAACCAAATTCTAATGTCAAAGATGTACACTCATCACATTAGATCAATAATGCAATGTGCACTATATGGACACGGACGGCCCTTTTGTCAAAACACTATTGGATGAGAGCCTGGCCACACCCCTGCAGGTTGTGAGGTTTATTTGACCATACTTCACCACACTGGTCAGCGCGAAGTCGTCGGTTCAATGCAATCTTCAGGGCGTGGCAGTTGAAACAATGGCCAAATGTCTGAAGTCATCCCTGTGGTCACCCTTCTTCACAAACCTGCAATGAGCAATGCTGCGGGTGGTGAAATTTAGGTAAAAAAATATAATAAATGTAATTTATCAGGTAAGGCCCACTGAGCTGCATAGCTGCTTTTGAGAAGGGACCTGGACATAATTGAAAGATCAATAAAGTGGCTTTACCACGTGGACATTTAGAGCAGCCAAATACTCTAAGCGCATGTCTTTTTTTAAATGTGGAGGGAAAACCCGGAGTACCCGAAGAAAAACTCACGCGACCACGGGGAGAGACAGTCACGCAAACTCCAAATATACAGGCGTCAGGGTTGGGATTAAACCCACGACCTCCTGTATACCGGGCGATGTAGTCAGCATCTCGCCACCGTGGCGCCCCAAAACACAACCACCGCAAACCAGCACAGCACGGTGGAGGTCTCCATCCAGCAGTGGACTTAAAAAGGTGTGCAAGCAACGACAACAAAAATTACGTCGATAAACCTCAACCGGCGATGAACTCTTGAACCTGCTCCCGCTTTGCACGCGCGTGCTCTATAGAGGAGGGAGCGTAATGAGCGCGTGGGACACGTCGACAAATGCGGAAGGTGACGCTGCCGTTTGCAAGGAGGTGACCTTTACCTGGGTTGACCCGCACTCAGAGGGGCAGTGCCAGCTCTTGGCCAATCCAGCTTCTGCCGCTTATCGCTCTTGCATTAGCTGTGACCAAGAAGGAAAAAAAAAACATTCAACTTTATTTTCTGTGTGTATGACTTTACTTCAAGGATACAGAATATATTTTTTTTTTGTCAAGCACAGGCCCCCAAAAAACAAACATGCCAAGTGGCCAGCAACACGATTCACGACTAAAGTTGTAATGGGTAAGAGTTGAGGGCGCTTGTCTCTGGACTGAGCAAAGTTATTTTTGTAAGAGCTCGCGTAAGGAGACGGTTCTGGGAGGTTAGGCCAGAGCGCAGCAATGCAAGAGATGACGCTGAGGGAGACGTGTTTGGAGTGAGTGAAGAAGTGCGTGGAAGAATGGGTAGGTGATTGGGTGAATGAGTAAGTGAGTTGTTGTGACCTGCAGCGTGGTGGTGGTGCTGGTGCTGGTGGTTGAACACAGTGTGGTGAGTGGGTGAGTGAATAATCACATAACCAAACCGCCAATGGATACCCATAACTAAGAATACGTCTACGTTATAGACTGCCAGTACGCTCGCTCAGGTTAAGAACCAGGCTACAGTCTACATTATAGACTGCCAGTACACTCACCCAGCTTAATAACCATTGCTACAGTCTACATTATAGACTGCCAGTACGCTCGCTCAGGTTAAGAACCAGACTACAGTCTACATTATAGACTGCCAGTACGCTCACTCAGTTTAATAACCATTGCTACAGTCTACATCATAGACTGCCAATACGCTCACCAGCTTAAAAACCAGGCTACAGTCTACATTATAGACTGCGAGTCCACTCACCGAGGTTAAGAACCAGGCTACAGTCTATATTATAAACTGCCAGTACACTCACCCAGCTTAATAACCATTGCTACAGTCTACATTCTAAATTGCCAGTACACTCAATCAGATTAAGAATCAGGCTACAGTCTACATTAGTGTTTTTTTGTTGTTTATTATTTTCATTTTATTTTTTATTATTTTTATTCACTGTATTTTCATTATTATTTTTCTATCTACGTGACTTTACCGAAAGAACCAAAGAATATGGCATATTATATTTAAGTGACAACCTTTACTAATTGGCTGTGTCAAGTGGTGGCGAGTTTAACGACACATTTATATATTTACGCGATCTAACCCAAAAAAACCTGTATTATGGATGAATGTGCTGTTGTGACCTGCAGTGTGCTGGTGGTTGAACACAGTGTGGTGAGTGGGTGAGTGACTGAGATGAAACACATTAAACGTTTGCAATAGTCCGGAGAATAATATGAGATAGTTATTCAATCAAGCCAAGAAAGCCTTGCTGTATCTCAAGACTCGTATTCAGTAAGGGGGTGGGGGGGGGGTGTTGTGCATTGGAATGTTTGGCCAATGCCGTGAATAAGTGCCGGATAAAACCTCACCACGCATACGGAAGGGTGGCACGGCCACCACCAGCCCAACTCGCAGCTCCAGTCCGACAAGCAAGCAGTACGTCCTGGCAATCAAACTATAAACATTTTTGTCGTTACAAAATGTTAAACTATTTTTCAGTTTTTTTTTCAGGTAAGGCCCACTTGAGCTATGAGCCCTTTTTCACGACGCGATCTGGCCACAAACTATATGCTCAACGAAAAGTGGCTTTTCCTCGTGGAATTTTACGGCAGCCAAATACTCTCCCATTTTAGTGCCGCCGAGGCTCAAAACGAGCTTGGAGTTCCCAGCTCTGGCAACATTGGGTGCGTTCACGGTCATCTGGAAGTATGAAAGTAAGAGGCAAAGTCACCGTCACAAGCATTTAAAGTGACCAAAGGAACAGGTGACCAGGTGACCCAAGGGTCAGAGCACCGCTGAGAACGTCGGATCGAATCCAGATTCAGCCACACGTGACTCTTATAAGTTGATGACTGTGCACACAGAAACAAATCTATCAAAAGGTTAAACTTGGGTCCCCCCCCTCCCAATTTGGCTGAATAAATGTTCGTCATTACTGGTGTGCAACGAACGAATGGGAAAGTGCTGCCCCCTAATGTACGGGTCTTACTTGTGCAATTTGTATTGATCAGTATACAGTATACTCTTTGGTTCTTTCGGTAAAGTCACGTAGGTATAAAATAAAATAAATCACGACGTTTCGATCGCAACACAAGCGACCGTCATCAGGTGGAACAGATACAGCAGGATAACTTCTGAAATTGGAGAACTGACTGTGATGTTTCCATCCTACCTGCCTGTTTCAGCTGTTATTTCCGACTCTCCGAGTACACCACCAGGCTAAATATCTGTGAGGCAGCCCAGGCACAGGATTCCCACCACCCCCGGTGGCTGGGACCGGCTCACATTGACATGCTAATCTCTCACTTTTACGTACAAATTCCTTTTCTAGCTCCTCCCTACTTATCATTGGGTTGAGCCCACCAAAATCCGATATAAACTCTTGTTGCAGCAGCTCTTTCTCCTATGTCAGCAGTTCTCCTGCTGTATCTGTTCCACCTGATGACGGTCGCTTGTGTTGCGATCGAAACGTCGTGATTTTATTAATTGTATTTCATACCTACTTGACTTTACCGAAAGAACCAAAGAGTAGGGATCAATATGATGAAAAAAGAAAAGGCTTTTGTGTATGGATGTTGAACCGTACGTAGCCAGCCGTGCTAATCGGCAATGCTACACGTATGAAGATGTTCAAACACCAAAAGACACCACCTACATTAACACCTCCTGTATTATTGCCGGGAATGGGAAGCTCCATTACTTTTTTCATCATAAATAATCCAATCTATTTGTTTGAGCATTAATCTATATATTTTAAAAAATGATGTAACCGTACGAGATGCGAGTGAGATTCATCATCTCTTCTTGCAGGTGAGAGCTAGTGATATTAGCAATGTTTTTTTTTCTCATAATTTTTCAAGTTCAACGTAGGGATATGAGTAATGACATTGGCACATAATGGAATATCCATTAACATTACGTCAGGAGGCATTTAACAGCCCACGCAAAGAACACTCTGTAATCACATATTTCACGGGGTGGAGCGGTGGCACCGTGATTATTGCCCTGAACTATTTACCCAGAAAAGCAGAGTTAGATGCCTGACCACGACTCGCATCAGGTGGCGAGGGATGCATGCACCGCTTCTGACTCCTGCCATCGCTACCAACCCGCAATGACCAGCGTGGGGAAGTATAGTGCAGCAACACTCACAGCTTACAAGGCACGGGGATACCATGTATGTGCGTACTTACGTTGAACTTCTTTCGTACCGTACGTAGCCAACCGCGCTAATTAGAGGTGCCTTCACCACCCGCGAATGAACAAATGGCTGTAAATTACTACGTCTCCTTTCACATTTTCACACGATCCATGGCATGCTGTTAGCGCACGAGACACGCACACCAGAGGTCACCTTTTTCCATTCGATCTCCCAGCGCAGCAGTTGAAACAACGGTCCAATATTCTTCAATCACCCCCACCCACCCACCACCTCTGTCCGCCCGGCAGTGTCAATGGGTGTGCCACACACAGTGAGTCAATCGGCAGGTCGCGTCGCGTGTGGTGGGGTAAAGTGTGGGCACGGCCACCTCTTCTGGGACGTCTGACCCAGTGTGGAAGAGTGGGCCGAATAGCCTGTACAGGTGCTCTCTCGAGATGCCCTCTAGTGCGGGGGACACTTCTGCCAACAGTGGCACGAACAAATAATTGCAGGGCTACACATTTACCTGTTTACAGTTCATGGGGTGGTGTAGAGGTTAGCTCGATACATTATGACACCGCTGACTCGAGTCCAGTTGCCGGCCAAGGTTAACATCAATATCAGATGATATCACAACGTATCCATGGTCCAAATTTCACCAATCCGCTCTGACTAGCATGGCGAAGTAGCATCCATCAGCGTACCGACACACGGCTGTAAATGTCTTTATTCACTATTATTCAAATTTGAACAAATGCTGTTGCGTAACATATGAGTGCGTATTAACGCCTCATTTCCTGCATTTGCATGTATTTCTTCATTCAAACGTTTCTGTGACTATGACTATGTTAAGCTTTATCTTGCAATATGTGTTGTAAAGATGAGCCCGAACTGTGACATTATTTGGTGATGCCGCGTTGGCTGTGGTACACAAATTACAATTGACACGTCAGGTCGGTTGGGTGGATGGTTGCTAATCTGACTCCAGAGATTAGGCGGGCAAGGTGCCCGATCCATGCCTTTGAGACATGCGTCCATTCAGCCGCTCCTCCAGCGATTGCACGGCAGAGTCGCAATTCGGGCGACGCAATCCAAGAACCGAAATACGAGAATCCGAGAACATCTACAGCAGTGGGTTCTTCACCTTTATTGCAGCCTTGCGCTCCTTTGCTTCTCATTCATAAAACAATGTATAATGGTAATGCATACGCAGGGGGTGATTGAACAAAGTAGTTGTACTTACGTGCCTGTGCTTAATTTGTGTTTTCGATTATTTTCCTTAAAAAACAAAATCAGCCAATGTCTCGCAACCCCCCCCCCCCCCTAAGGGGATACGTGCACCCCAGGTGAAGAACCACTGGTCTAGATCATCTCAAAATACTGTTTCGTCAAACAATGCGTTTGTGTTGCTGAACAGGGCCCTGTTGTGACGGTGGATAATGACCCTTGCCAGGGATAAACCTGGCATACACTTAACGATCCTCATTTCACTGATAAGACCCATCAAGTTAAAACCCGGCTGCTTAAAACGCATGCTACCGTATTACATTTGTCAAGAACGTGCACACGTCGATTCTAAAATATATATGTACACTGTATTGGTTTCTCGGAGTTGATGTGTGGGAGGCAGCTGATAGTCTGCTTAATTATTATCAAAGTACCTTATTGCATTATCGACCGAGATAACTCGAACAGCCAGAAGGGGTTTTTTTTGTCAACATCCTTCCCGCTGAAGGTGACCTCCGGCGTCACTCGTCATCACATGAATGGTCCACCCCGCGCAACTTCCCTCCGCTCTGTCCTAAACGCGACAAAGGGTGAAAAGTTTACGCAACCTCCCAACATTATCGTGCACCCACCTCTAAAGCCGCTCCGTCGCAACACATACATGTGAGCGCCACTGGCAATGAACACAGGAGCACCTTACCTGGTGAGTTCATAGACCTTTATCAGCAAGGCCACATGTGAGGGTTTACCCATAGAGCGAATGCACCACCAACTGCGCATTTTCCCACTCGCACCTCTCTCGCGCCCGACTCGAGACTATTTAAGCACGGGGCTGCAGACGGCAGGGACCAGCTTCAGATTTGCTGCGCGCGAGGTGAGCGACTGAGTGCGGAGGGTGACTACCAAGCGATTGTTGGCTCGGAGCGATGGCTCACAGCGAGCAATGACTCCAGACTGGTCAGGAAGGGTGCAATCGCGTCTTGACGATCTCGCTCTCTCCCTCTCTCTCTCTCGAGTTCTCTCGAATGTTTTTCGGGTTTGTGCGGCAGGTTTTATTTGGCGTTTCACTCCATATGCTCGGTGCTCTCTTCAGGAATCCGCTTTGGTCTTATTCTTCAAAGTCTGAAGCTCCCAGCACGTGGCGCAAAACGTCGGGCACCGTGCCGAACGGTTCCGGCACGAGAACTCTTCGGCACAACCGCGATAACCCACGCAGTGGTTATTAACCGATCTCCATTCACCTCGGAGGAGGTTTGGCTCAGCGATAAGGGGCCGTTAATAAATGACGTCACGCACCTGGGGTGGGGGGGGGTCAGACATTTGTGATGATGTGTGACGAGGGGGGGGGGTAGTTTGAGAAATGTGACGTCACATCAAAATGCGCAACTTTAAATAAATATAGACAACACGTTCTACTTCATTAAATATACTTTTTATTAAATGTTTCTCCTACAACATCAGAGTGCAGCGCCATATTAAATACGCAGTACAATGACAATAGTTTAAAGCGATTTGAAGCATGTTCTATTTGGGGGGGGGGGGGCAGAGCTCTGTGACGTCATTTTTAAGGGGGGTCAGACTTTTTGTGACGCCGTGTGACTAGGGGGGGGGGAGGTCAAAAATCGTCCAAAATCGCGTGACGTCATTTATGTACAGCCACCTAAGCCTAAAAGATGGGAGGAGGTGGGGTCTATGGTGTCAGAAGCATCGCAAAGGTCTAAAAGAACTGGGTGTGAGAAAGGGATCCACGTTCTGAGAGAGGGTGTTCATTGGCCACACGTAGGAGAGCAGAATGGCATGTGGAAACTAGACTGTCCTTGGCCATGGAGACCATGGAAAGGGAGGTATTCGGAGAGATGGGAGATGATCCGTTCTAGAACTTTTCCAAAGGAGTGGAGGTTTGAGATGGGATAACACATTTGCAGGTATGTTGGGGTCCATTGTCGGTGTATTTGTCGCGGGATGGGAGTGACATCAGCAGCAGTCTTGAGAATTAAGGCAACAGTACTGGATGTAAACAGAGGCTAGACACTATGGTAACTGAAATTAATTACTTTTTTTCCAGAATGTGATCAACAGTAGTGCACTGGTATGTGGTCAACGGTAGAGGAACCTTTCATAAGAGGCACAAAACTCCGTGGTATTTCAAGTCGGTCGCAGCACCGTTCGTGAATAGAAGCGATTGCTACGTCATTCCGTGATTGCGGGATTTCATTTCTGCGTAAACATCGAGTGAACAATTCCGCTACTTTTGTTCCAACAACTGGTCCCGCTTCTTTGACAATGACAATCGTGTCGGTCATTCCGCTGTCTCGTCACTCATTCTGCTGACGACACAGTCGCCCGCCACCACTCACTCTCTGGGACGTGCGTTAAGAACGAACGAACGAACGAACGATTGATCGATCGATGGATCGATGGATCGCTCACGTCCTCGTCCCCTCCCGCCGACGCCAGGTGGAGCATGAAGGCCCTGCTGCTGCTGACGTTCGTGGGCCTGGCCTGGGGCCAGTGGCACCCCAACGCCCACGACGGGCGTCACACCATGGTGCACTTGTTCGAGTGGAGGTGGGTGGACATCGCCGCCGAGTGCGAGCGCTGGCTCGGGCCCAACGGATTCGCCGGCGTCCAGGTGAGTGCGGTACAGGTGTGGGGGGCGAGCGAGGGCGCGCAGGTTGAGGGTACTGGAGGTGTGTGGCGGTGGGGTGGGAGGGGTGGGGTGTGACCAGGTGAGAGTGGTGGAGATGTGAGTGGGGTGTGCAGGCGAGGGTGCTGGAGGTGTGGAGGCGGGCGAAGTGTGCAGGTAAGGGTGACATTATGCAATGTTTATGCTTGTTTAAGCAAAAAATGAAGGGATACATATTAAAATGGGAAGCAGATAAGGGTGGAAAGTCAGAGTAAATAAAAAAACAGAGAGATGGATGGATGGAGGAGGAGGTGATGATGGGTGGGACACGTGTGCAGGATGGAGGAGGTGATGATGGGTGGGACACGTGTAGGATGGAGGAGGTGATGATGTGTGGACGCGTGTGCAGGATGGAAGAGGTGATGATGGGTGGGACACGTGTGTAGGATGGAGGAGGTGATGATGGGTGGGACGCGTGTGCAGGATGGAGGAGGTGATGATGGGTGGGACGCGTGTGCAGGATGGAGGAGGTGATGATGGGTGGGACACGTGTGCAGGATGGAGGAGGTGATGATGGGTGGGACGCGTGTGCAGGATGGAGGAGGAGGTGATGATGGGTGGGACGCGTGTGAAGGATGGAAGAAGAGGTGATGATGGGTGGGACGCGTGTGAAGGATGGAAGAGGTGATGATGGGTGGGACGCGTGTGAAGGATGGAAGAGGTGATGATGGGTGGGACGCGAGTGCAGGATGGAGGAGGTGATGATGGGTGGGACACGTGTGCAGGATGGAGGAGGTGATGATGGGTGGGACGCGTGTGCAGGATGGAAGAGGAGGTGATGATGGGTGGGACGCGTGTGAAGGATGGAAGAGGTGATGATGGGTGGGACGCGTGTGAAGGATGGAAGAGGTGATGATGGGTGGGACACGTGTGCAGGATGGAGGAGGGAAAGTTACCGAGATGGGCTGTTGAGTGTCACCCAGAGGTTGGCGATTCAGGGAGAAGATCTAAAGCCAGCTGATGTGGCCATTAGATCGTAGGAGCGGGCCCTAAAGAACGCGTTGACTGTGTAACAAAAATGAAAACAAACAAGTGAAATGGTGGTGGTGGTGGGTGAGACCGTAAGAGTGTTTTCTTAACGCATCTAATGCAACCACGTCTCAAGGCACTCTACAGAAAACAGTGGACATAGTCTTTCCATAAAAACAGTGGGCATAGTCACTCTATATAAACAGTTGGTATAGTCATTCTATAAAAACGGTGGGTATAATCAGTCGTTCATCGGGAGCTTTACAAAAGGACGGTCTTGAGCCCTGACTTGAACAGGGGGCTGGGGTGGCAGGGGGGGGAGGGAGTTCCAGACATTGGGGGCAGCAGAGGAGAAGGAGTGACCCTGGAGGCCTGGCGTTAACTTTTCACCTGTGGCGGGATCGAGCAAGAGGGCGGAGGTGACGGCCAAGGTGAGGCGCCATTGAGCATTCGCCATGGTGACCTCCACATTCAAAGACAAATATCCGCTCTCCGTACAGCCTTAACAGACTGTTGGGGCGAGTGCTGTTAGCGAGTGGCACCTATGAAGGCCGGCTCGGCACACTAGGGGGTGGTTGACCAGCAACCACGCCCACACGTCCACCACCTTCTCTCTGCCCTTGTCCACACCACAACAACCGCAGGTGTCTCCCCCCAACGAGAACATCGTGATCAACAGCCCCTGGCGTCCGTGGTGGGAGCGTTACCAGCCCATCAGCTACAACCTGTGCTCGCGCTCGGGCAGCGATTCCGAGTTCCGCGACATGGTGCACCGCTGCAACAACGCCGGGGTGAGGCGCGGGACGTGGTGGGAGCGATTTCGGATAAACTAAAAACTAATTTTGTTTTTTTATATATATAAAGTCAACAATTGCTTTCATATAAACTAAACTATTTTAAATTTTACCAGGTAAGGCCCCACTTAGCTTCATAGCTGTTTGTTTCAGAAGCGATCTGGCTATCACAAATGATAGCTCAACGAAGTGGCTTATCATCATCGCTTGGAAATGTCTCGCGGCCAAATACTCTGAAAGCGTGATGTTGATTCTAAATGTGGAGGGGAAAGCCTGGAAGGCCCCGGAGAAAAATCCACACGGCAACGGAGAGAACATGAAAACTCCAAATAGACAGGCGTCAGGGTCGGGATCGAACCCACGACCTCCTTTATACCAGGCGAGGCAATTAACATCTTTTTTTTCGATTTAAAGCTTTCGTGACTGCAGGGATTCATCTTCTTGGTTCTTTCGGTAAAGTCACGTATAGGATGGAAATAAAATATTATTATTTTATTTAAAATCGTATTATTTTATTTAAAATATTATTATTTTATTTCCATCCTACGTGACTTTACCGAAAGAACCAAGAAGAATTACCATCTTGTCACCATGGCAACAACAACTCTCTCACCCAGTCTTCTTCACCAACTTTCAGAGGGAGGGCACACTTTCGCTGATAAGACATCATCAGTGTGAGGACCGCCACACATTTGAAACCATTGGGGTTTGACAGCAGCACGGCGATGATGATTGTGTTTTCACATTTGTGTATTGTCGGGGACATGTTTAGAGTTTAGAGTATTAACCACCAAGCATCCGTGTACAAGGTTACAAGGTCAAGTGATATTTACGCCGGGCTACGATGAGGGGTTGGTGGGGCGAGGGTAAATTGGATAGAGGGCCCCATTGCATTACCTGCACCAGGGCCCATGCCAACCGCTCTATGCCACTTGCCCTGCTCCGTAATTTTACAGCCATGCGCCCCACGGTAGCCCGAGTGGCCCAGGGGTCAGAGCGCTGAGCTGGCACGGTTGAGTCCCTGGGTACCAATCCAGGCCTGTGGTTAAACCTGGTTCTGAAGGGTATTTGAGTTTATGGTCCTCAGCCCGGTCACCAAAGACTGACTACACACAAAAACGCGGCAACTTAAACTGGCTTACTTCAAGCTCTGAGAATTACATATCGGGTTGACTGTCATGCGATTCACATTTCTTTGATACGCAGAGAGGGTTGGCAAAAGAAGTGCTGCCCTCTAATGGAATGACCAGAGGTTACATGAAGTGGTGTCAGATGCAGCTCTGTGATATCCGCTCCCGTGAGCCGCTACCGTAAGCCGTTCTCTTGCTCTGCTCGAGATCCGCATGGACGGCTGCGTTTCACGACGTGGCGACGTCTGCCCCAATCAAACCAACCACATGCCTGAACCCTCCCCCTCCTATCCCCCCCCCGCCCGTCCCTCCCCCGCAGGTTCGCATCTACGTTGACGCCATCATCAATCACATGTGCGGCGATGGCGGCGGCTCGGGCACGCATGCCACGTGCGGCAGTTACTTCGACGCCGGGCGCCGTGAGTTCTCGGCCGTGCCCTACTCTTCCGTGGACTTTAACGATGGGAAGTGCGGCACCTCCAGCGGCCAGATTGAGAACTACAACGACAAGTACCAGGTGCGCTGTGGTGACGGAATCGACATTAAACTATTCAACTATTTATTTTTTATTTTTAAAGGTAATGTCCACTGACCTATAGAGTTTTTTTTTTCAGAAGCGACCTGGCCACAAATTATATCTCAACGAAGTGGCTTATCATCACGTGGACATTTATAGAAGCCAAGTGCTCTAAACGCATGTTAATTATGGAGGGGAAAACCAGAGGACCCGGAGAAAAATCCACACGACCATGGGGAGAGAGACATGCAAACTCCAAATATACAGGCGTCACGGTCGGAATCGAACCATGACCTCCTGCATACCAGTCGTGGGAGATAACATGTTGCCACCGTGACACCATAAGGGGACACTGGGCCATTGGGACTAGAGGCCGACCGAAATTCGGTTTCGGTTTCAGCGCCGAAAGTTGGCATACTTTCGGTTTCGAGCGAAAGTAATTTTTTTTATTTTCGGTTTCGGTTTCGGACGAAACTGATATTGACTTTCGGTCATCATTCGACAACCGAAGATCTATTTTTAGAATAACGCTAGTGCTATGTCTATCACTCTGCCTATCGGCCGGTCAGTCGGCGCTAGGCAATCCTATGCGATAGGCTGCAAACACAGTACACACACACACGTACACACATACACACACGTACACACATACACACACACGTCAGCAGCAGCTTGGGAGCGAGGTTACAGCTGCAACCATGGTCTGCTAATGTATATACGACCAGTCAACAGACGGCAGCCTGTCTAGCTGAATGCATACAACATTCGTTTGTTTGGATATAACTACTAAGTAACACCTAAAGATTTGATATTTAGCGACTCTTCCTGCAGGCTCTGAATGATAAGTTCTAGATTTCTTTTTAATGAAAGTAGCATTGCATCATGACATATTTCATAAATCTTATGTTCGGTAACTTCGGTCATATACCTTTCTGTTTCGGTCTCGGTCGAAAGTGTCGTTAAACTTTCGGTTTCGGCTTCGGTTTCGGCCGAAAGTATTTTTTTTACTTTTGGTCTGGTTTCGGTTTCGGCCGAAACCAGAAATTCAGTTTCGGTCGGCCTCTAATTGGGACAGGGCCCCACGGTCCCAGTGGAGCAGGGCCCCCCACTCATGAATCAAGGAAAAGAAAAACCGGAAAACCTAACAGGAGTTTGTATACAATACAGTATTGCTTTTAGAAAGGCAACAAAGTTTATATGGGAGTGCTCTTGCCAATAACACCTGGTAACCCAGAAACATTTATTTAACTAAGCCCGATTCAGCTGAGGAGACCCAGAAGGTCGAAACCAGTCTGGAGTTTGCTTTCTTAAACCAAATACTGCTGAATAATATTAGTATGGAAAGCTTATGTGTGTCTTTGCTCATTATAAAGATAAGAACAAAAAAGTATTTTTGCTATATTGCCCTTCATGACGGGGCGACGTTTTAAAAGGGCACCTACGATAGCAGCTGTCTCTGTGCGGCAAAATGTGGCTCGGCACCAGCCCTGCAAGAGGGCATTAGTCTGCCAGCAGGGGGAGATGATTGCGATGTGTAATCGCAATTGAATAATTTGTGGTTAAATTTACATTTTTGGACCATGATGCCAGCACACAATGGCCTACCCCGTTTCAATCGACGTCAGGGGAAATGTTACGTCCACTGCGAGCGAAGCGCACGGTAGCATTTTTAATGGCCAATACAGCAGGATTTGCCAGAGCAGCCTGTCGGATGCCAACCTAAAACCTCCACACCTCGATTAGTGCTGTTGGCTATGTACGGTGCTGTACTGACCCACGTGTTGAGTCGCTGTACTGACCCACGTGTTGAGTCGTATTGAGTTGCTGTACTCACGTGTTGAGTCACTGTACCGACCCACGTGTTGAGTTGCTGTGCTCACCCACGTGTTGAGTCGTATTGAGTCGCTGTACCGACCCACGTATTGAGTTGCTGTACTCACCCACGTGTTGAGTCGCTGTACTGAACTACGGGCCGTCGCGCCACCACAGGTGCGCGACTGCAAGCTCGTGGGGCTGCTCGACCTGGCCCTGGAGAAGGACTACGTGCGTGGCAAGATCGCCGGCTTCCTCAACAACCTCATCGACATCGGCGTGGCTGGCTTCAGGTTCGACGCGTCCAAGCACATGTGGCCCGGAGACATCCAGGACATCGTGGGGCGTCTCAAGAATCTCAACTCGCAGTACTTCCCGTCCAACAGCAAGGCCTTCATCTTCCAGGAGGTGCGGGCCGCGGCGCCGACGCTGTGTGCTGCGCACGCGCGCGTGTGTGTCTTGTGGGGAGGGGTGGTGCAATGGTTAGCGCGCCATGCAACGAACCCTGCGACCCGAGTTCGATTCCCACTCGCGGCCAACACCAGTGACGATTATCTGAATCGGGCATGGGCCTGCCCAAGGTCAACTTAGCCTCAAATAAGTACCTCGTGCGATGTGCAAACATCGGCGCTGGAGAGATAAAGACGGCCACGTGTGGTGCTGGCCACACACCCCCTCGTGTGCCGTTCCGGCCTTCCTAGGTGCTCGCTGACAGGACTTGCCCCAACAGTCTGTTAAGGCTACACGGGGGATCTTTGTGTGTGGGAGGGGGGGGGGAGTCGTGGGGGGAGACTGCGATGCTTCACATGGCCTCAATGTGCACCTAGATTGGCACAAACACCGTGGTGACATCACCGCCACTTGGTGGCGGATGGTGGCTGTAATTGTGAGAGTGGGCTCACGAGCTCTGCCGTGACACCGGCCTAACCCTGCAGGAGGCCTTCTACATAACGGTGGAATACAGGTACTTCTGATTGGTGCAATGGGCATTGGTCGCATACGCGTTCCCAATGATGATGAAGATATCTTTGCAGGTCATTGACCTTGGAGGAGAGGCTATCTCTGCATCCGAGTACTTTGGCATCGGCCGCGTGACCGAGTTCAAGTTCGGCGCCAAGCTGGGCGAGGTGGTGCGCAAATGGAATGGACAAAAGATGTCCTACCTCCAGTGAGTATCTTGCCAGGCCTCAGGGCCAGTCATACGACCTGGGTCTGCATCAGTACCACAGGGTAACCTTGTTTAATACAGCGGGGGTACAACACCATTGATGCCAAACCAACCTGACGTAAACACAAAGGTTTATCGGAGCCAATATCATGAATTGTAACTGATTTTGGGTTTGGCCTAAACCTAAAAATAAACTCTGAAACGCCATCAAAATGTTAATCGCTAAACAGAATGACTATCAATAGGATCTGCATTCTGCTCTGGCTCTCACCCCATGTATACGTGGAATGGCTGCGATGCCCATCGCTTAATTGTACTCAATTCATGCAATTAATTGTACTTCTCTGGCCCAGCTACTGTAGTTCGTATATAAAAGGGGTCAGCAACCTAGCAACCTACGGCTCCTGAAGGACGGCTTCGTGACGTCATTCACATGCATTCGTCTCTCGAAATATCGAGTTTCTTACCGAATTCGAAAAAAAAATGCCCTCGTTATTTTGGTTTCTGACCCAGGGTATACCATCACGCGAAGCTCGCACATTACAGGAAGGGGTACAGAAGAATACTGATCGTTACCTTGGTCATTCTGATCTAAATACATTCATTTTTTCATTTCATTTATTAGGTATAACCCTGTGAGCCATGCGGCTCTTGACTCGGGTGCAACCGCAACAAACAAAAACATGAACAAGAAACATCTTAAAGTGACTACACGCAACAGAAAAATCCAGGAAAAAACAGCAAAGTCTTCCAGAAAAAACACCGTATTTCAACGCTGTATGCAAAAATCCCAGTGGGATGCAAGTCAAACAATAACAACCATAACACAATTTATATTACAGTTATCAGGCTAACTCTGTACTACAACAAACAAACATGGCTAAACCAAAGCGTTTTCAAATCACCAAAATAAAGCTATAAAAACAATGTAACAGTGATCATAGGAACTGTGATTCAAATTTAACAATAAACGATATACATAACATGTACGACCAAACTTTGCAGCCATAGCTGGCTGCATGAGTCACTCCATAACAGGAGTATCAGTATAACACGTAGGCTTTCGCGACCAATATTATTCATAATAAAGGTTTTTGGGTCAGATCGCGTTATTTATAAATGTGTCGTAACCCTCCACCACCCGACACGGCCAATCAGCAAAAAAAGTGTCACGTTAACAAAAGACAATTAGTTCACTACTTTAGCCCACCGGTGTGTTGAAGAGTGAATCCACAACATTTACAGTTTGAATACGACGTTTCGCTGGTTATTACATCCAGCATCATCGGGCAATTTGCCAGAATGGTAAAGCCCTCACTTGCTCCCGGTCTTAAATAGAGCAGCAGGGTGACGTCATCATTTAACTCATTCAGGTGCAGTAATTATAAAATCGATTGGTAATCAGTCAATGGTTATGATTAGTAATGAGTGGTAATGTGTGTTATTGTGAATATATGCTACGTTAGTAATCCGTTAATTAGTATGTGTTTCCCCTATAAGGAATTGTAATATGTGTTATTTAATAATACACTTCCAAGCCGCACTAAGCCTATAGCTATCAGAGCGATTAAAGTTATTTTTATTTATCTCAATTTCAATGGATTCTCTAATTAGTCTTTACCAGTAATAATTAGTTTTACACAACACTTCAACGTTATCAAAATCAATTGAGTGTCCTTGTTGACAAGCATGTTCTGCCACTGCCGACAGTTGTGTTTGAGATAATTTAATATTTCTTTGGTGTTCTTTTAGTCTTATGCTGATGTTACGTCCCGTCTGTCCATTATAGCATCTGCCACATAAACAATTAATCCGATATACACCTTCTGTTGATAATTTAGGTAATTCGTCTTTAGTGCAAGATACTAGTTTTTGAATTTTGTGTACTGTACCAAATCTTACTGTAATTTTTGCTTTTGCAAAACACAGGCTAATGTGTCAGTTACTCCTGAGATATATGGAATTTTAATTGTTTTAACAATCTGATCGCTTTCAGCAGTGTTGCTTTACTTTAGAACGTAGGACTACTGCAATAATTTCAAATTCATTAATCCCTAAGAATGAGCAACACCAAATTAAGCCAAGGGCCTCAAAACCACCTAGACTGTATGGGCCACCAAAGATTCATAAAATCGGCATCCCATTATGACCCATAGTCAGTACAATTGGCTCTGCCACTTATAAATTAGCAAAATATGTAACTAAACAAATACAGCCCTACATCGGTAGGACATCTTCATTCATAAGAAATTCAGAACATCTTGTGAATGTGATTAAAGATATTAAACTTAATCCTAATAATATTCTGGTAAGTTTTGATGTGATTTCTCTATTCACTAAGGTTCCAGTGAACGAATCTAACTCTGTACTACAACAAACAAACATGGCTAAACCAAAACTTTTCAAATCACCAAAATAAAGCTATAAAAAACAATGTAACAGTGATCATAGAAACTGTGATTCAAATTATCAATAAACGATATATATATAACATGTACATGATACATGATACACTAGTAAAGAATACAGGTTTATCCAAAAGAGATTCCGAAACTTGCTGACCATTGTTTAAATAACACTTACTTCTTATGGAGAGGGGATTTCTTTAAACAAAACGAAGGAGCAGCAATGAGCTCTCCTTTATCTCCTGCTATAGCAAATCTGTACATGGAAAACTTTGAAATAAGAGCACTTGCCTCGAGCACATTGAAACCATCTTTTTGGTTTAGATATGTGGATGACACTTTGGTTGTCTGGCCACATGGTAAAGATACTCTTAATGATTTTCTAAATCATCTCAATGCACAAAACCCGGCCATCCAGTTCACCATGGAAATGGAGGTGAATAACACACTCCCGTTCCTAGATATTTTGCTTGGACATGGCCTAAATGGTAAAATAACACACAGCATTTACAGAAAGCAAACGCACACTGATGCCTATCTGAATGCAGATTCGCATCATCATCCAGCTCAGAAATCCTCTCTTATCAAGACGCTCATACATCGGGCTAAAACAGTGTCAGATGGTGAAAGTCTAGTGAGAGAGAACAAACACGTTAAAGAAGCATTACGACAGAATGGCTACAATAATACTCAAATTAACAGAGCACTGAATGCCAAATCACGATCGCAAAGCAACACTGCTGAAAGCGGTCAGATTGTTAAAACAATTAAAATTCCATATATCTCAGGAGTAACTGATAAATAAGCCCGTGTTTTGCAAAACATTACAGTAAGATTTGGTACAGTACACAAAATTCAAAAACTAGTATCTTGCACTAAAGACGAATTACCTAAATTATCAACAGAAGGTGTATATCGGATTAATTGTTTATGTGGCAGATGCTATAATGGACAGACGGGACGTAACATCAGCATAAGACTAAAAGAACACCAAAGAAATATTAAATTATCTCAAACACAACTGTCGGCAGTGGCAGAACATGCTTGTCAACAAGGACACTCAATTGATTTTGATAACGTTGAAGTGTTGTGTAAAACTAATTATTACTGGCAAAGACTAATTAGAGAATCCATTGAAATTGAGATAAATAAAAATAACTTTAATCGCTCTGATTGCTATAGGCTTAGTGCGGCTTGGGAGTGTATTATTAAATAATACATATTACAATTCCTTATAGGGGAAACACATACTAATTAACGGATTACTAACGTAGCATATATTCACAATAACACACATTACAACTCACTACTAATCACAACCATTGACTGATTACCAATCGATTTTATAATTACTGCACCTGAATGAGTTAAATGATGACGTCACCCTGCTGCTCTATTTAAGACCGGGAGCAAGTGAAGGCTTTACCATTCTGGCGAATTCCCCGATGATGCTGGATGTAATTACCAGCGAAACGTCGTACTCAAACTGTAAATGTTGTGGATTCACTCTTCAACACACCGGTGGGCTAAAGTAGTGAACTAATTGTCTTTTGTCAACATGACTTTTTTTTGCTGATTGGCCGTGTCGGGTGGTGAAGGGTTACGACACATTTATAAATAACGCGATCTAACCCAAAAACCTTTATTATGAGTATCAGTATGAGTATTAAAAAAATGCAATACACCTTTAAAAATCAGCACACTATAATCAAAACTCAATATCATACTTTGCAGCGGTCATCCGGAACGATACATTTGATTTCAGGCCATTCTGAATTGCAGTGGCAACTAGGGGTGTACAACTCCTCTAGAGCAGTTTTGAGTGAAGATCTCACAGGTAGTGATCTAAGTTGCAGTTTATTGGCGATAGCATTCCAGACCCTGGGGGCATCAATAGAAAAGGCGCTTACTCCAGTATTTGTACGGCAATAAGGAATGTGAAACTGGTAAATGAGCGAAGACCTTAGGTCACATTTGTTCTTCGAAACATTGAGCAGGTAGTCTGCTGATTTTTTTGTAAGTACATCGTGATTAAATAAGATCTGATGCACAAGCCGTCGATCAATAAGAGAAGTTCAGTTCGACCCAATGTAGAGATAGCAGTGGTGGGTCCTATATGGGCAGTTGAATGCAAATCTTAAGACCGAGTGATAAAGTGAGTCAAGCTTCTTCAGGATAGGACTGGGGGCTGATTCATATACGATGTCACAGTAATCAAGAAGACGCAGTATGGTGGCTTTTATCAATTACAAGCGGAACATAGGGGGGAAGCAGTTCTTGTGTCGATACAGAAAACCAATTTTTTATTTTGTCTTTTTACCAATAAAATCAATGTGATCTTGAAAATTCAGTTTTGAATCAAAGATGTCCCAAGATACTTATAGATCTTGACTTGCTCTATTTAATGATTATTTAAGGAATAAAATTGTGGACAAATAACGTCCTGCTTTAGTCCTAGTGCACCTTGGTTTTGGAGGTATTCAGGACTAGTTTAAGAGCAACTAGCTGATGTTGTAGTTTGTTGAAATCACCCTGGAGCTTAGCAATCACGTCATCCGAAGAGTGACCAGCAGTAATCAGTATCGTGTCACCTGCAAACAGATTTACCCTGGAATGATCCAGGTCAGTTTCCAAGTCATTGACATGAAGAGAGAACAAGAGGGGGCCGAGGATGGAACCCTGTGGAACCCCTTTTGTTTATAGGGTTACATATGTATGTGCGTGCAAACTTACCGGCTCGCCCTCTGCCACCCCTTCCAGCAACTGGGGCGAAGGCTGGGGCTTCATGCCGACGGGCAACGCCCTGGTGTTCGTCGACAACCACGACAACCAGCGCGGCCACGGCGCTGGCGGGGCCTCCATCCTCACCTTCTGGGACTCGCGGTGAGCGGGCGATTGGGCGTGGCGTGCGCGGGTGAGTGGCGTGGGCATTGATGGGCACCGGGCCCGGGCCCGGGCCGAGGTGGCAGGGATCGTCGTGACTGGTTTCTCCGGCGCGCGGCTTCTTCCGGGAGGGTTGAGTAAAGTGGGGCCCCAGAAAGAGGGCGCAATCTCGGACGTGTGTGAGAGAAGGTTTGCTCACCGCCACAACAACGACGACAACCTAAAGTTCGACCTATTCAAATCAAAATCTGTCGTGCATCCATTTGAATAGGGAAGAGTTCACGTTTACCCATTACCACAAGAGAATCACATCTCCTCGGATGCCGCTGCTGGCGCCGTGCTATGAAATGTACGCATCACGTTTACACCGGTGGCGCCCAAATGTTCAAATGCGATTGGATAGAATCTATCACATGTGGCTTATGTGAGTGACTTTCATGATTATAACCTGCTCGTGATAGGATGGAATCTGTCATGCGTAGCTTCTGTCAACTCGCGACTCATTCACCGCCTCCTGAATTACATGTCTTAAAAAAATATTGCATTCTTGTGATGTTGTCATAACCACAGCGTCTACAAGATCGGCACTGCCTTCACGCTGGCTCACCCCTACGGCTTCACTCGCATCATGTCGAGCTACAGGTGGGATCGCAACTTCGTCAACGGCAAGGTGAGACGCGTTCGATCAGGTGCACGAAAACGTGCGGCATCCGCGCTAGCGTCAAAACTTTTACGACGCACGACCAATGTTCTCCGCGGCGTGACCCGTGATGTTTCAGGATGAGAACGACTGGATTGGACCTCCTGCCAACGGCGATGGCTCCACCAAACCCGTGACCATCAACTCCGACGACACGTGTGGCAACGGCTGGGTGTGCGAGCACAGATGGCGCCAGATCAAGTGCGTTCCCAGAGGTCCACGCGGTGGCCGGCGCGGTTCAGCGGTTCAGAGCGATTGATACAGAAGGAGAGAGATCAAGGCAGGGGTGGTGGCAAGGGACGGGGGGGGTGCCAGATGCAGTCCCCTCGATAAAAGGTCACTGGACCAGAGGTCACTTGAAAGGGATCTCAGAGGTAACTCTGTGATATCAACACCTGTGGGATGTTCCCTTAGCACAAAAGGGTGGTCATGTTCCTCTCCGGGAGAAATTTCGATGGAAATTCTCGGTGATACAAAATGTAACACTAAGTTTTGACTATTGTAGTTGGAGAGGCCACTTTGCATGCATTTCAAAGGCATAGCTGTAAAGCAGAAGTGTAACTAATCCACATTAGTTGCTAGGCTAGGCCATGGTGGCGATTCTTGGCATGTAACTACCAATGTGGGTCCACTCAGAAACAAATATGGACCACTGTATTGGCTACGAAACCCTACGTTTTAAAAAGGTATCCAATGTGTAACTATACATCCATTCATCAACCACAACCTCTTGCTACTCGCAAGATCTAGGCATCGAATTGTGCCTATTGATCACCTATTGTCAACTATTCTAAGTCATTTTAAATAATTTCCATGGAGGTTATAAACGCACCATGGGTGCAGTTAAAAAACAAACACTTTCTTGAATCCTATTTGCGGCCTCGAATCGTGACAGTTTGTGGAACTACGAGGGGGAAGGAGCAGGGGGAGGTGGATAGGTGCTTGCCAATCGCAAAGCTGTCGATTATTTTGTCATCGTGCCATTCTTGCTTTTCAGGAACATGGTCATCTTCCGCAACGCTGTCACCGGACACGATCTGACTAACTGGTGGGACAACGGCAGCAACCAGATTGCATTCAGCCGCGGCAACCGTGGGTTCATCGTCATCAACAATGATGACTGGTGAGCACGACTGGCTTAATTTCCGCACAACGGCACAACGCACCCAATATACACCGCTAGTTTCTGCGGTTGCAGCTGCCGGCGCTGGGCGCACATAAGCGAGCCCGACGACTTCGATGCTGGCGTCCACACCGTACGTAGAAAAACGACCAGAATATTATCTACAGAAATACAATTCAGAAAGTGTCCGAAGCTGGTGGCCCATGAGCCTTCAGTTAGGACGAGGGCAGTCGAGCTGCTAGACAAACTAGGCGAGGCGTAGAATCTTCCTTGAAGATATCTCCTCCAGCGGGCATTCCTCTGACGCACTGGGGGTCATGACACATTGGTCAATGTGAGAGTGCAACGTAGATCTCCCTCGTCATCTCGTTACACTATGCCGAAAGCACAATCTACGACAAATAAAATTGTGCCAGTGGCCAAAAGCAAGCAACGTCCGCCACTTCAATCCACCGACAGAACGCGCGGGTAATTTTTGTTTTGTCCACTGCGTCGACTGCCCTCCGATAATAGAAAGCCACTGGAGCTGTGCACTTTGAAATCTAGATTCAAAATTCATTTTTTCGAACTACCTTTTGTGTTTCGTTTGTTGTCCTTCCTCTACACCTCCGATTAGCATGGTTGGCTATGTATGGTGCGATAGAAGTGTCAACATATATACATACATACAAATATACATACTTACAAGCATATGTACGTCACCGTTCCACAGGGCCCTTGACGCGACCCTCCAGACCGGCCTGCCGGCTGGAACCTACTGCGACGTCATCTCCGGCAACTTGTCGGGCGGGCGCTGCACGGGCGCGCAGATCTCCGTGGGGGGCGATGGTCGCGCCTTCTTCCAGATCAGCAATGCGTCCGAGGATCCTGTGGTGGCGATCCACGTCAACGCCAAGCTGTAGCACGGCGTCGCACAGCTCCCGCTGGGACGACGGCGACGATGATGAACCCAGCCTCCCAGCCCCCCGGCGACGCTTCGCGCAGAGTGGAACGTGATCGATAACAAAATCGTAACAGTAATGATGATGATCGAAACGAATACGTTTAAAGTCCGGACGCAGCCGCCGCTTGCTTCAACCGCCTCAAATCAGCCGGCCGTTTTCGACATCTCGCACGTGCAGCCAGCGAGTATCAGCTTGCTGTACTGCCACATGTACTCATCTGCTGTAATCAATAAAATGTGCACACGTTAATCCAGATTTCACTGGTCTATATCTGATATTAAAAGGTGAAGGCACAGCCATCCAATTACTTGCTCACACCACAGCTGGCAGATGGGCCTCCACTAGGAGGGGAGCACTTGAGAGGCCCCAGTGGAGGGTGCTTTTGGCCTCCTCTTCTTCACTGGCCATATGTCATGGAAGGAGTGGGAGCGCCCACACTTTGCACACGACAAACAACCTAAACATTTCTGCTGCTGGGTGGACAGAGGCAGCTGGGGATTTGAGGAACTTGCGACATCGTTTCAACTGCTGACTGTTTACATCACCACAATTGGCGGCATGCCTAAGTCAAACGTGTGACTCGAAATGAACGCACACAACATTCTGCCAGGGATTTGTGAGTGCAGGGAGTCTTAGTGCAGCGTGCTGCAAAAACATACTCCGACTAAAAAACTATACTGTGTCAGTTTACCAGGTAAACTTTTTTACCAGGTAAACTGACACACAGTTGTCTCTGTCTGTACAGTCACTTGTGTTAACCAACTTCCCCTATCTACTTTACACCTCGGTGAGCTGCGTGCGGCAGCTCTTCCTCTGAGCAGCTCCGCATTCACAGCTCCGCGCACAGACAGCAGCTCACACTGGTCTTACAGGCAGCTGCACACACACAGAGCTTGCACACAGAAGCTTCGCTCACACAGAAGCTTCGCTCACACAGAGAGGCTCGCACACAGCTGCTCTCCATCTGCGCCGCTGCCCTCGCCTACGTTCCATCAGACCCACTCACTCGTCCGATCCGGGCGGGGGGGATCAACCATCACCCGCCCGGCGACTCGTGAGGGTTGAGGTCCGTCCCTGGCTTGAGCGGCAGCGGCGAGATGTCTTCACCTTGGTCTCAGCAACCCGAACTCTCGCTCCGCTCCCACGCACCCCCTTATATCCTCCTGCCAATTACCAAGCTCCTCCCTTGTCTCTCTTCAGGACCAGACAGGCTGGCGCCTGTCAGGCCATCAATCGCACCTTATCGCACGTCTCCAAGGCGGCACCTCCTGTGCCAGCGTACAACCCAGGGCCGACCCCGTCTGCAACAGATCCTCCCGTTAATGAGTGGGAGGTTTTCTCGTGCAACCTCACGTTGCACACGCGCACCTGCCCGCCCTCGGTTGCCCTCGGCCAGCAGTGCGCACCGCGTATTTTACCACACTGCACAGGTAAGGCCCACTGAGCGACATAGCTCTTTTGTCAGAAGTGACTTGGCCACCAATAATAGCTCAACGAAGTGGCTCATCATGTAGACATTTACAGCAGCCAAATCATCGAAACGAATGTGAAGCCGGTGTGAGCTCACCTGTGATTAATCACACGTGTACAATTGTGCAGTGTAGCATATGGAAACCTAAGAAGCTACGTTGCATAGCGACGGGTATGCAGGTGCGTTTTTTATTATTATTATTTACTATCTAAGTTACTGGCTTCGCACAGGTCTCATTAATCAAATGTTAAGAGTAATGTCTTGCCATGCTGTCTTAGTATAATTGAGTACTGCAAATAAAGTCAGTAAATGTGTGTATTGTTAGGGAGTATGGCTCCATTGCCCATTTTCAGCAGACTTGCAGCAAACTGTGTATCGGATGTATTGGCTTTTAGGGGAAGTCGCATATTGATGCTTAGGCTGAGTCGCTGAATGTCTTTCGAAATATATGATGCATTGAGGCAGGCGTGGAGTTCATCACCGTTCGTGTCGGGGAGGCTGACCCCCGGCTCCTCGCTCACGTGGGATCCGCTGCTCCCCTCTTCCATGTCCTGGGGAGGGTTACTGCTCACGGACTCCCCCCCCTTCGCCGCGGCCCCTCGGGGCATGATTCGCGGCTGGCGTTTAGCCACCTGGGGTCAATTTGCACAATCGCTGCAACAACAACAACCGCCATTCGCCACTAAGTGGCGGTAACGTCACCATGACGCTTGTGCCAGGCCATGTGCATCTTGAGGCCACGTGAAGTGTCGAATGTCCGCTGGCAGGAGGTCATGGGGCAGACCCAAGTGCCACGGGTCGATTGACTGAGATGACTGAGATGACTGGCTGATGCACCACATGTGCCCCCTACTGTGCCAATCTGCTGTGCTTTAGCCACCCGGCGCTCCGCTCGTTGTTGTGAGCGTCGCTCCTCGGCCCTCCGTTGTTGTTGGAGGGCGACTGCCTCCAACTGCCCAATAGCGTCCTTCACGAGCCTCCTCCACAGAGGCCGATCTTGACACCGCTGGTACCAGTCATCGGCAAACCCACTCAGCTCCACGTCCTCCTGTACCACATCACTCCATCTCTTCTCTAGCCCATGCCGCGCCCGTTTAGCCCCCTCGATCCGGCCGAACAAAAGCTGTTTCGGCATGCGGTGTCTGGGCATGCGGGCTACATGACCCAGCCAACGCAGCCTTGCCTGCCAGAGGAGCTCACCGATGGGACCTTGACAAGATCTTTCAAGGATTTGTGAGCTCCTCACACAATCTAACCTGGTTAAACCCAGGATGGATCGTAGGCAGGCTAACCTAAATGTTTCTAACCGGCGAAGATGTTCCATTAGGGGGGCCAACGTTGTTAAACTGGAGCCGGTCATAAGCACACTGCCCAGGTATGGGAAACTCTCCACTCTCTCCACAACTGCCCCATCACCGATTGGGAGTTGTGGGGGTGAAGTGTCCGATGGTACAAAATACCCAGGCAGGTGTTTAGTTTTGGTGGGGCTGATGGTAAGGCCCCATCTCTTAGTGTCACGCTCCAGTCTCAGCAACAGCGTCTAAAACTCCTCCTCTGAATGAGCAGCTATTACCAAATAATCGGCATACATATTGTGGTTGAGCAATAAGGAGCCATCCCTTGACCGCACCCGGGAATTGATCAGCCTTCCATTATATCTACGTGGTAGAGCCAGAGGACATCTGTGTCGCACCCCAAGTTGTACAGGGAATGGCACTGACTCCCGGCCATGTAGTTTTACCCGGGCCCACTCACCATCATGAAGGTCCTTAATGATCGTGAGCAGAGGGTTAGGGACTCCAAAAGCACAAAGAACAACCCAGAGCTCAAGCCTACTGATGGTATCATAGGCCTTGACCAAGTCAATAAAGCAGAGATGTAGGTCTTGCTGGAATTCCCTATACCTCTGCTGTAGCAGACAGACAGAAAATATGGCATCTGTGCAGGACCGCCCTTTCCTGAAACCGCATTGGCGCTCCGCAAGCCTCTCCTCAGCATGCCTGGCAAGGCGATGTTGAATAATCCTTGCCAGGACCTTTCCCGGCACACTGAGGAGTGAGATGCCCCTGTAATTGTTACAGTCTGTGCGGTCCCCCTTCTTAAAGAGGGGACCACCAGGGCATCCTTCCAATCCTGCGGAACCCGTCCAGTGGTCCAGACTGTTGTTATGATGTCATATAGGGCAGTCTGTGCACAAACGCCACCCTCCCTCAACATTTCGCATGGGAGATTATCTCTGCCCGGTGCCTTTCCTGGTCTCAGACTCTGGATTGCCTTCAGTACTTCCTCAACAAATGGCACCTCAGCCAGCCACTCACAGGGGGTGATTTCCTCCAATATTTGAAGCACCGCAGCCTAAGCAGGGTCATCCCCACTTTGTGCCACGATGTTTTCCTGGCTGAGGGATTTCCCCTCCCCCAGGACCTCATGGCTGTCCGAACCTCCAAGCAAAGGCTGCGGTAAGCCTCCTCATTCTCTGACGTGGGATTCTGTAGCCGATGACAGTGGGCCTGTCGCTTTTTCTCAACTATCCTGAACACCTCCTCTGTCAGCCAGGGTCTCTGGGGAGGTCTGGACCGCGTACCCAAAGCAGTTATTGCAGCTGCATGAGTCACAGTCCTAAACCTCGCCCATTTACCCTCGACATCAGGAGGAGTGGGGGACGATGCCAACCCCAGCCGCAAGCGATGATGAAATTCTCGCTTGCAACTTTCATCAGATAACTGAGACCAGGCCACTTTAGGTTGGAATGGGGTCCTGGGTGTACACCCACCACCGGAGTGGAAGAATGGCAGGCGCATCTTACAGATGACTAGTCGATGGTCAGAGGGCAGATCAGCTCCACGGTAGGTCCTAGTGTAAAGGACATGGGCTCGCATCCGCTGGTCCATCACTATGTAGTCCAGCAGATGTTCTTGCTTTGACCCGGCATGCATCCATGATGTTGTGTGGATGCGCCGATGCCGGAACAGCATGTTGATAATTACAAGCCCATGGGCTGCACAAAAATCTAGCAGCCTCCTACCGTTGTTATTGAGCTGATCTGGTCCATGCCCTCCAATCACTCCAGACCAGGTGCCAGCATCATGACCAACTCGGGCATTGAAGTCACCCAACAAGATGACTCTATCCCGAGGTTCCACTTTAGCCAGCACCTGTGACAGGTGGTCATAGAAGGCATCTGACTCATCGGCTTTGCCTGCATCCCTTCAGTGGGGGCATAAGTAACCACAACCACCACTCCTCGCCTCCGGTTGATGGGAAGGTGATCCCAAAGTAGCCTGGGGCTTACAGCTTCCCACACCTCACCGCCACGCTCCCACGCCCCCTTCATTCTTTTATTAAAAAGAAGAGCCACACCCTGTTAATCTCCTGGCTCCGCCAATTGGGGTTTGGCCAGGAGACGTCATAGATGCCTGTCCCCCCGGGGCCTCCGGCACAAGCTTATTAGTTACATTTTATATTCGTAGTTTCGTGGTAAAAATGTTGAAGGTGGAGGGGTTACCAACCCCTCGCACCCATCCAGAGCCGCCGTTTAGCCACTGTAGTGGCCACACGCCATGAGAGGAGGGGCCAATCGAATTGGCCCTCCCCCCACAGCACTGTCCACGACAGAGTTTCCCATCCGGCACCGCGAGGAGGTAGGGGGTTGTTTTGCCAGACACAAATGCTGCGAACACTCACGAACACGCAGTCACCCGAAATCCGACGTCACTCCTCTCCCGTGCCGCGCACCAATCGCTCGCGCGGGACTCGGGGTCGGGGGTCAGAGGGCAGGGACGTCACTCACACACGCGCAACCGATTGGGGGGTTGTCTCGGAGATTTATTTAAAGGGCTGTATGAACAATCTCAAGGGTACGCCACCCGTTCACCCCACGCACACGCTAAACAAAAGGCCGCACGAATAATCTCGCGTGTACGCTGCCCGTTTGCCTCACGCACACGTTAAACACAAGGGCGTATGAGTAATCTCACGTGCCCCTGTACGAGTCCGCCGCTGCTCACCACATGCACACGCTAACCACGAGCTACACGCATGGGCGAGCACAAACACGTGGGTAAATACACACTCACGCACAAACACAGGGTACAACGACGCACACCAACATGCATCCGTTCCACCCTTGCAGAAACCACACGACAAGGTTTATTGATCACCAACAGTTTTTTCTCAGCATGTCTGAGGCTAAATTGCCCGAGTCAGTTTGAGTCAGCAGGGCAGGTCTAACCTATCTCCCGATGGTCTAAGACCCAATCTGTCCCGCCTCTTTCGAATCACTCTCCTAGGAAAATCTCACAATGGCCTTAATGTCTCACTCTCGGGTACTCACGGTTCGACTCATACGGAGCTGCTGGGTCGGATCCTCACTGCACTTCGACTCGTCGCACGGACGTTCGAGTGGCTGGGAAGTCGACGGCCCCGAGCGCTGGCTTGAGTAGAACACGAACTACCTCTATCCCTACCTTCTCCTCTTTTTATTGTCCTCTACATCAAAGATAAATCGGCGCTGATCCGCTGGCCTCCCGTCCAATCAGGTGGCTCGGATTTTTGCCACTCTCCCCGGACCGGTGCTCTCTCAGACGTCCGCATTTTACCTTCTATATCGAAAGGGGCGACCGCGGGGCTGCTGCGTTGGTGTACAAGCACATCTGTCCTACCAATTAGATGGCCGGCCCTGTTTTCCCGCCGTTCGTGGCTTCGCCCCCCTACCTGCCTGCTGACCCGTGTGTGTCGTGTGTGTTTTCTACCCGCGGTGGCTGAGCAGCCCCGTCGTGACCATGTAATTACCACCCAAGTCACGGTGCCACGGTGCGAGTTAGCCTCGGGGGAGATCGCCCAATTCCCTGTCAATAATGTGGCAGCAATGGCAATCAAGTTGTTCTGGCAGATTTTGGCCAAAAGAAGATTGATGAGGAAAATTTTGTCTGTTTCACCCGGAGTATCAATAAAGAAAATGGCACGACCCGTGAAAACATCAGTAGTAATCTTGTTGCAGGCTTCTCTTTGGCTTGGAAGCAGACTTGGCTCATTTAGTTGGATGTATTCAGTAAGATGCTGCATGTTATAGGTGGTTTCTCGCAAAAGGTCATGTGGCACATCATTGTCATTGTTACGTACTGGTTCAAGAAGGGCAAAAGCTCTGAGGCCAGAGCCACCAAAAGCATGATTCTTGTCTTCAATGATAATGGGAGCCTGATTGAAGATGGCGTCTTTGTAGTGTTGTAACAGGTTTGGATTTAGCACTTGTACCTGTTGCAGAATGTCCTCTGCAAGGCCCTCCTTGTGGTTGTGCCATAGTTGCAAATTATTAGACGTAGCACAGGTGTCCAGCATGATGGCAAACAGGTTCTGCATCATTGCTGGCGACTGAGTTGCAGCTGCCTCATCTAAAGTGATGTTCCACTGCGCATCATCCTGTAGCAGGCTTCGGAATTGGCAAGCGTGTTAATTAGTTCAGATAGTGCCATCAACTGTTCGCAGTTCTTCAAATGACTTAGGACCTTTGACCTCATGTAGAAGCAGTCTGAGGTGAAAGCATTAAAAATTGTTGGGATGTACTGTGTGAACACGGCCAAGTACATAACTGGCTTTGATCTGTGGGTAATTTAGCAAAATTTGTCCAACTTTGCGGCGTACCCACTTTTTTGCTGGCAACATTCCATGTGCAACTACTTGGGTACCTGATAATAAAGCAGTGTTTGCGCAAAGCATCATCCCTGCAGAGAAGGAAGAAAGCAGTGAGAGTTGTGTGTTGTGGGACTTGGGCTCGCGTATGTGCATTTGTGTCCGTGAAGTAGTCTCTTTGCCCATTGTCAAGGTGCACGCTGAAATGTCACTCGTGATTGGGGAAGTTTTAGGATTCTCCATATGGCTTCATTGGTGTATCTGCCCAATTCATATTGTTGAACCTTATCATGCACTGTGACATCTGTTGTGAGGCCAAAGATCGCCATGTCAGATCCTTTGTTGACATACTTCCACACATTTTATAGATTTGACAGTGTCATTACTCAACATTGATATGTCCATTGAAAAGGCGTGAGAGAAGCGGACAGTATGGAACAATCCACCTGTTGTCTAATTCAACGTCAAAACCACGAACTCTGATGGTAGTTGTAAAGCCACCATCTTTGAGTGTTCTGCGACGATACAGTGGATATCCATCTTGTGCAGTCTGTGCGTATTTCAGAAGTTGTTATGGTGAAGCGTTTAGTGCGTTTGTTGCCTTTCATGCATGGTGATTTGGGATTGATGGTTCCACAAGGAACCATGCACCATGTGTGTATTGGCAGTGTTGTGCAGAAGAGGATCAATGTGTGGGTCTGGAAGTTGAGCGCTGATGAAGTCATCCACGTTGTGCACATGCAGTTGACCTTGAAGTTGACCTTGAAGCCACGGCAGAATGAATGTGTGCATGTGGAAGGTCACGCGTTTACCACTCAATTGTGTAGACGTAGCATCGGTTTGTGCCACCAAAAAATCTTAGCCTTTATGATGGCATTCATCAAAAGAAAAAAAGTTTTGTCACGATACTTTGGCCAACAAATCGTGGCGATCGTGTGGTTTTTGCTATACTTTAATTTCAACAATGATTTATTGATAGGTTCTTCATTGCAATTGTATCACTATAAGGCTTTCCATTAAATCATAAGTCATCCAAATAATTGCAAGTAAAAATGAGTATACTGTACCTAAATATGCACATAGATTTAAAAAAATGCACTGCAAACATGTTGACATATAACCACCACGCAGTCATTTACTTCGGAAATATATTGATCCAATAACGAATGTGTAATGACCGAAATTAAGCGGCACTCACCCTAAGCCAATGTGCAGCCACTGTAATTGAAAAAGTAGGCCAAGGCCTCCTATTGGCGGGAATAGGCCTCCACAACGATTTGCCGTGAGGCAGGGTTTGAAGAGATTTAAGGAAATATTTAAATGGGAAAAAGCGGGAAACAGAGTGGAACCTGGAGGCGACGGTTGGGAACCGTTGGAGGAGGAAGATAGGGATTGGCTGCGGGAAAAAAACAGTGAGGGATAGTTCGAGAGACGGGGCTCGAGAAGGATAAAAGGGGAGAGCACGAGGAGAGGGGACGTTCGAGGGAAGGGAAAATCTTCAAGAGCAGGAACGAAGCTGGGACCTAGAGTTGTAGTTGTGTCTAAAATAAAGAGGCTCTTAGTGGACAGTCGTCAGTGTCATTTCAAATGTAACGGTTCATAGATATTCATTTAAAAATGTAAATATTGTGCTTTCATTATTTCACGATAATTTAGTGAGAAATAAAATCTGAAAACGTTATATTTGCGAGCCATGATAATCACGATTTTTTTCCCAATGGACTACGCTGTTTATCACGGACCCTACACAATGCAGAATAGGGCAGTCACCATGTTAAGCCAACCCGATATTGAAAGTTGGTGTCGTCGTCCACAAGAAGATATTCTTAAAATCATTCTCAACATTAGCAGATCCATACATACTCTTTGGTTCTTTCGGCAAAGTCACGTAGGTATAAAATAAATCACGACGTTTCTGGTGCAACACAAGCGTCTGTCATCAGGCAGGAAAGCGATGGTCTGCTGCTGAGGCAGACTTTTAAAAGGTTTGAAATGGGTGTAGCCCAAGGGTCATAAAGAAGTGGCCGGGGCTAGTGATGTTAATGGTAAATTAGCGTGTAACTGTAAGATAGGAGAGCGGCCTCCTGGACGAGGGCACGGAAGTGGCTATGTGAATGTGAAGGATTAGCATGACCAATACCTCTGCCGTTGCTGATCATTGTTTTAAAGCTGTGGGCTCACACGAAATTGATTTTTCCAAGACGGAGGTACTCTGCAAACCTACCGGCTACCTTCAGAGATTTGTTCATGAAGCCATCTAGATATATAAACACAGACACAACTTCAACCGAGAAGATGGGTACAAACTGAGCAATCATTGGAAGGATGTTATTAACCAGGTAAAGTCTTAACTGACTGTGATGTTTCCATCCTACCTGCCTATGTCAGCTGTTATTTCCGACTCTCTGTGTCTCTCTCTCTATGCCTCTCTCTTAGATCTCTCATGCTCACATGTCCTTTGGATTGCACTCTCATGCCTTTGGATTGCACTCTCATGCTCTCATGTCCTTTGGATTGCACTCTCATACTCTCATGTCCTTTGGATTGCACCCGTTGGGTTGTACTCCCTCGTCGAGGAGGCCGCTCTCCTCCTTTTCTACAGTTACATGCTAATCTCTCACATCAACATCATGCTAATCTCTCACATTAACATCATGCTAATCTCTCACATTAACATCATGCTAATCTCTCACATTACCATCATGCTAATCTCTCACATTAACATCATGCTAATCTCTCACATTAACATCATGCTAATCTCTCACATCAACATCATGCTAATCTCTCACATTAACATCATGCTAATCTCTCACATTAACATCATGCTAATCTCTCACATTAACATAGACACTTCCGTGCCCTCTAATTTCTCACATTAACATCATACTGATCTATCACATTAACATAACCACTTCCGTGCCCTCGTCGAGGAGGCCGCTTTGCTATCTCACAGTTACCGTACGTGATAATTTCTCACATTAACATCACTAGCTCCGGCCACTTATTTATGACCCTTAGGCTACACCCATTTCAAACATTTTAAAACAGTCTGTCTCAGCAGCAGGCCATGCTTTCCCACCTGATGACGGACGCTTGTGTTGCGCCCGAAACGTCGTGATTTATTTTATTTTATACCTACTACGTGACTTTACCAAAAGAACCAAAGAGTATGGATTCCTGCAGTCACGAAAGCTTCAAATCAAGATTAAATCCATACATGTTACAGAACTTTGTTCAGAGATCATTTTGCCACCTGACTAACCTAGATCACAACCCCCATTGCTAGAATTAACTTACTAAACTATTAACTAAACTATTTTTATTTTACCAGGTAAAGCCCACTGAGCTATACCGCTCTTTTTTAGGAGGGGAAAAACGGAGGACCCCAATAAAAATCCAAGCGACCATGGGGAGAACATGCAACTCCAAATATACAACAGGCGTCAGGATCAGGAAAAAACCCACGACCTTCTGTATACCAGGCAAGGAAGTTAACATATCGCCACCGTGGGCAGAGCCCCCACTGCTCCGGTTCAGGGGGTTACTTTTGTGGCCACAGCGAGACGGGGCATAGTCATTGCCAGGAGGAAGTCGACTATGAAAGTTGGGAGGTAGGAGAGCGGGATGAAAAGGATTTTGGCATCCCAGCCGGCGCCATAGCGTGTGCGCGGGTGAGTGGCCACCAGGGCGTGCTCCATACACCAGGTGACCTTTGAGAGGTTGTCGCACAGCCCAGTCATCTTGGATTTCTGCAGCCAGATGTCTGCAAAGTTCGGGGGGGGGGGAAACTGGTCAGTCTCAGTGCAGTGGGAGTCAAGATATGAATTATCATTATTATTTGTGTACTGTTAGCATGACATCGCAGGCCTAATACCCTCTTTGGGGGGCTCTCTTCAAAAGGGGTGGTGAACACGAGCGCTGACTCATACATTTACAATATAGCTCTCGGGAACCTTCGGGAGACCTGGAAGGTGGGCGGGGCGAAGGGCGGAGCCAGCCCCAGCTCGAGGGCATCTATGGATGATATTGGTCACGAAAGCTTACGTGTTAAACTGATAATATAGTGTCTAACTGCGACCATATCTCAGGACGCTGAACAAAAACACAATATACATGTTTCTTTTATAGAAAATGAAAGGGGCAGTTAGTCATCGTAATAGTAAAAAAGGAAGGTTTTGAGCCTGAACTTGAAGAGGGGCAGGGAGCTGACAAACACAAATGGCTGGGGAAAGGGGGTTCCAGGCCATGAAGGCAGCAAAGGAGAATAAGCGACCTCAAACTGTGTAAAGGTTGACTGGGAGCTTCAACAGAACGCCATGGCTGCTGGAGTAGAAGAGCGAGATGTTAAAATTGGATCTTACATTTGTCGAGGTAGTCGCTGCCGTAATCTTCCTTCGTCACAGACGGCAGCTGTGCCCAGCGCTTCCTCAGATCCTCCTCGATGGCGGCAATGTCAGTTATACCTGTACGGAAACCACCCGGCTCCACGATGGACACCTTGACCCCAAATGCACGCATGTCGCGCCTACAGTAGGCGCAGAAGACACGGCGGCATTCCACGCACAGAACCCAAATGATAGATGATGGATGGCTTGCATCCCCCACTCTCACTCATCGCTTTGTCCAAACAAGAGCGAAAGCACACTCTGCTATTCACTCAATGTCTATGGCACGTTCCAACAATATAACACGTGCGCGTCATTATCATCGGAGCTCATTGTTGAGATTGTATTGGGTTGGCTCAGGGGTCGGCAACCAACATAACAAGAAGAGCCCCTTTTTTGTAATTCTGTAATCAACTCAATATTTCAATAGCAGCAATGCATGTGAATACGGGACGGTGGTCCTTAATAAATAACGTGTCACGAAGTAGTCCTCAAAGAGCCGCATGTGGCTCCGGAACCTCTGGGTTGGCTGGACCCGGATGTCTATGGCATTTATGACTCACAGATGGCATTGAGGCGGTAGTCTCCACCATCCCATGATGCCATTCCTTGGAGGATCACAGTCCACTTTGAACGTCAACCGCCAACTGAAGTGTGCAATTTTCTAGGAGATCCGGTCGCAGTATGCTAACCATTCCACAGATATTACTGAACAAGTCACGTCATTCTATTAGTGCGGCCGGAACTGCCACCGTGATCACGAATCTTGCCGCACCTGAGGGTGTCAGAGAAGGCCTCCACTCCGAACTTGGAGATGCAGTACCCACCGCCCACGATGGACACCCGCCCCGCGATGCTGGCCACGTTGACAACCCGACCCCGAGCCTGCTTCACCAGGGGCAGCATCTGCAGCGTGACGTCCACCATGCCCAGGAGGTTGACGTCCAGCACTCTGCGGTAGTCGTCCGTCGTCATCCAGTCGTTAGGGCCGATGGGGATGATGCGGCCAGCGTTGTTGACCAAGCCCCACAAGCCTGGGACGAAGAAGAAACCGTGGCGGAGAAAAGGCGCGGCACAAGTGACGGGGAATGCGATCACAGTGATAGAAAGCAAAGTATTGAGAGCAATGCACCAACGAGCTTGTGTGTTTGAGAGATCACGTAATGGACAGCACTCACAATCGTCCTTACAACTCTTGTGAGTTGAAGAGCGATAGATTTTGAGAGGATACTAGAGTGTGGGTGGACAGTGTACGTCTGGACAAGGCAAAGAGAAAGAGAGAGTTGGGATTGCACCAAAGACAACGAAAAATATCACCCGTATAACCTTAACAGACTGTTTGAGCAAGTGTTGTTCGCAAATAACACTTGCTCGGCACATGAGGGGGTGGGTGGCCAGCACCACGCACGGTCGCCTTTGACTCCCTAGTGGGGATGTTTACACACTGCACCAGGTACTCAATTGAGGCTGAGTCGACCTAGAAGAGGCCTATGACCGTTTCAATTAAACGTCACCGGTGTTGGCTATGAGCGGGAATTGAACTCGTGTCGCCGGATTCATAGCACAGCACGCTAACCGCTACACTACCGCTCCCCACATGGATTACACCAATACCCACCAATCGCCACCTACCGTGACATCACAACGGCGCCTGTGCCAGGCCAGGTGCACTTCGAGGCCAAGTGACAGGTCATGGGGCAGACCCAGGTGTGCTCCCTATTGGGAATTGCACCACACAGTAATGAACAAACATTTTTCGATAAATAAAGCGATAACAAGAGTGATGACCATGATGACGACGGTGTAGATGACGGTTATTTTTTCTGAGCTTCGCGTGATCGCACCCACCCTGCTCGCCAACCTCCTGCCGCACCCGCCGGGCCGCGGCACGCACGCTCTCGGGGTCCGTGACGTCGAGACGCAGCGTGACGAGGCGCGACGAGCACGACCTCCTCAGCTCCTCCTCGCCGGCAGGGCCCAGGCACGCCGCCACGACGCGCAGGCCGACCGCGTCGAGCCGCCTGGCCAGCGCCCGCCCAAATCCCGAGTCGCAGCCCGTGATGAGCACCCAGCGGCCCGTCGCGCCGGCCACCCGGCGCTTGTCTCGCCAGTACCACGCCGCCCACACCCCCAGGACGGCCACAAGTACCAGCGGGCACGTGGGGCCGCAGAGGCAGCACGGAGGCCCCGCAGCGTTGTCGGACGACATGGCCTCCTCCGCTTGATGTCTCTGGCGGCAGGTGGGTGGGGGGAGGACCAGAAGACCTTCGATGAGGACGGTTGGCTACGTACGGTGCAAAAGAAGTTCAACGAACATACACAGCAGCGATGACAACCATGCTTAAAGTTGACGGTCGCATTTGTGTTTATACCGGGCGTTGTGGGTCTGAGGCTGTGGGCTATAGGAGATGGAAGTGGAGCAGTAGGCGTAGTCCACGTGTCATCGGCAGCGATGAGCAATGTTTGAATGAAGACCTCTAAGCCGTGGGTGGCCACCTCTCCCTGTTAGGCGATGCAACAACCCATCCAGTTACTTCTTCACCCCATCTCCGCGGTGGACATCCGCTCGGGCGTGTTCCCTTCTTTGGCTGCCACTCCATCGGTAGTCTTCATTACCGGCCAACAAATAATTCTAGCGACACGTCCTGTCCAAACCCACTTTCATTCATGGTCAAAATCTAGATTCCAAACTCATTTTTTCGAACCGCTTTTTGTGTTTACTTTGTTGTCTTTCTCCCACACCTCCGATGAGCCTGGTTGGCTACATACGGTGCGAAAGAAGTTCAACAAACGTACATATCTCTCACTTGTGGTGGCTCTATAGTCCATGAGTTTCCGTTTTAGTCTCTCAACGTATTTACATCATCTATCGGTCTCTCTCTCTATCTGCGTGGTTCTTGGCACACTTCTCGTCTCTTGTTCAATCGTCGTTGTCAATTTTTCTAACCCATAAGTCATAGCAGGCAATATGTACAGAATGAAAATATTTCTTCTTGCGGCATGTTACTTCCTAAAGATAGAAAATAATGCCACTTACAATTACATCTGTGCGAAGCTCTGAGTACTATTCCCTTGTGTGTCCGCGGTGAATTCTCAAAGGGTGCTTCAGTTTCCTCCCTCATAAAGCCACCCATGAATAAAACTGGAGAAATATCCCAGTGCAGGACCCTCATGAAAAAATATTTTTTAAATCACTGAGGCTTTCCATGGTGAAGAAATAATCATCGTCATTTGCATGATTGAACCAAAATCATGATGAGTGACAGTACTCACAGTATCCAACTATTATATTTTGAACCGAACAGTCTCAGGTTCAACCAGGCAGTATATTACGCGTTCAATGTATCTGACGAGTTTGCATGTACGAATGCGAGAAAAGGAGGTGCAGGGGAATGACAATAAACGAAGTACAAAAAGCAGTTTGAAATAGATGAGTTTTAAATCGAGATGTAAAAGCGCAACACTGGGATTGCTTCCTAATATTGGAAGGAAGAGCGTTCCAAACGGCCGCAGAAGCGCATCTGAAAGTGTACGATGCAGTGACCGCCTTTGTTCGATAGCCAGCCAAAAAAAAAAAATAGTTTTTACAGCACAATTTAAGTTCTTCTCGACTGCCATTCATCGTCCACTCTCGTCATCATCATCGTCGTCCCTGCTAGAGACGTGTCGTGGCCAGGCCCACGCACGGGTTGTTATTCCCATCTCCAAAAGAACGCCACAGCAAATCGCCCGTGCAAAACACGGAGGGGCATCTGTGGCGAGTGCACTGCACTATGAACCCGGCGATCCGAGATAAATCGTCAGCCAAGAGGACCATGAAAGTGGCGAGTGTAATCTTAAGAGGCCAGTTGTAGTTTGGTAAAAACAACCCTCTTGACCTACAAAGGTATTGTAAGGCCTTCCATTCAGCAGTGGCCTGAAAAAAGTAAAAAATAACTAAGGCGCCACGGTGTTATTTCCGCATTACTTACCTGATTAAAATGGACTGATTTTTTTTAGATGTTATATCCACAATCTCTCGTTTTCACAATTTCACAGCTGTCCACTGCGGTAGTCCCATACATGTAGGTGTAAAACTAATAACAACTTCCACTTGAAAGACTCGTAAACCAGCACATGTATCTCAGCAGCCACGTACAGCCCTGTAGTGCACGTGACGTCACGAAACCACATGCTGAGGTTTGTTTCAGCGGTTTCAGCCACCTGCCGATTTTCCCGCCCACTGACCAAAGTACAAACCTGCAGGAACGCCCAATCACAAGGCCACACAAATCTGCAAACTACAGAATTAACTTACACAGAAATAACCACATCATGCCACAGTGCCATCCCATCCATGCGTTTGGATGCACATGAGGTGCATATGACTTGTTAGATGCATTTGTAGTGTGGTGTTTATTCACGTGGACAACTTCGTCTTTTTCTCCTGTCACTTTATTTGCAGCATCCCACACGGATGCTCCTCACGTTCAACACCACGTACTCCTGTTGCGAACTCTTCCTCTCTTCCTCCGCTAGCCTGCTACTTCGAGCTTACTCTCTCTTGCTCCGCTAGCCTGTTACTCCCCGCTCTCCTAGCCTGTCACAGACTCTCTCTCTCTCTGTATACTCTGCTAGCTTCTCACCCCGCTAGCCTATCACACTCAGACTCAAGATTCCGTTAGCCTGTCGACTCCCGCACCTCCAACCTCGCCCGTGCCCCCAGCAGGTGAATCAGCCAACACCGGTGGGGAGGACGAGGTGTGGAGGGCGAGGTCCAGGGGCTTGTCTTGAATACTCTTCACTGCTTCATCTCCAACCGACTCAACCCCATTGCTTCATATGTTCCCCTTATATCCCCCTCCTCATTAAGTGCCCTCAGATGACCCTCACGAAGCTGGCGTTCTTCCGGCGTCTCTTGCACGTGTTCTCCCCCTTATCGCCTCTATCTCTCGCCTCTTTGGCGCCTACCCCGCATTTGCAGCCAGCCAATCACTGCCTCTTTCCAGAATTGCTGGCGTCTCTCTGTCCCTGTCACCCAGGCCACCCGCCTGCACCTGCTTTTCCGGAGCTGACCTCACTGGTTGCAACCCCGTACATAAATGCAACTGCTGTTTGCAAACCCTGCGCGCGTTACGCCACTACACGTTAGCACGATTTTGCGGCTAAATGTATTCCCAATAAGATGGCACTATGCTCATAGTTAGTCGACCCGTACGTCAGTTGTGTACTAGCATGGTTTGCATAGGGAATGTTGCCCAGAATTTAAATGCCCTCCACCCTCCCAATCAAATCTCCAAATCGCTTTTTAGCTCGGTGGCATGAGCCCCTTGGGCATGTGGGGCAGTTGCACCGCCTGCACCACGCTCTATAGCTATGCCACTGGTGTACCAATCCATTTTCTGGAGCGGACATGGCGATGGACCTCCCTTGAACTCAGCTTTTTGTGCTTCGCTCGTTGTCCTTCCCCCGCACCTCCGATTATATCACAGTCGGATATGTACGGTTTGAAAGAAGAAGTTCAACATACATACAAACATACATCACCATTCTGCAGGGGACCTTGACGCGACCCTCCAGTCCAGCCTGTCAGCCGGAACCCACTGAAACGTCATCTCCGGCAACTTGTCGAGCGGGCGCTGCACGGGCGTGCAGATCTCCGTGGGGGGCGACGGCCGCGCCTTCTTCCAGATGAGCAACGTATCCGAGGATCCCGTGGTGGCGATCCACATCGACGTCAGGCTGTAGCGTGGCGTCGCACAGCTGCCGCTGGGACGACGGCGACGAACCCCCAATCCCCGCGCCCCCCCCCCGCCGGCGACGCGTCATGAAGAGCGTAAAGTGATCGATTTAAAACAAATTATCGGAACAATGGGCCTCCACTAGGAGGGAAGCACTTGAGAGGCCCCTGTGGAGGGTACTTTTGGCATCCTCTTCTCCACTGGCCATATGCCATGGAAGAAGTGGGAGGAGTGCCCACACTTTACTCCACTACACCCAACCTACACATTTCTGCTGCTGGGTGGACAAAGGCAGTAGGGGATTTAAGGAACTTGCGCCATCGTTTCAACAGCCGCGCTTGGAGATTGAACGGGTGACCCATGGATTGCATGTCCAGTGTGCTGACCGTTACACCACCTCAGTGGCAGCATGCCTAAGTAAAACGCGTGAATCGAACTGAGCGCACGCAACATTCGGTCAGAGATTCGCGAGTGCAGGGACTCTTAGCGATGCGTGCTACAAAAATCCATCCCACCTGAGAAACTAAAAAAACTACTAGGTAAGGCCCACTGAGCTATTTAGCTCTTTTTCAGAAGTGACCTGGCCACAAATGACAGCTCAACAAAGTGGCTTATCGTGTGGAAATTTATAGCAGCCAAATAATATAATTGTAACGCATGTTTCTAAATGTGGAGGGAAAACAAAAAGAGGACACGAGGAAAAATCAACACGACCACAAGAAGAACATGCAAACTCCAAATATTCAGGGGTCGGGGTCGGGATCGGGATAGAACCCACGACCTCCTGTATAACAAGCAAAGCAGTTAACATCTCGCCACCATTTGGCGAGATGGGTTGGCGAAGGCTGGGGTGCAAAGAAGTACAGTACAACAATGGATAACGTTTATTCATTTTAATATCAATTCATTTTAAAATATTAAGCGACGTTTCCACTTTAAAGGGTCGGTTACACGATGGGATTGATTTACAGCACAGTAATTTATACGTGCACATTTTAAGATCGGTTTTGCTCAGTAGCGATGACTTGTGGATCTTCTGGCGAGGCACCCAAACATCATGCAAACGCGAAAGATTTACTTAAATCTGCGACAAACCAATCCATCGTTCCATGCGAGGGTACCACTGGACACGCAAGGTAGCGGCACAACACACTCGACACAAACAAAAGCTCAATGAAGCGGCTTATATGGAAATTTATAGCACCCAAATAATGTGGAGGGAAAAACTGGAGGACCCAGAAAAAGATGCACGCCACCACAGAAAGAGAGAACATGCAAACTCCAAATATGCAACAGGCGTCAGGGTCGGGATCAAACCCACGACCTCTTGTATACCAGGCGAGGTAGTTAACATCTCGTGGAGCTCGCGCTGCTCCGGTTCAGGGCCTTACTTTTGTGGCCACGGCGAGACGCGGCAGAATCATTGCCAGCAGAAAGTCGGTCATGAAAGTTGGGAGATAGGAGATCGGCAACCAAACGATTTTGGCATCCCAGCCCGCGCCGTACCGTGTGCGTGGGTGAGTGGCGACTAGGGCATGCTCCATGCACCAGGTGACCTTTGAGAGGTCACCGTCGCACAGCCGAGCCAGAATGGATTTCTGCAGCCACATGTCTGCAAAGTTAAGGGAAAGAAAAAAAAACTGGTCAGTCTCAGTGTAGTGGGATTTAAGATTTTGTTTTATTACGATTTTGTGTACCTGATATGCCGGCTTTCGCCACCATTATTATTCATGATAAAGAGTTTTTTGGTTTAGATCGCATAAGTATCAATGTGTCATTAACCCGCCACCACCAACCAGTAAGGTTTGTCACATAAAAAAAAAACATGCCAATTCGTTACTACTTCAGCCTACCGGTGTGTTGGAGAGTAAATCCACAACATTTACAATTTGAGTCCGACGTTCCGCTGGTAATTACAACTTGCATCATTGGGCGATTTTGCCAGAATTGTGAACAGATCTACCTGCTTCCGGTCTTAAATAGAGCAAGATAACGTCATCACTGTGGACCAAGCAGGTGCGGAGGGCAGAGGGGGGTTACTTGTGTAGTGACATAGAATGAGTCACTGGAGCAAGTAGCGCTGGGGACTGGTAGAGAATGGGAGTGGGGTGGCAGCCCGTTCGACCAGTGGGACCCGTGCGCGAAACCCAGAGCCTTCTGGGGGATCCAGAAGGGTGCGTGGCCGAGGGCGGAGCCTGGCCACGCTGGGGGAGTATAAAGGGCGAGCTCCGACTCGCAGTTGCTGCCATCTGGAGTGGAACTTGTCATGCTCCCGGTGCTTTGGGTTTCGCCGCTACGAAGCTGTGGGTCTGGAAGCATGTTGGTTGTCCTGACCCGGTACGCAGTTATCCCCTATGGATGTAAAGGCCGGAATAAAAGAGGGAGTACTAGTGTCTCTAAATTAGTACACTACACTTGTAATGAAATGACAATGGATTGTTAATGACAGTTAATTATACGTGATGCCTTTACAAGGGATACAATTGTAAGGTGTATTACTTAATAATACGCTTCCAGGCCACACTAAGTTTATAGCTGTCAGAGCAGTTACAATTATTTTTACTTCTCTCAATTTCAATAGAGTCTCGAATTAGTCTTGGCCAGTTATAATTTGTCTTAGACAACACTTCAACATTATAAAAATAAATTGAATGTCTTTATTGGCAAGAATGTTCTGCAACTGCCGACAGATGTGTTTCTGAGTATTTGATATTTATTCAGTGTTCTTTTAGTTTTATGCGAATGTTTTGTCCCCTCTGTCCAACATAGCATTATCCACAAGAGCAATTAATCTGGTACACAACTTCTGTTGATAACTTCAGCAATTAATCTGTAGTTAAAGATTCTAGTTTTTGTATTTCGTATACCGTGCTAAATCTCACTCTGATTTTCAGTTTTTCTAAACTAGTTGTCAGTTACTCCAGCAATGTATGGTATTTGAATTGTTTAATAACACTATCACTTTCAGCATTATTGCTGTTCGAGTTGGGTTTGTCATTAAATGCTATGTTAATTTGAACATTATTGAAACCATTTAATTGTAGAGCTTCTTTGACATGTTGAATCTCGCTCCTCAGACTTTCACCATCTGACACTGTTTTAGCCCGATGTAATGAGCATCTTGATGAGAGGATTTCTGTGTGGGGTGATGACGTGAATCTGCAATCATATCAGCGTCAGATAACGTGATCACTGTGAGCGCCTGATTGGCTCAGTGATGACGTTATCTTGCTCTATTTAAGTCCGAAAGCAGGTAGATATGTTCACAATTCTGGCAAAATTGCCCGATGATGCATGATGTAATTACGAGTGGAACATCGTACTCAAATTGTAAATGTTGTGGATTTACTCTCCAACACACTGGTGGGCTGATGTCGTAACTAATTGGCACGTTTTGTTTACGTGACAAACCTTACAGGTTGGCTGTGTCGGGTGGTGGCGGGTTAACGACACATTTATAATTACGCGATTTAACCCAAATATCTATATTATGAATTGTGTACTGTTAGCATGGAATCTCAGGCCGAATACCCTCTTTGGGGGGTGCTCTCCGCAAGGGGATTGGTGAACGCGAGCGTTGACGCGTACAATTACAATATTTGTGCCTGTTTCAGCAGCACGAACATTTAATATAATTAAGCAGTGTGATGTTTGATCAGAGACTTTTTCCAAGTGTGTGTTTTCCTCCCACGTAGCATTTGGGAGATCCACAGCACGATGGACAGAAACTTGTCAACTGCATATATATCTTTCCCTATATATCTATATATTTATACACTACTTGCCGCTACTACACTTGTCTCTGATTTATAACAGCATTATATTTCCACTCCTGACTATATGGTGTCTAACTGCGACCATATCTTATGACACTGAACAAAATACAGTCGACATTACTTTTTTAGAGAATGAAAGAGGCAGTCATCATAATAGCAAAAAGGAACATCTTGAACCTGAACTTGAACAGCGGCAGCAAGTCGACAACACGGATGGATGGGGAGTGGGGGGTTCCATTTACAGCAGACGAGAATGAGCAACCTCACACTGTGTAAAGGTTGACTGGGAGCTTCAACAGAACGCCATGGCTGCTGGAGCAGAAAGTGGGTAGAAGGCAGTGAAGTGAGATGAGAGGGGAGAGGTAGCATAGTGCATGGAGGGGAATAGAGTGAGATGGCAGGGGAGACGAAGGAGTGTGCACGGAGATGTTAGAATTGAATCTTACATTTGTCGAGGTAGTCGCTGCCGTAATCTTCCTTCATCACAGATGGCAGCTGTGCCCAGCGCTTCCTCAGATCCTCCTCGAGGAGGGAATTGTCAGTGACAGCCGTACGGAAAAACCCCGGCTCCACGATGGACACCTTCACCCCAAACGCACGCATGTCGCGCCTACAGCGGGCGCAGAAGACACAGCGGCATTCCATGCACGGAACCCAAATGATGGATGATGGATGGCTTGCATCCCCTACTCTCTCTCATATTTTTGTCCAAACAAGCGCCATCGCGCAATTTGGTATATCACTCAATGTCTATGGCACGTGGTACACTCCAACAATAAAACATGTGCATGCCATTATTAACGGAGCTCATTTTTTGGATTTTATTGTGTTGGCTGGACCCCAATGTCTATGGGCTTTATGACTTGTAGATGGTAGTGAAGCGGTAGTCTCCACCATTCCATGGCTGCTACAGGCCCAATGGTGAATCAAATACGGTCAAACAATGATGATTGGGAGATCGAACTGGCGGCTTCTGGATTGCACTTCCAGTATGTGAACCATTATGCCGGTATTATTGAACAAGTCGCATCATTTTAATACGGCCGACGCCGCCATCACCTTGACCATGAATCATGCCGCACCTGAGGGTGTCGGAGAAGGCCTCCACTCCGAACTTGGAGATGCAGTACCCACCGCCCACGATGGACACCCGCCCTAGAATACTGGCCACGTTGACGACCCGACCCCGAGCCTGCTTCACCAGGGGCAGCATCTGCAGCGTGACGTCCACCATGCCCAGGAGGTTGACGTCCAGCACTCTGCGGTAGTCGTCCGTCGTCATCCAGTCGTTAGGGCCGATGGGGATGCTGCGGCCAGCGTTGTTGACCAAGCCCCACAAGCCTGGGGCGAAGAAGCCATGGCAGAGAGAATCGCGTCCCAAGCGACGGGGAATAGGATCACAGCGATGGAAAGCATTTCGATTGCTTTTTAGAACAAAAAGTTGTGAGAGGGTAAGCAATGCACAAACTTTTGTGTTTGAAGAGTTCACGTGTAGTGGGTATAAATAATCCCCCGATGTCACTACACATGGAATGGAGAGTGCTCACAACTCGCACTGAAAACTCTAAACCAAAGACAAAGATCCCCTTTTGGCGTCCTCTGGTCTAACACCGTTTGAGACGAGGCTCAAACGAAAGCTGTCTCTGGTGTGGACCAATCAGTTTCAAGAACAATGCAAATATTTCGATTTAAAGCTTTCGTGACTGCAAGGATTCATTTTCTTTGGTTCTTTCAGTAAAGTCACGTAGAATGAGAATAAAAAAATAAAAAAATAAAATAAGACAATGAAATTCTCACGACGTTTCGACCACAACACAAGTAGCCTTCTTCAGGTGAAAGAACAGAACTGTCGGGACGACAGAGCTTGAATGAACGCAGTTAAGATTCGTAGTGTCTTTTAAGCTTGGTGAGAGGCATGGAGAGCCTTGACAAAGGAGTTTACCTATCAAAGCAGGAGAATTTAGCATTGAAATAGCTGAGGGATTAGCTTGTGACAGAAATAGCTGTGTTAAAGTCAAAGTTTACATATCAACAGAGGCATTTAGTATATGGACGCTAAAGGCCTCCAACTATCAACTTTACGCCAAAGGCCTCCAACTATCAACTTTATGGTAGTTGATAGTTGGAGGCCTTTAGCGTCCATATACTAAATGCCTCTGTTGATATGTAAACTTTGACTTTAACACAGCTATTTCTGTCACAAGCTAATCCCTCAGCTATTTCAATGCTAAATTATCCTGCTTTGATAGGTAAACTCCTTTGTCAAGGCTCTCCACGCCTCTCACCGAGCTTAAAAGACGCTACGAATCTTAACAGCGTTCATTCAAGCTCTGTCGTCCCGACAGTTCTGTTCTTTCACCTGAAGAAGGCTACTTGTGTTGTGGCCGAAACGTCGTGAGAATTTTGTCTTATTTCATTTTATTACTATTTTATTCTCATTCTACGTGACTTTACCGAAAGAACCAAAGAAAATGCAAATATTATCAGAGTACGTTTTTTGCTTTGCATTCTGACCACAAGCATTGTGGTTAATGTAGACATGATACCTTGTAAAAGGTTTCAGTGTGGTGTTTTAACATCTTAACATCTGTTTTGTTGCCAAAGGGGAAAACCCTATCATCACAAAGATCCCCTAAATTACCTAAAAAGACTGTTGAGGCAAGTGCTTTTAGCGAGCACCTATGAAGGCTGGCATGGCACACGAGGGGGTGAGTGGCCAGCACTACGCACGGTCGCCTTTGCCTCCCTAGTAGGGACGTTTACACACCCCACCATGCACTCAATGGAGGCTCAGTCGTCCTAGAGCAGGCCCAGGACCAGTTCAGATAAACGTCACTGGTGTTGGCCATGAGCGGGAATCAAACTCGGGCCGCCGGGTTCGTAGCGCAGCGCGCTAACCGCTATTCTACCGCTCCCCACGGGAAGTGCACCAATACCCGCTATTTGCCACTGAGTGATGGTAACGTCACCACTCGGTGACAGGAGGCCATTGGACAGATCCAGGTGCCATGGGTTGACTGGCAGATGCATCAGCTGTGCCCCATACTTGTGATTGCACCAACAACAACCACCATTCGCCACTGAGTGGCGGTGACGTTACCACTGCACTTTGTGCCAGGCTAGTACCACATCACTCCATCTCTTCTCTAACCCGTGCTGCGCCCATTTAGTCCCCTCTATCTGGCCGAACAAAATCTGTTTGGGCACGCGGTGGCCGGGCATGCAGTCTACATGACCAAGCCAATGCAGCCTTGCCTGCCGTAGGAGCTCACTGATGGCACTTTGTCCAGATATTTTGATGATTTGTGAGCTCTTCATACAATCCAGCCTGGTTAAACCCAGGATGGACTGTAGGCAGGCCAGCCTTAATGTCTGTAACCAATGAAGATGTTCCATTAGAGGGTTCCACGTTTCGCAAGCATAGAGTAAGGGAGGGCATGACTGTGGCCGAAGCTTTGTGTCGGAGTGGTTGGAAGGCATAGGCCAGATCAGCTCAATAACAACGGTAGGACGTTGCTAGACTTCTGTGGAACTCACGGGCTTGTAATTACCAACACGCTGGTTCCGGCATCAGGGCACCCACACATCATGGGGATTGCACCATACACTTATGAACAAAAACACGTCGATAAATCCACAGCAATGCGGCAATAACAAAAATGATGCCGACGGTGTAGACGACGGTTATTTTTTTCCCGAGCTTCGCGTGATCGCACCCACCCTGCTCGCCAACCTCCTGCCGCACCCGCCGGGCCGCGGCACGCACGCTCTCGGGGTCCGTGACGTCGAGACGCAGCGTGACGAGGCGCGACGAGCACGACCTCCTCAGCTCCTCCTCGCCGGCAGGGCCCAGGCACGCCGCCACGACGCGCAGGCCGACCGCGTCGAGCCGCCTGGCCAGCGCCCGCCCAAATCCCGAGTCGCAGCCGGTGATGAGCACCCAGCGGCCCGTCGCGCCGGCCACCCGGCGCTTGTCTCGCCAGTACCACGCCGCCCACACCCCCAGGACGGCCACAAGTACCAGCGGGCACGTGGGGCCGCAGAGGCAGCACGGAGGCCCCGCAGCGTTGTCGGACGACATGGTCTCCTCCGCTTGATGTCTCTGGTGGCAGGTGGGTGGGGGGAGGACCAGAAGACCTTCGATGAGGACGGTTGGCTACGTACGGTGCAAAAGAAGTTCAACGAACATACACAGCAACGATGACAACCATGCTTAAAGTTGACGGTCGCATTTGTGTTTATACCGGGCGTTGTGGGTCTGAGGCTGTGGGCTATAGGAGATGGGAGTGGAGCAGTAGGCGTAGTCCACATGTGTCATCGGCAGCGATGAGCAATGTTTGAATGAAGACCTCTAAGCCGTGGGTGGCCACCTCTCCCTGTTAGGCGATGCAACAACCCATCCAGTTACTTCTTCACCCCATCTCCGCGGTGGACATCCGCTCGGGCGTGTTCCCTTCTTTGGCTGCCACTCCATCGGTAGTCTTCATTACCGGCCAACAAATAATTCTAGCGACACGTCCTGTCCAAACCCACTTTCATTCATGGTCAAAATCTAGATTCCAAACTCATTTTTTCGAACCGCTTTTTGTGTTTACTTTGTTGTCTTTCTCCCACATCTCCGATGAGCCTGGTTGGCTACATACGGTGCGAAAGAAGTTCAACAATCGTACATATGTCTCTCACTTGTGGTGGCTCTATAGTCCATGAGTTTCCGTTTTAGTCTCTAAACGTATTTACATCATCTATCGGTCTCTCTCTCTGCGTGGTTCTTGGCACACTTCTCGTCTCTTGTTCAATCGTCTTTGTCAATTTTTCTAACCCATAAGTCATAGCAGGCAATATGTACAGAATGAAAATATTTCTTCTTGCGGCATGTTACTTCCTAAAGATAGAAAATAATGGCACTTACAATTACATCTGTGCGAAGCTCTGAGTACTATTCCCTTGTGTGTCCGCGGTGAATTCTCAAAGGGTACTTCAGTTTCCTCCCTCATAAAGCCACCCATGAATAAAACCGGAGAAATATCTCAATGCAGGACCCTCATGAAAAATATGTTTTAAATCACTGAGGCTTTCCAGGGTGAAGAAATTAGCATCGTCATTTGCATGATTGAACCAAAATCATGATGAGTGACAGTACTCACAGTATCCAACTATTATATTTTGAACCAAACAGTCTCAGGTTCAACCAGGCAGTAGATTACTCGTTCAATGTATCTGACGAGTTTGTATGTACGAATGCGAGAAAAGGAGGTGCAGGGGAATGACAATAAACGAAGTACAAAAAGCAGTTTGAAAGAGATGAGTTTGAAATCGAGATGTAAAAGCGCAACACTGGGATTGCTTCCTAATATTGGAAGGAAGAGCGTTCCAAACGGCCGCAGAAGCGCATCTGAAAGTGTACGATGCAGTGACCGTCTTTGTTCGATGGCCAGCAAAACAGTAAAAAAATGTAGTTTTTACAGCACAATTTAAGTTCTTCTCGACTGCCATTCATCGTCCACCCTCGTCATCATCATCGTCGTCCCTGCTAGAGACGTGTCGTGGCCAGGCCCACGCACGGGTTGTTATTCCCATCTCCAAAAGAACGCCACAGCAAATCGCCCGTGCAAAACACGGAGCGTCCGCTGTGGCGAGTACACTGCACTATGAACCCGGCGATCCGAGATAAATCGTCAGCCAAGAGGACCATGAAAGTGGCGAGTGTAATCCAGTTGTAGTTTGGTAAAACAACCCACTTGAACTACAAAGGTATTGTAAGGCCTTCCATTAAGCATATTCTTTTTTTTACTAAATTGTTATACGTAACTAAATTCAAAAGCTCATGCAACATTGGATGTTTTTTTTTTATTTAAAACGAATTCAACTCACAGGGCACAGTACATGAGACGCTGCGGTGCTTATTCCGCATTACTTACCCGATTTAAGTGGACTGTCTTTTGAGATGTTTTAACGACAACCTCTCGTGTTCACAATTTCACAACTATCCACTGCAGTCGCCCCATACACTTACGTGGAAAAACAACAACAAATACCACTTGAAAGACTCTAAACCAGAAAATGTATCTCAGCAGTCACGTACAGCCCTGTTGTGCACATGGCGTCACGAAAGCACAAATGCTGAGGTTTGGTTCAGCGGTTCCAGCCACCGACCAATTTTTCCGGCTACTGACCAAAGTACAAACTTGCAGGAACGCCCACAGTCACAATGTCACAAACACTCTCCCACACAAATATTCAAACTACAGAGACTTAACTTGCACAGAGATTATAACCAAAGCATGGCAAGGTGCCATCCCACCCATGTGCTTGGATGCCCACGAGGCTCATGTGACTTGGGAATGTAACCGCCTGTTGGCACTGTGCTCACAGCTAGCCGACCCGTACGTACAGTGAGGGAAAAAAGTATTTGATCCCCTGCTGATTTTGTACATTTGCCCACTGACAAAGAAATGATCAGTCTATAATTTTAATGGTAGGTTTATTTGAACAGTGAGAGACAGAGTAACAACAACAAAATCCAGAAAAACACATGTCAAAAATGTTATGAATTGATTTGCATTTTAATGAGGGAAATAAGTATTTGACCCCTCTGCAAAACATGACTTAGTACTTGGTGGCAAAACCCTTGTTGGCAATCACAGAGGTCAGACGTTTCTTGTGGTTGGCCACCAGGTGTGCATACATCTCAGGAGGGATTTTTTCCCACTCCTCTTTGCAGATCTTCTCCAAGTCATTAAGGTTTCGAGGCTGACGTTTGGTAACTCGAACCTTCAGCTCCCTCCACAGATTTTCTATGGGATTAAGGTCTGGAGACTGGCGAGGCCACTCAAGGACCTTAATGTGCTTCTTCTTGAGCCACTCCTTTGTTGCCTTGGCCGTGTGTTTTGGGTCATTGTCATGCTGGAATACCCATCCACGACCCATTTTCAATGCCCTGGCTGAGGGAAGGAGGTTCTCACCCAAGATTTGACAGTACATGGCTCCGTCCATCGTCCCTTTAATGCGGTGAAGTTGTCCTGTCTCCTTAGCAGAAAAATACCCCCAAAGCATAATGTTTCCACCTCCATGTTTGACGGTGGTGATGGTGTTCTTGAGGTCATAGGCAGCATTCCTCCTCCTCCAAACACGGCGAGTTGAGTTGATGCCAAACAGCTCCATTTTGGTCTCATCTGACCACAACACTTTCACCCAGTTGTCCTCTGAATCATTCAGATGTCCATTGGCAAACTTCAGACGGGGATGTATATGTGCTTTCTTGAGCAGGGGGACCTTGCGGGCGCTGCAGGATTTCAGTCCTTCACGGCATAGTGTGTTACCAATTGTTTTCTTGGTGACTATGGTCCCAGCTGCCTTGAGATCATTGACAAGATCCTCCCGTGTAGTTCTGGGCTGATTCCTCACCATTCTCATGATCATTGCAACCCCACGAGGTGAGATCTTGCATGGAGCCCCAGACCGAGGGAGATTGACAGTTATTTTGTGTTTCTTCCATTTGCGGATAATCACACCAACTGTTGTCACCTTCTCACCAAGCTGCTTGGCAATGGTCTTGTAGCCCATTCCAGCCTTGTGTAGGTCTACAATCTTGTCCCTGACATCCTTGGAGAGCTCTTTGGTCTTGGCCACGGTGGAGAGTTTGGAATCTGATTGATTGCTTCTGTGGACAGGTGTCTTTTATACAGGTAACAAGCTGAGATTAGGAGCACTCCCTTTAAGAGTGTGCTCCTAATCTCAGCTCGTTACCTGTATAAAAGACACCTGGGAGCCAGAAATCTTTCTGATTGAGAGGGGGTCAAATACTCATTTCCCTCATTAAAATGCAATCAATTTATAACATTTTTGACATGCGTTTTTCTGGATTTTCTTGTTGTTTTTCTGTCTGTCACTGTTCAAATAAACCTACCATTAAAATTATAGACTGATCATTTCTTTGTCAGTGGGCAAACGTACAAAATCAGCAGGGGATCAAATACGTTTTCCCTCACTGTACATCAATTGCGTAATATCGTGGTTGGCATCGGGAATGGTGCCCCAGATTTAAATGCCCTTTTTTGTTCCCCCCCCCCCCCCCCCACAGTCAAATCTCCAAACCTCTTTTTAGCTCGCCGGAATGGGCCCCTCGGGCATGTGGGGCAGTTGCACCGCCTGCACCACGCTCGATAGCTATACGCCACTGGTGTTCCCACCCACGTGCTGGAGCGTACATGACTACGGACCTCGCCTAAACTCAGCTGATCAGCCGACACCGCGTGCGTATGTACAGATGATCATCGATTAATTATCCGGCTGCTTACAACATTATCCTGCGGCCCCGGGCCGATCCGGCGAAATCAGAATAACGGATCCAAAGGCTGTAACCAGTCCCGCGATCGGCACCACAGGCGTGCCAAAAAAATTTGCTATGCTTGATTTAATTGTCAAAAATTACGTAAGGTACATTGTACACAACATAACGACAACTGAAACAATAAAAAACACTGCACGTATATACATTTTCCATGGCTAATAACTACAGAAATAAAAACAGAATGATCACAGTGCGATCCGGCGAAATGTGCGTTGTGTAATTCGCCCGAGCGCCGGTCTAAGGGCTGCATCACTGACGATCATCAAACACAAGTTGTGGAAACAAGCGCGTAGTGGTGCTACGTCATTCACCCCTTGCAGTGCCTTAAATTTGAGTGGATAGTACGGTACAGTAAATGGGAGTAACTTTTTGTACGTTTTATTATTCAAATTTGACATCAAAAATGTAAAACACAAAAAGAAACCATTTACACAGTACCTAAAAACATGCAATTCAAGAATGTGCAAAAATTAGCCAACCTCACTGATCGGAGGTGCCGGGTGAAGGACAACAAACTGAAACACACAGACCAATTCCACCAGGATATCGTGCTTGACTCTGCTGTGTGTAAAGTAAACGTGTGGAGACGTATTTGTGTGTTTGACGATGTTCTCCACAGCGATGGGAATGGCAACAGTAGGCCCACTGTGTGGCCGGTATTATTCCAAATTTGCCAAACTTGAAAAATTACGCCACGAATTACTCCATTGCAGGGACGTGCGGTCAGGGGAGGCAGGGGGAGGCAGAGCCTCACCTGTCATACTCCAATGAAAATAGCTGTTACTAAAAAATAATCAAATAAAATAAATATTAAGATTTTTTCCACTGATCTGTGTTATAGATGTCATTTCTGTACGATTCCAATCATTTTTGTAGTCAAAATCGCCAAATTTGCGGAGCTCCGCTGCAAATACAGGAAGAGATGAGAGGTGAGGCAGCGACGTGCTCAGCCTCCCCTCTGATTGCGCAACCCCTCAGTAACTGGATGGAGCGCGGGCAATAAGCGCGTGCCTGTTACTCTCTCAGTGTCACCAATGTAATGTTTGTAGACCCCTTCATTTCATGTCCTCGCCTTCCATACTCCAGGTAACTTATTTCACGTATGGGTGTATAAAGATATTTAGGCTCGCTGGTCTCGTCATGAAACTGCAATGAAAAAGCACCAGAGGAGGCAGCTATCACATCCGCCTCACTGAGGGGGACGTGTCTAACACGCCCCCCTCAGTGAGGCCACGTCCCCCTCCGTGAGGCCACGCCCCCCTCTGTGTGAATCTGACTGACACAAGCCAGTGCCTCCCCAGCCATTGACTTCACCGCACGTCACTGCTCCATTGGGATTATACATTGCGACCAACCATTGCTTCCCCGACTGCGAAAATTAATTTCTTTAGAACTCCGATTAGCACGGTTGGCAACGTACGGTAAGAAACAAGCTCGACATGCAGTACATAAAGTGAAAAAGAGTCATGGGACTTGGTGAGACATTCCCGAGTTAACAAACATATCTCCGAATTATTAACAACAAAAACACGAAGTTACACTAATCTCTATTGGCAGCTGCGTGATTAAAACTGACAACCCCGTTCAATAAAAGAGTACGACAGAATGAACCCGTTTGTATATCACAAATTACAATGTTTATTGCATTTGAACGCGTTTGCAAGCAGGGGGCGGGGCGTAAGGAAGTGGCGGGGCCTAAGGAAGAGGGCGTAAGGCAAAGGTATAATGCGAGGGAGGGGCGTATGAAGGGGGCGTGGCGTAAGGAGAGGGTGGGTGTAAGGGGAGGGGCGCAAGATGAGGACGGGACGTAAGGAGGCGGGGTTTAGGGAGGGGGGCGGGGCGTGAGGAAGGCAAGGCGCATGGAGTGGTTTCTAGCCCCGCCCATCGCCCGGATGTCCTGCCCCGTTAGGTGGAAGTGACGTCACCGAGCGGTCGGCGCGTGAGGGTGGGGGGGGTGACAGTGAATTTACAAATGGAGCTCAGGTCGGACCTTTTTGCGATGGTGCTGTACGCGAATTGATTTTGAGACTTTAATATTCGACAGCCATAACTAGTGTACTTTGTAACTACGTGGTGGTGGGGGGTGGTGGTCTTAGCGGAGCGACGAGAGCGACCGGCTTCAGTGGCAAAGCGAGGCGCGAGTGGTTGCATCAGAGGATCCCAATTTCCCCTTGCTATTGTCCGCGCTTCGTGACTGCATTATACCAACGCGTGCGTGAATATGAAGCATTGGCAGGCGCCCATTCAATGAAACGAAACAGCTTTGCCTCACAGTGCATTCAATTCGTTGCATAATCGCGATTGCGGTTAATGCAAATAATCTGTTCATACTCTAAAGTACAGTTTACAGTATTCCCGTTCGCTAAACGGAATACTGGCAACCCGTAATGAAAGTTACTTGCGCAAAACACGCATCCAGTCGTACGCGTAATAGTTATGCAATCGAATAAACTATACTGAATATCCCAGTACGTAGGTTATATTATGCATATGTTAGACGACTGATGGAAGACAGAAGATCAACATGAGACGAAACAAGCGAGAGACATTTACCAGACGACCGTGGCTCTGGATCGTGACAACTCATCGCATCGCGGGAGGTGGTGAGACTAGAAGACAAATCGCTGCCCCCTAACAGCCCTTTTTGCCAATTCACTGCCGGATGAGGCCCTCCCGCACTCCGTGTGGGTCCTGATGGACATTTGATCATTCTTCACCGTGGTCAGTGCGGGTTAGGCGAAGGCTTTGGAACATAGATATTCAGTACAACAACTTGATGTTGCTACCACGACCCTCTCGCTGCCCAACACGTGGCCTCTACCTGGCGAAGTGTAATGATTACGTGATTGTAGCGTTTCAACGCGGGTTTGCTAAAATGTATTGCAGTTGCACGAGCCATCCAATTAACATAGCGCAACACAATTGGACGCGTCAACTATTCACCATGGTGTATAATTGATAAAGTGCTATGAAGAAGGACCGTTCACAAAAACGTCACCAGTTGTATACGTATCCTTTTATTTTTGTTAGTTTGTATGTGGACATGCGCACCGCTGCCAACGCAGTATCGCCATAAGGTGCTTATTTATTTTCACTTGTCTCCTTCCTCAGATGGAATTGTTTCCGTTGAAGTTGAGCGAGCTGGCGGGAGCTGCCGCTGCCCGACTCGACGTGCTTACCCTGGAGGGTGAACTTCCAGGTATCATCACGAGATCACGTCACTTTTGCTTTTTTTTCATGGAAGCTACGACGTGTTTGCGAGAGTCAAACGTCGGTGTATAATGTCCCTCCACAGCTGAGCGATCAGATGGGCAACTTGAATCAAAGTATTTGGTAATGTTGCTGCTGTTTTGGCAGTGGCACAAAAGCACGAATAAACACTCGCATTCGTCAATAAAACATCCACTGCACAAAGGCCACCTCTATGAGCCCTCTGCATGCTTTGAAGACGGGCCATTGCCAGAAACGCCGTAAGGTAGTATTATTGACGTATGTGTAAAGTATTTTTTGTGTGCAACTGGTTACTTACTGCAGAAGAGCCCTTTCAAGCAATCTGCTCTACACTCAGGTGTGGACCCAGCATTATTAGGTAGCGGTGGGGAATCTGGGTCTTGTTGGCTGTGTACACCGGTGATTAGATTCAGAATGGCAACTGCAGGCCACATGAAGTCTACCAGTTTGAAACGGCGCTGTCGTAATTTTAGTCGTTGCAAGCATCTTAGCCACACTAATAAAGTACCCGAGACGAATATTTCCTGTTCAGTATGTTCAGTCATGTCTGTCAATGCAAGGGCCTCTTGAATTAGTAATTCACATTCTCCCTGCAGCTACTGAAATTTATGCAGTGCTCTGAATTGTAAAATAATAGAATACAGTATTCCTGAATGCAATTGTGATCCCAAATTGTGAAAATGCATCACATTAGATGGGGGTGATTCTATGTCACCTGCCACGTTTCCGATTTAAAACATTGACCAACGCAGTTAAATTCTTCTCATTGTGTTCAATCATGCCAACAGTCCCCTCATTACGATGGAGTTGATCGATCAGGAGTACTTGACGGGAACTTGTCGAGAAGTTAGAAAGCTGAAATTTGGTAGCTAGATAGCTTTTAGGACAAACAACAGGGGCAATCTGAAAATGCGAGATTTTTCATTTTAAGGCCACCATATCTCAATTTTAAGTGCCCCATAAAAATGTGTAGTTTGATAGAGCATTAAACGGCAAATAAAATGAAAGCGAGAACCATTGTCCTATATTTTATTGTTTGAAATGTTTCGGATTAAAGCGGTTTTCAACGAAAAAATCTACATTTTATAATGTTGAAATCTGAATAATTTGTGAACGTCCCCTCAGAGTAGTTTATAATTTTATGTTCTTCATAAAAGGGAATCTTTAAATGAGCGGTTTCCAATGGGTACATCTTTAAATATAATAAGTTGAATAAAGTTGTCAACAATTGAAGGTTTTTTTTGTTGAAAAAACACATTTTTGGAATAGTTTTGTTCGTGTCTGAGCGTAGATAAGTGTCAAAATCATATCAGCTTAATTATTCCACTTATTGAAAATGTTTGCCTGCCGAAGACAGGCTTTATGAACTAGTTTATATTTAAAACTACTGTACATAATTCCTTCCACACTGTTCTAAAAAAAAACCTGAATTTTTTGCCACAGCGCTGCCGGTCACAGCACTGTATGACCTTTTGCCGCACCTCAGCCTCTTTTACCTGGACCGCCTCCAAGGAGCGTTGCAGCAACAAGGTGAATTTCTCCTTCCTCAAAACGCTGGAGAACAAACCCATGGCGCATTGGAAATCTCAAAGTTAAATTGTTGAGATCAAAGAACCACAACATCCGTGGCGTAACTTGGAGGATACATTTTTGATTGGGAAATGTTTGTTGTGTATGGGATTGTATTTATACATCAATTGATTCTAATGCTCAGACTACACGCTTCAAATAATGCTTAAGAACCCAATTTCTTTCGATTTTTGTATGCTGTGCATAGTTTAAATCATTCCTGTGTTCCAAAATCGAAACGCAACAATACATTGTGTGAGCCACCTGCATAAACAGTCTATTAACATGCATTAACCACATTCCTTGCCTAACCGCTCATGGTGACATCTTGCTAAGACCAGGGTTACATTTCTAGCATTGTGCATAGGCATAAAATAACTTGCTTTAGGTGTGGCTTTAGGCGTCATCTGTTGTGTTTAATTGTTTGGCAAAGTTACATTATCAGAGAATATAAATGGTGCAGAGGTATTATTTCATAATTTTAAACAAATTCCTGACTGCATTACCACATGTGCTGCTGCTTACAGACATCCTGTGCAGGTGTAAGCTTAATATTTGAATTTGCCTGTGACTAAACCACATGATGTGATGAGGTTTGAAATAGCATTGAAAACTCAACGTAACATCTTTCAAGGAACCTGCCAAACCGAAAGGTAGGTGTCAGTAAAAATGTCAAATCGGGCAAATAAACCAAGTGTCAACAGCATTTCTTTTGAACTTAATATGTTTTTTAAAGATCAGTGCAATTATAAAATCTCTGTGGTTTTTATTTGGGACACCAAGCAAAGTTTGTGAACGTGAAGTTACTGCTGCGCCCCAGGAGTGTCCTTGGAGCCCAAATGGAAGCAGTTGTGTCAGGAGTTGGTTGGGAAGCAGGTTGGATGCAGGGGCTCGGTGGCGACACAACACAAGCACCCACACGATGTAAGTGCTCACACAGCGCATGACACACGCACACATACGTGACATTTGCTGTTTTTTTAAGATTGGGTATGATGTAGTTGTAGAGATTTTGAAGCGTCAATTCGTTTTCGCGAAATTTCATTTCCACTTTGTACAACCCTTTTGTCAGTCCACTGCTGGACGAGGGCCTCCCCACACCGTGCAGGTCACGGGGGTTATTTGACCATACTTCACCATGCTGGTCAGTGCGGGATGATTATGAAGTGGACAGGAGAGCATAGCAGTACAAAATGCATTTTGCTATACTACCATCTGCTGCCCACCACATAGCCCAGCAAGTCCTACGACAACCTTCTTTTACATTGTGGTCACCCATCCTAGCAATATACAGGTTCAACCCCCTGCTTCGCTTACAAGATCTGACAAGTGTGGGCACATTCGAGGTGGATTGGTCACAGGCACCAATGCAAGTTTAAATCGTTTAGCATCTAAATGCAGCTGCATCTCAAGGCCATATACAAAAAGCAGGAAGTGCGCATCACAATGAAACCACCAAAAAGGCATTCTTATTTCCCCCACGGTTCCCTCCCCCCATCACCCCATATAGTTTTGTAAGCTTTTTTTAAAGCATCTTGAGATGCTGCATCGACTCAGAAATTGGATTGGGAGCCCCTTAAGGGGAATTGAGTATTGTTTTATTCACACGTGGACGCATTCGGCCATTGTCACAACTTGCAGGAGGGGGAGACCACGTGGCATGAGCGGTTCATGGGCCTTCTCTTCCGCGTCGCGTTGGGCGGCCTGGAGAGTGCCGTGTCCAGGAAGCACCTGGTGCTGCCCTTCACCTCCGACCCTCGCTTCTGCGCGCTGGAGATGTGCGCACCGCACGTGCGCCGCCTCGCCGTGGCCCACCCGCTCGACGCATTCTGCTCGCTGCTGCAGCCGTCGCGAGGGCCCGTCCTCTCCACGCTGGCGCGCACCCTCACCTCACTCACCTTCAAGCACTTGGGCTTCGATTGTTGCCCGACGCGCGAGCGACTGGGCGCCGTCGTGCAGTCGCTCTCCAGTCTGCGCGAGGTCTCTTTTGAGCGGTGCCTCACTCTACGGGCAGAGCTGCTCGACTGCGTGCTCAGCGCGTGCGTGGCTTCGGAGCGTGCGGGCAAGCATGACGAGGCAGAGGCGGTGGAGGAGGCGGGCAATGCCAAGAGGGTACGCCGTGACACAAGCGCCCCCGTGGTCACGCACTCCGATGCCACAGCAGGTGACGTTGACAATGAAACGGAGCTCCTCTATTCAGATTTATCGCCCGAGGAGCATTGCTCGGACGATAACAACAGCTCGGAGGATCTTTTTGATTTGTCGCTCACCGAGGGGCCAAGGATGTGCTGTTGCCGTAAAACTGTCATGCCGGTGTCCGTAGCCACCGTGCTCGAATGCCTGGGCATAGAGGCCGTCGACCCTGAGGGGAGTTGCGACTTCTATGCTGGTGGAAGAGGGCCCGGCTGGGATTCGCCCTTCTACTCGCCTGCGAGGACTTCGGCCCCCACCGGCCCGTATCGCGCTCCATGCCCCCCGCTGACGGTGACGGTGCTGCGGCTCGTTGGCATGCCGCTGTCGGTGCAATGCGTGGCTTACCTGGAGGATGCGCTCTCGCGCTGGATCTGTCTCGAGAAGCTCGTGCTCATCGACACCGGTAAGAATGCCGTCATGTGCTCGGGGCAAATGAGGGCACTCGCCATACTATCTCTCCACCGCTCGCCAACAAAGACCTGGTGCACCGCTAACTTGCACTCTCATTCACTCCTTCCACTGCGTTTTGGAATAGGAGTGATTCATCTTCTCCAGGTGTCGATATTGAAGTAATTCTTGGTTTTGTTTTTAAGTCTCATTTGTATTTTTTTACATCTCATTTACAGTTTTGTTCATTCCATCAAGCCCATATGTATTATATCATGTGCAAATTATTTGCATACATTGTAACAAATTCTCATGCGCAGGATAAAATTAATGTACCTCAAGCATAAAAATCGATTTCAATATTTAGGAATAATTGCATGAAAAAGGTTTGCAATGTGTGTTCAATATGGATTTCGCTTGCTCCCGTTATCACGCATGTGAACACAACTTACGGATACCGATCCTTTGGCGTAAGCATTGTACATGTACTCACTTTCCCAACTCATTGTTTTGACAATTGCACCATCCCATGCTCATGTACAGAGCTGGAGAACCGCTTGCTGTGCGTGCTGCACGCGCTGCGCCGCCTATCGCGTCTGCCGGCGACGCGGTTCTCTCACCTAGACCTGCGTGACGACGCCCTCGCCGTTCCCATGCTCACCGTGGCGGGCTGCGTGCTCAGCTCCTTCCCGCGGCTGCGCTCTCTGCTGCTGGCGACGGTGCTCCCCGTCGTCAGCCCCGGCGTGCCCCTGCAGGGCTGCCGCCTGCGCGGGGCCCTACCGCCCTGCCAGCTTAGGGAGCTCTCGCTGTGCAGCTGCAGCAGAGAGGTGAACCTAGGGCGGCTGCTGGAGCTACTGGAGGCCACATGTGGCTCGCTTCGATGTGTGAGCCTGCGCGGCAGGACACTGGCACATCGCGACGACCTCGCCACGGTGCTGCACTCGCTGGCGGCTCCCGGGAACCGCCTCGACTCCCTGCGGCTGGAGGACATGGGCACGAGGCTGGACCTGGACACGCTGGCGGAGGCCGTGAGGGCCACTCGCGTCGGCGAGCTGGCGCTGAGACACTGCCCTCCATCTTTCGAGGCTAACGCACCGCGGTGGGACGCCTTGGTGCTCGCCCTCCGGCAGAACGCCAACCTGCGCCGGCTGGTGCTCGCGAGGAACCGGCTGGGACGGGAGGGGCTGCGTGCCCTCGCCTCCCTCTTCAGCGAGGGGGCGGCTTGCCACGTCACGCACCTCGACGTCAGCTTCAACTGCCTGCCGCCCGACTCGCTCCTGGAGTTTGCGCTGGCGCTGGGGGGCGAGGGGTCGGCACCGCGCCGCCTGGAGGTGCTGGACATCACCGGAAACCGGCTGCTGCGCGAGCCGGCGGTGGCGCGGCGCGCATTAATGATGCTGCGCAGCTGCGTGGATCACGTGTTGCACGATGACTGGGACACGACTCATGCCTTTGCCGATCACGTGAGCGTTATGTGAGCGTTATGTGAGCGATCGTGTATCCCAGAGAGAGTTGGGAGGAGGTGATCAGCAAGTCAACCCGGTTAGGGGCCATCCATTTAGTAGGCACGCATGGAGGGCGGGGTTAACCCAAATGCGTACGTTTGCATATGGGGGGTCTACTGACAATGTACGTATAGGAAACGGGGGGGGGGGGTGGGGAGCCTTGATACTAATTTGTCTGCATTGCCCTTCAAATGAGCCACAGTTCAGTTTCTTAAGCTGTCAGACCACAAGTACTACCGGGAGAAGTAGGACTTTGGGAGAGGTATCACTCGTATGCCACCGTACCCCTGACTGCGAGCTTTCACGCAGCTCAGCAAAATAAGTGGCCAAGGTACGCAACTTAATTCTATTATGTAACCGGTGGTGGACTATCTGTTTGCTTAAACACGTAAATATTATTCATCCTTGATCGTTTCTGCGTGGATTAAATATCGGCCGTTCTATAGGATTCGGGGGGGTGCGGGGGGGGGGTGCGTCAAGCGTACGTACGCAGGTGGGGGGGGGGGTGTGAATAGTACGTGTGCGTACAGGGAGGGGGGGAGGGGTCAAGTTTTGACAGATTTTTGCGTACCTACTAAATGGATGGCCCCTTAGCCGCTCTGAGAATGCTTTGTGAATAGACCATGGGACCCAGCGGTAGTTTACGGTAGCAGATCGAGCAGTCGGCAAACTCTGCTTCTGTTTTCCAGTCTCGCGGTGGCGCTCGCAGGTAGATTCATTGAGTAACTGCAATTGAGATGGCGTTGGCTTCACCAGTGTTGTCCCCACCAGACGGGCGCTCCTCTAGTCCCCGCAGCTTCTCAGTCGAACTGGTCTCGTGGGAGCCCAGCGCCTTGCGCTTTGCAGTTTAGATTATTCTACCCACACTTATCGTAAGAGACTGGAAGACCCTCTCCTCGAACTGAAGCAATTACCCACCCTTGCTTGGGCCTAGATTAAATTACTTTCAGTGTCACCTCTGGTGGCACAACTTGCATCACAATATTTTAACAAAGATCTTAAATTGTACAATCAGTAGGTTACCACGTAAGTATGTTCTTTTTCCATTTCGAGAAAGCAAGACCACCAAAGTTTTGCGAGCTTAGGTGGTACTGATATCTGCTCTGACCCATGGACTAAAATTAGTATTGCACTCAAAACGATGTACAAAACACCACATTTCATAAAGATTACGTGTATAAAACTGCACTTTTGTTGAATTTATTTTGTCAAAACATTTTTTTACAATGTTTACAGTCATTGAGTGTCTACTGATTTTTCCTTCAAAAGCGAGTTTGACTTTTTTTTTAAACGCACAATTTACGTCCTCGAAATAACGGGAGTTGGATTATACCCGTGTTCTCCTTCATAACAGGGTTCTTTGGAAGCCCATACAAAATTTGACAAATGTTGGGAATCAAATCGAAGCTCATGCTTGCAAATTCCCAGAGGTTGAATGTCGTGCAAACCGACGCCGACTTGGTTCTTATCCTTGCCTCGAAGCTGCACAGGAACGCCGCGTGCCAGAGGTACACCGCTGAACCACAGCTCCAAACATAGCTTTAATGTCTGTTTAATTACTTAATACCTGGATATTACGTGTTGTTGGTGTTTTAATGTGAACGCCAACTGTTGAGCACTAAAACGCAAAATTACAAGCTGTAAATTGTCCTATCCTTACAAACTGTCATTCATTTCTCCTGGACAAAAACGGGGATTTGTTGAGAAAGTGGATATGCGAGGCTGTGGGAAAACAATCGCCAACCCACCCACAAATTGGCCCATTATTTCAAGGACGCGATTTACTCAATTCCTATTTACCTGTTACTTCTACGTGTGGCACTACGTACTGGGCAGGGCTCCCCAATTGCCAAGGCGTCGGCGGGGTGGGTAGCGGGCCGCAACCGCTCCGGCGATTTCACAGATCCGGACTGGCGTGGCGCGACAGGTCACGGATGGCGCGCTTCATGTTGGGCGCGACTGCGGAGAGACGGAATATTATCATCGCACATTCACACTGCAACCCCGTGGCTCAAACGGTTCATAACCTCCCAAGAACAATGCCTTGTTTTTCTGAAGGTGCCATTGCCCCAAAATCCATATTGTCTCTATTCCAAGACCACGGTGCTGTTGACGAACATGTCGAGTCTCTGGTGTGCAATGGGAGTCACTCACTCTCCTCGTCTGGGAAGAGGTAGTAATACTTGTACTTGGCAGTGCCGTGGACGTTGTAAATCTCGGGGTGCACGATGCCCATGTAGTCTTCGGGGGGGGGGGGGGGGGGGGAGACGAGAGGACAAAACGAAGCATCAAAAAGGGAGCAGATTTCTGCCCAACGTGGGTTTTGCAGGTGCCAGGGCAGTCCACCTGGGGGCGCGCGTGGCTAAGCAAAGGCTTTTTAAAAGACGGTTGCGGGATAATGCACAATGTGTCGGCAGGAAAGGGTACGTTTCCCGACCGTGTTTACGGGCCTGTACCGCGCGTCGTTTGGCACGATGTCCGACGTTTTGGCCCCACTTGCTGGGAGCTTCTTGAGCAAACATTGGCCATCGTGCGGAACAATTTGCAGTGCAACTCAAACATCCAAGAGCTGAACCGGCGCAACTGTGAAAACCTACACCGCAATTAAGGGTCTGTATCACCATATGCATATAAAGTAACGTTCTGTTCAATCAGCCTTTGAGTCTACTGCATCAGCATTTTCCAGCGGCATTTGTTTAAAGCCGCGAACGTCTGAACCCGGGTCTAACTTCGGAAGGCAAAACTGGGTCTAGAACAGTGGTTCTTAACCTGGGGTGCGAGATGCCCTTTCTGGAGGGTGCGAGGCATGGACAGATTTTTTGAGAAGGTAAATCGTCAAAAACACAAATTAAGCACGGGCACGTAAGTACAACTACTTTGTGTCATCAAACCAAATGTATTTATGAACATACAACTTTATTTACGATTGAGAACCAAAAAGGGGTGCAAGGCTGCAGTCAAGGTTAAGAACCACTGCTCTCGACTACGCAAGGCATACATTTGATTGGGGTTATGGAGCACGTTGCCATCGTCAATAAGAGGAACGTAGGTGGAAGAGCACTTGTATTATTTTAAGCCAAAAAGTCCCCATCGCTACACGGGGTTGGCTGCTCCGATTGTATTCGTTTACTTTCACCGTCTATTTTACTGTCACATCCACCATCGATAGACTTTTATACAGACCCTTAGAATTGCATAGAGAGACCCATCGACTCGCATGCTGTTTACATGATCCACAGACTTAAACAAAGAGCCATGAGGCACACAGACTCGCATGATCCATAGACTTACAGATGGCGTTTTCGTCTGTGCCTCTTTTCTCGGGCACATCCACATTCGTCATATCTCATTCCCCCCACATCATTCTCACCCCTCGGTCACCCTGTACTCCTGCCGGCTGGCAGGCTGGAGTAGGCATCTCCATAGCCCTTGTCATTGCATGTCCATTGTAAGAGGGCAGTTGTGTGTGCCGAGTAAATCAAATCTGCGACCGTCTTACCGAGAAAGAGGATGCGGGGAACGTATCTTCCATCCGGAGCAAATGTATCGTCCAGGGGTTCATCCTTGGTTGGGAGAGATAGGTGGAATTGGGCGACATGGAGGTTAGCGAGTCTTGAGACTCTGTGAGGCTTTACTGGCTAAATAAATTATATTTCCCATGCCGTCTTGTATTTCGGACCAAGATTAAACAAAGCTGCTCTATGTGACCGGGTCTACTTGGCCATTCCTCTTCACGCCTTCTCACCGCCTCCCTCCTCCAGCTCAGCCCCTCGCCACTTACGTAGGGATTCGCCCTTGTCTCTCGAGTTCACATCTGGAAACTAAAAAAAACTATAACTTACAAAACTAACCTAAACATTTTTTTTTATTTTACCAGGTAAGGCTCACTGAGCTATATAGCTCTTTTTTTTAGAAGCGACCTGGCCACAAATGATAGCTCAACGAAGCGGCTTATCACGTGGAAATTTACATCGGCCAAATGCGTGTTTCTAAGTGTGGAGGAAATACCCGGAGGACCCAGCGAAAAATCCACGCGATCACGAGGAGAACATGCAAACTCCACATATACAGGTGTCAGGGTGGGCGATCGAACCCACGACCTGTATACCAGGCGAGGCAGTTAACATCTAGCCATCTTGGCGCCCTGTATGCAAAGTGGATGTGACCAGACCATCAATCCGGAAATTAGAGTGGCACCATGGGGTCGGTGACCAAGGGGAAGACCTCAAATATCAGATGATGATGGGGGTAGTGATTGAGACTGTAAAAACGGCCCTGAAATGGCTGTGTAATAAGGGGAATATCTAAAGTCAGATTGTTGGTGGTGATCAAAAAAATTGTAACAACTATGGGATCTGGCGGGAAGAAGAAAGCGTGGGCCGCTTGGCAGAGTGGAGGACACTCACGAAGAGGTTGACAAAAACCATGTGGTGGCTCAGCCTCAAGATCTCCCTGGAGTGAGCGAAGCGGGGTCTGAGGACTGCACGCACAGACACGGCGGGATCATCGTGTGCACACTGAACATCTGTGGAGAAAGCTTCATAGCTCATCGGATTCCTCCGGTATAAAATAAAGATTGTGATTCTGACACACGAGCACCCATGGTTACCAACCATTATGGAACTTTGCGGCTAAGTCAACAGTGGTTGTCCTATGGTTAGACTCGCCCCTGCAAAACGGAATGTGGAATTTCCATCACTGGCTCGGGGCTGACTTTGAAATTATTTCCTGCGAGTGTGAGAAGTGTATGTGACCCCATCATAACGTTGCAGACGTTATTTCAGTCTCTCTCGGCCTTCCAAAGCGACTTATTTAATTAACTCGTCCCCACAATACATGTTAACATTACACGCCGCTCGAGACACTTGACACTTGAACATTTTAACAAAAACATTACTTGGCGACGCAGCTGCTGCATTGGCCAGTGGGTGCACGGGGACAAATAGCAAACACGACACATTGGTCAATAACACTGGCCTTAAAAAGAAAAAGTCTACAATAGGTGACGTCTCGGGTCATGGTCCTTCCCTGCTGCAACATCGAGAGACCGTGGGAAAGGGCCACTGTTCGAAAACATTGCCCATTATATATATTTTTTTCCCTCTCTCTTTTTAAGGCCAAAGTGTCGTTGACGAGTTTTCTTAAACATTTCAGTTTTATTACATGGCAATTGACAGGCGTGCCCTTCCCCCCCCTGGGTGTGTATGAAGGAGGCGTAATGCGGAGACTTCAGAAAGTAGCCTTTGGAACAACGGTCTGCTACATCCAGGTCCGTTTCCCAACGCACGATGGCACGCCGCGGGCACTGCGACGGCCACTAATGCAAATGGCCCTTCTCATCTCGTGGCAATAATTCCGTTGAAGACGTGCGCCCAATGACCACGACCTCACCTTTGCACATGGGGCACCAGTGCTTGTGAATGAGCATGAGGATGGGTTTACCACTGCAAGGGGGGAGGGGGCAGAGGACGCACACGCCACATCTCATCAGACACTTTGGAAGCCCACCCCACGAAGATAAGCTCGTCGGTTCTACCCAGGGTGGAAAACGGATGCTCGATAAACACAGTCACTGTCGTTCCTTTTTTTACGAGAAATGTCTCGAACTGTGGTTCCCATAGTATGATTAACATATACTAATGTTTTGGGTGGGTGGCAGTAGGGATGAATGTGACGTGAAACAATTACGGAATATAAAAATAAATATCAAGTGGCTATCGACACAGTATATATACCCCGGGCTTCCTTCCCCGTGTTGGAAACTACCCATGGTCGATACTGCCATCAACTGCCACCCCAGGTGGTAAAAACCAAACCTTCGTTCATAGACTAAGGAGGACAGAGTTGAAGCAGTCGAGTTGAGATGCGATGCGATATTATCAGCAGTGGATAGAGCAAGGAATGATAACTACACCATTCCATCCACCCACGTGCTCCCTACATGCTCACAATTCTTCCGCCTCCTCCAAGGCGTCGCCCAGAGAGTGGCTCCAGTTGTAGTGGCTCCCGAAACCTGCAGGTGGATAAGGAGGTGGAGGGTGGCGCGAATCATCGTAAAGGCGTGGAACGACGCGCAGGTCATTTCGTGGCTCAGAGCGCAGTGCCGTGCTGGCATCGCCGAGATTTTGGAATCGAATCCTGGGTTTCAGATTAAGCCGGGTCTGAAAGTGTAAGAAGTTGATGGTTCGCAGCACGGACACACTGTCTGCACACACAAAATAAAAATTGTATTCGGGTTTGTACGTAATTTGCCCAAATCCCAGCTCTGACAAGAGAACAAAACTCATCGATTTGCATGCCGTGGAGCGAATATAATGTACTCTCCGTACGAGGGCTGGTGCTGCCCCCTAACGTGGATCAGAGGACAACTTGAAGAGTTCTCTGACGCAGTTGTATTACATCTCGTTCCGCGCTCCCGTCTCGGACACCGGTTGACTGCGCCGCCTGAAAGAATTCGTAATGGGACCGTCCACTCATGGCGACGCTTGGGATGAAGATTCAAAGACCTTGAAAAATGTATTATTTTTTCCCCCCATTCAGCTCACGACACATTCATCGAATCACGTGGGCAAGTAATCGATTTGTTTTAATATTTGTATATGCAGTGGGTTCACATAACCGCAGCATCCACTAGAGGCAGTTAAATTCACCACAGGGTCAAAAAAAGAATAGATTCTTGAACCAAATCAAAATTTAAAAGTCGTGGAAGGGGAATTATCACTACCCCGTTGATGAATGATTATTATTAAAACTATCTAGGGAAATGGTACGTTTATAGTATTTGGCTGTTATACATTTCAACGTGATACGCCACTTCGTTGGGCTATCATTTATGGCAAGGTCGCTTCTGAAAATAAGTTATGTAGCTCAGTGGGCCATAAACTGGTCAAATAAATAAAAGCACAGGTAGTTAGTTTTTTTAGTCCAAATTAATTTAAAATCAGACGCTCACCGTGATCCAAGCCGCCGGGACAAGACTCCTCCAGCGGGGCAGCTCGTAATCCGCAGGGAAACAACACCACCACCGTCACCGCCGCCACCGTCATCATTACAGTCGCCATCGTCAGCACGCCGAGCGACGACATTCTACGAGAGATCTGCTCGGTCGTACTGTGGTGTTGGAACTCTCTTCGCTCCGATCAAACCCAGCGTGTCCGGGGTCAGGAGGGGGCCTTCAAGTGGATGTCACGACGCCAGCTGTTGGTCGCTTCTCTCTCTCTCGCCCTCTCACTTCGCCATTCCAATTCCCCCCGCCCCACCCCCGTTTTTAAAATCAATATCCCACAATCCCCCCCCCCCATCTCCCTCTTCTCAGTCTCGTTCCCGCACTGACTCTCCACGTCTACCCATTTCCCCTGCATCTCACTCCAAGTCCATCTCTCGTTCCCTCTCTCCCCCTCCGAGCTGCTTGAGAGGACACGTCGAGGCCACTCACGCGGTCGGTTTGTGGATTTTTTTGGGGTCTGGACAGATGGAAGTGGAGAGAATTGCACAACAGCGATGCCATCACACAGCTCACGAGCTTGTATCTCCGAGTACGGTCAAATATATAGCCCATGAGCCCAGAGCAGATATCTTCCTTGTCTGTACCACCCGAGGTTGCATAGCGTTTGTGGTTCCTATTTATTTACGTGGACAATTCCAGTTAATTATATAACCATTTTGAAATTAGGTCAAATTTTCCACCAGAATTAGCAGCGTCAATACATTGGCACTACGGTCGTTGTTACTACCTTTGGTAGTTACCAATTTCTGTTGAAGCCCATTATTGTAATAAAATGTATTCGGTTGATGATGCACACGAACTTAGAGATCCCCCGTATAGCCTTAACAGACTGGGGGTAAGTGCTGTTAGCGAGCACCTCTTAAGACCGGAAGGGCAGACGAGGGGGTGGGTGGCCATCACCGTGGCCGGCCGCTTTGTCTTCCTAAGTGGCGGTGTTTGCACATCGCACCAGGTACCCATTTGAGGCGGAGCCGACCCCAGGAGAGGCTCAGCACTGGTTTATACAATCATCGCTCGTATTGGCCGTGAGCGGGAATCGAACCGGGGTCCGCCAGGTTCGTAGCGCAGCGCGCTGACCGCTGCGCCACCGCTCCCCATGATGCACAACTCAACACACGCGCGAGTCTCCTGCCCAAACCAGACATCCCCCCGTACCGTCACCCACGCCGCCGCTCCCGGCAGCCTCGAACCGGCGCGCCATCGTGTCCCCCCGTCCCCTCCCCCGCGTCTCCTCTTTTTCGCGCTCCTCCTCAACGGCCACCCACGGGAGGGGAGTTTCGCAACATCTGTGCGGTGATCCTCCAACCCTCGCTGACTCCACAGTGCTTGGATCACAGGCGAGCGCCAACGTGATGTCATGGGTTCGCGCACTGGCCTTGAAATTCACGGGTTCACCGGCTCGTCGTATTTCTTCTACCCCCCCCCCCCCCGACAGCCACCCCCACCCAGCCCCGCCCCCAACGTGTGTTTGTCGAACCGGCAATATACATGGGTTTCATCCACGGTCATTTGATAGGTCAGGTCATGTGTGGTAGGGTAAAGTGTGGGTGCTTCCACTTCTTCCGAGACGTCTGGAAGAGTAGGCCAAATGCCCATCGAGAGGGGTTGAACGCCATACAATGGAGGCCCTTCCGCCAGCAAGGGCACGGGGGAGGCATTGCAGGCCTGAACCTTTTGCGTTCCATCTCTTTTGAAGATTAATTGCAACGTTTTGAAGTCCCAATTGTCATCCATCCACTCCATAATCTATCCATGTATTGGCATCCATTAATCCGATGACAACATTTTTATAAACATAGAGGAGTGCAGAGCTTAGGATCGGGGTTTTTTTTGGCACCTGACTGCCTTCCAGCGTCTGTGCTTTTTTCGGCGATTGTGAAATACAATTTACATGGACTAAAACATTAATTATTTATATGTATTAATAATCATCCTGCCGGGCCATGCAACGTGAAGCAATGTTTGTGCACACAGTTGATCCGCACCGCCACATTGCGTCCTCATGACAACCGCCGCCTATATTTGGAATTTCAAATTAAATGTCAGGTGGCCCAGGGGTGAAAGGCTGCGTGCATAGATGCGTGTGAGCACGAGGACTTCTATTCAAATTGTAATGGCAATAACCTGCAAGCTATTGCTGGCCAGAATTGCAACAACAAAAAATAGCCCATGCCCCTCCCCGCACGTTCACCGCGTAAATTGATGGCATCGGTCGACAGCAGGTTAACCGGAAACTGAAAATTGTCACCAGCAACAAACATGCGACAGACGCGTGCGACTTGCGTAGGCGGTTGCGATGCGTTGCTCACCGTCGTATTTTCGTGTTGTCCTCGTTCACTTCGGCGGCGACGTCCGACGTTTCCGCTCCCTCCCCGCGCGAAACCGGATGCTCCAAACGTCTATGCTACCCGCCAACGCAAGCCCGCACTGACCAGCGTGGTGAAGTATGGTCGAAGAACCGAATTCGCTTCCTCAATAATCTCTCCAGCACGTCCACAAATACATCGGAGGGCAATCCACACGTACCGCCAACAACAATATTCATAAGAACTGCATGGTAGTCGTGTGGTCTCCCAAAATGTCCACAATGCAGTTCTTTCGAAGTGGTTTCCCGTAGACGACGGAGACCGTTTTTGTTTTTCTTTTGGCTTGCGCTAATTTGTTCTGTTCTGATGGTATTTTGTCGCGATTTACACATTTGAAATTCACACACCTGTAACTTACCTATCTTTAGAATGAACCTATAGCAACAAGTGCATCACCATTACTCTGGTCAATGCCCTACTGGACGAGGTTGGGCCTCACCACACCGTGCGGGTCGAGGGGTCTTCTTCATCAGCAGAGGGTTGAGTCGGACTCAGATGGGTGACCCACCACCAGGGCTTGCCAGGTGCCGTCGGTGTGCGGTTGAGAAGTGTGGCCAGCAGATGGCAGCGTTGAGTGTCACCCCTGTGCTCGTGTGGAGATTTCTCCACGGGTTCGGTTCTCTCTCAATTTTACTCCCGAGTTGACCGAATATCCCAAATGATAGAGCACGAGCCTCCTGAAAGAGCGTTTACGGGACTCGGTAAGGCCTCCCTCTGGCTAAAATAAACACCGTTTCATAACACCGAACAAATGAAGTCGTCGCAAGGTTAATGTGTTTTTTTCTTTTGTTTTTATTTCATTTTTAAAACCAGAAACAAATAGTAAAACAAACAAAAAAAATGCTCTTCTGTACAGCGTATACCGTTTGTATTAAAGCTACCGCTATAATTCAATAGAACTATAATTTGCACACACGCATATACTATATATAAATAACAGCGACCATCTCTACTGTATACAATAGACGTTGATCATAAAGGCCCCCGTGAGACAGAAATAACATTATCTATTACAATTATTATTGCACGAGAGTCCTGGAGCTCATTCGATAGATACCTTGGCTCGAGACGTGAACGTGGAGCCACGTGGAAGGTGTCGGTGGTGATGCAGGCGGGGGGGGGGGGGGTGCAATATTGTGATAGGAGGGGAGAGGGGCGAGGGCCCCCCCCCAGTGACGCGACAGAAAGCCCAGCTCGTGGGCTCAACAAAGACAGCTCAAGCACCCCACTCCCTGTCAAACCTTAGCACTGCGCGCCCTGCACCCAGTACACTGCAATGATAAGTGACGACTCAAGCAAATTGACAACACCAGCAAGGCTTTGTGAGCATTAGAGAGCACCGTGTGTCAGAACCTATGTAAACGAACGCAGTATCTACTTCCTATACCGTGTATCAAAGTAACAATCGTAATAATTTACAGTCCTTTATTAAAAACCACTGCTGGATGAAGACTCTCTTTTCCCCACCTACCAACACCACTTCCCAAAGTCGTGCGTGCCACGCACGGGGAGATAGTTTGGTTTGACCATACTTCACCACGATGGTTTAAGGCAATGTGAATTTTTTAAAAAAAAAAAAGTTGTACGTAAGTTTGTTTCAATTATTTGTGCTTGTACAACAATGAGCATTTTGAGATTTTTTTTTAGATAGCACCCCCACCCCTGCCCACCTTCCCCCCAAAAATACACACGGTACTCAGCACAGTAGCGAATCGACTGGATATACATTCTCCATAGCTTACGCCTCCTCCCTCCCCGAGAAGAATTAACAAAAACCACGAAGTTATATTCCTCTCCGCGTAAACATCGGCGAACTCAACGATGTAACGCGAAACAACAAGCAAAACATCTCTCCTGCGCGTTTCGCTCGTTCAGTGTCCGTCACGAAACGTTCACTCAACGTTGAACGCCAGCGCAACTCCTCTAACCCGGTCGCGCGCATTGCATTGCCAAAACACAGAAATATACATTTGATCGACAGGATGTGGTAAAAAAAAATATTGTTATTATTACAAAACGTACCCAGTCTTTTTTGTTTGTTTTTACTTGACAAGAAAAGAGAGACGTGAAACACGTCGACAACAACGGCAGAAATACACCACCGCATTGTTCTTGAGCGGTGATGAATACGTGACAGGAATGGTACAGCAAAGGCCTCCACCCGGTGATGTACAGAATTCCGTTGTCTCCACACGTAAAGATACATTGTTATACGTGCGTTTCATTTAAAAGCACCCCAACGTGAGCCGGCAACCTTTTGTTAAACGCAAGCAAACCCTGAACCGCGTTCGACCTTTGCGCGTCTCATCAGCAGAGCCAGGACTTGTTTAAACCAATGCTGCCGGTTTCCCAGATGTTATTGGCAAGATCACTCCGTCTAAACGACGGAGGCGGCGGCGGGATCTGTTCGGCTGTTAAATGGAGACGGGATTCCTGTGTCAGCCGGAATCCAATTAAACCGGCCAGACCCAGTCGATTCTGGCACCATCCCCCTTTCCGCCTTCGGCTGTAATAAACCCGCCTCTCGCGACACAGGTGTGCGCGCGAGTTGTGCGCGTGAGCGCGCAGGTATGGGTAAAGGCGCAGCAACTGCAACTGCTCGCTCACGCCACTGCTGGCGGACGGGTACACCCCCCCCCCCCCGCCGCCCCCGCCCCCACGAGGGGGAGCTCTGGAGAGTTCCTCTCGAGACGGTATGTGGCCTACTCTTCCACGATCGTTGGAAAAGAAGAGGTGGAAAGTACCCACCACTGTACCCAGCGCAGCTAAAAAAAAAAGGTTGCAGATGATTAGCAGTGTGTCTGCTCCGCGTCGCTTCTCATTAAACAATATTATTGTGGGATGTTTATTTTTATTGAATTTTTGTTTAAAAAAAAATGGACGGGTGCTCTATTACGTCGATCGCGTTGGTAAAAAAAAAAAATTCTACAGCGCACGCCGGCGCGAAGTCGCTAGCCCCTTCTGTAAGCGACGATTGCGTTTGCGCAACACAATTGACCCGTTGTTTGTTGCTTGTGCGTGGCGATGGGAACACGCGTGGGGGCGTGCAGGACTCTGCAGAGCAGCAATGCCGCCGCCGCTGCGTGTACGTAGATGCGCATTTGTTAGTATTGTTATAATCGTCGTCGTCGTTGTTGGTATTATTATCGTTATCATCATTGCTGTTGTTAAAGACCCAAGGGGGTGCGTGTGGTATTTCAATTGCTACGAGAACGGCCTTCGATCGAGGGTTCAGGTGAACGAAATTAAAAGCAATGCAGCAATGGTCAGAAGTGGCGCGGTAGTTGTTGAGTGCGCAGGCGATGTAACTGCGCGTAGGGCCTCCCCGCGAGCCGGTAGGTGGCGAATTAATGATACCATTGTCATGTTTGTAGCATCCTCCAGTGACAGAGACACGGTGCTCTTACAAAGACGGAGATTTAAAATTCCGTAAGGCCCCGCGCACTCCCTGACCCCCACCCCCTCTAGGGCGTCTAGGCAGGCGTGGGGGAGGTGGGGAGGGGGGCATCTTAGGAGGTGCAGCCACTTACTGGCACAAGGATCGAAAGGGGCTTTTTTGGACTAACCTTCCACGCTGGTCACACGTCTTGGAAGAGGTGGGGGGTGGGGGTACCCACATTTTACCCCACCCACTCACACGCGACCTACCGGTTGACCGATTGCAGAATTTTCTAACGGTGGGACATTACTTTGACAGTAAAAAGGAAAAAAAATATAAACTATTGTGTTTTTGTTATCGATTGTACAGTGTCATCCGTTAACGCCATAAACCCGTCTTGGTTACCGTTTTGGGCACTGCATCTTTTTTTAAAAATAGAAGACACGCATTCATAAACCTTACCGCAGTGCTTCATTTCGTTTTTTTTTTTGGGGGGGGGGGGGGTGAATATTTCCCGGGGACTGAATCCCCCGGGCGACAAGTTCCGGCTGAAATGAAGCGCCCCCTTCATTGCGAAAACGGTGCGCAAAGTGGCAACACCACCAACACCTCTCCATATACCATACCCTGTGCACGCGACACTTCAAGTAAATGTCTTTCCATATTACTCTCTTTTTCTTTTCCAGCATCCCAGCGCCTTCATTATAAAAAAAATATATATATATGAATCACAGACACTCATGGAAACAAAACGTACAATGCTGCTGCTGCTGCTGCTGCGTTAAAGCATCATTGTACGCACTAAGAAGAGACCGAATGAGCTGCCTGTGCAACAGACCACGTGGTGTGCTGCGTACAACTAGAGCAGCGCTCCGCCTAGCTGGTGCTCTACATATATTTATACTCGCCGATTCCTCACTCCCCCCCACCCCCCCAACTCCGCATTGCTATGGCCGTGAACCGCTGGGACACTATTGGAGAAGGCACGGTTTTTTTTGTGTGTCAAGTCTCGTATACAATTACTCAAAACACTGCTCGCTCGTACCGTGTCACACTGGGACACCGAGACAAACACACACGCGCGCGCATGCACATGCACGGGGGCATTCAAAAGGCGTATGAGAATTGTCATTGTTTTTTTAAACACCGCAGTGACTCGTCTTGCTGTGATAAGAATTTGACCCGCTGCCTTCAGCGCCACACATACGTTCTCACTCGAGGTGTAACTTTCGATTCGCCGGCGATTCCACGAATCCTACGGATTCGGTTCAGCTGTTCGATATGCGTAACATCGATTATATATTTTTGTTCTTGTTGTTTTTACATCGCGGTGAATTATAGCGGCCTCTAGCGGCTGCAGTGCTCGCGTGAATGGAACCCATCAGGATGAAAATGACATTCATATTGACACGTATCGCTGCGTGATATGGTGTAGTTAAAACTGATACGTTCGGATGCTCGACACACAGTTGCACCCCGAGTAACCATCGTGAGCCATATTCATGCATGGATCTGACGGCTCCCCGTGTGTGTGTATGTGTGTAAGTGCACCTAGCATGGCACAAGCGTCACCGCCACTTAGTGGAACTCTGCTGTGTTTGGATATGTACCCGTACGTGTGTCGTTCAGCGTCCTCGAAGAGAATTCATTTCTTGGATGAAGCGAAACGTTGGACATCGTGCCCGAACAACACGCGGTGCACAACCCGAAATCGAACACCGGACCGGTATGAATAAAGACGTTGCGTTGGTGTCTCAATGGGTATTGGAGTAGCACCGGACACGAACATCAGATAAGCTAATCAGAACCCCCAAAGCGTGTTGTGAATTTAACCAATTCAACAAAAGAACCTCAACAGCGGATGGCAGAGTCGACTATCATATTTACAATTTTTTTTAACATTATATACAACAAAACATTACGATAAGGCAATGGAGTCCTTACTTGAAGAGACTTCCCATCGAGATGAAAAAATCTCTTTTGCAATGCAAACGTGTCCAAAAAAAATTTCACTTACACTAAATTATTTATAATAGATATCGAATCTTACTGAGAACGTAAGTCTTAAGGTGTCTCACTCGTCCAGTGGTGACAACTTAAATCAGGCAGCGTCCATGGAAGACGGGAAGGGGGGGATAGAGACGGGGATGGAGTGGGGGTGAGTTTAAAGGGCAGGCGGGCGGGGCGGGGGACCTTCATCCTCACGTGTGGCGCTTCATGTGAAGGGCCAAGTGGTCCGACCTAGAGAAGGCCCGCTCGCACAGGTGGCACTGGAAGGGCCTAAATCCCGTGTGCTTGCGGAAGTGGCGGGTCAGTTCGTCGGAGCGCGCAAATTTCCAGCCGCAGCCTTCCCACGTGCAGTGGTACGGCTTCTCGCCTGCAGAGACAGAGAGGAAAGGCGACAAAGGTGATTAATGTTATTATTATCATCATCATACGCGTGTACAGACGCGGCCATCTGTTACACACAGCAACGGACGGTTAAGAATGGCCCGCAGGGGTTGGTGGTGTGCAAGTCGCCAAAAATCAACCGATGCCAATTCCCGCGTCGATCGATTCACCGGCAGGAAGTTAAATAAGTCGCCACGTGACGACTGCTACAGCAGCAGTCCACTGGCTCACCCACCCACCCATTAGCCACCCACCCAATAGCCACCCACCCAATAGCCACCCACCCAAACCCCCCAAACAACCACCCCCAACTAGCCTCGACTCGGACAAACGTTACCGAGTAACTGCTCACCACGCTAATCGATGACAGCGTCTCGACTCGGTACCTCGCGACCCACCAACACCCACGGGTAGAGATTCGCGCCCTCTACCAACCATCGGGTGCGTGCAGTGTGTAATGTGAAGCTTTAGAGAAGAAAACAAAAGGATAGGCAAATTGCAAAGAGGCGGAGAGTGATGGGTGGTGGCAAGGAATGGGAGTTAAAAAGTGCCCCATCAGCCTGTAAATCACAGCCACTAGAGGCCGCTGAAGAGAAACAGTGTGGGTAAAGGGTAAAACAAAAGTAACCGAAACTGCACGAATACAACATTTAGCACCAACTTTGATTAGAATTATTGGGCCATTTCTCCCACGTGTTCCTGCAAACCTGGCGATAGACCGCTGCTGCGAGTGCTGTTGGTGAGCACATGTGAAGGCCGGCACGGCACCACACGAGGAGGGGGTCGGTGGCACAACGTCACGCCCGGCCCCCCTTTGTCTCCCTGGTGCTAATGTTTTTGCACGCCGCAAAAAAAAATAATGGTATCCATTTAAGAATATTCAGATATTCGTCATCGATGTTAGCTATGTGAGCAGCAATCGAACCCAGGCCGTCGGGTTCAAAGAGCAGTGGCGCTAATCGCTACACTAACGCTCCACACACACTTTTTTTTACCGTACGAAGGCAAAACTAAATACAAACACATGCCGAACATCCGATCTGGGTTAACACCCAACCAGATCGCAGTCGATGGACAAAGCAAAGACGACCTCCAAACTAAAGTGATGACACTTTAGTTTGGAGGGACTCCCGATTGTAGTACAACCAGCAGCGGCAGACGAGACAGAATAAATCCAATACAAACCTGGATGAAAAACCGAAAGAAGAGCCATAGGCTGTGCCCTCCAAATACAAAGACCCCCTGATAGCCTTAACAGACTGTTGGGGCAAGTGCAGTTAGCGAGCACCTATGAAGGCTGCAACGGTGCACGAGGGGGTGGGTGTCCAGCACCACGCCCGGCCGCCTTTGTCTCCCTCGTGGCGATGTTTACGCATCGCACCAGGTACTCATTTGAGGCCGAGTCTACCTAGGGGAGGCCCCAGGACCGATTCAGATAATCGTTACTGCTGGTGGCCTTGAGCGGGAGTCGAACTCGGTACACCGGGTTTGTAGCGCCGCGAGCTAACCGCTGCGCCACCGTTCCCACCTTAATCACTGCCACCCCCTTCCCCACCCCCTCCGGCTTGTCTACATAACAACACCCCCCCTCCCCCCCCCCCATTACAATGTAAACTCGTCTCTACGCGCCTGCCCACCACCTCGTCCAGCAAAGGGCGTTTCCCGAAGCCACCTTCAGACCTAAAATGGCACACAGCCCGCGCGCACTCGTGTTCACTACCAATCACGTACTGAGATATATGTATTCCAAACTTAAAAAAAAAACACATTCTGAAATAACACTATAGCCTTGTATGTATGTACTGTGTGTGTACCATGTTGAACTTATTTCGCACCGTACGTAGCCAACCGTACCTGACATAGAGACATATCTATCGAGATTTTATAAATATAAATAGATGACGTGTCGGGCAATTGCCCCTTTTTTCGTAGCACGTGAATATAATTGTCCGTTCAAGGCCACGGTGTTATTGAGGAATGTGTTGAGCTGTTGTTGTTCATACTCTTTGGTCCTTTCGGTAAAGTCACGTAGGTAGAAATAAAATTAAATAAATCACGACGTTTCGAACGCAACACAAGCGTTCGTCTTCTGGTGAAAAATCACGATATCGTGATATATTTAATGATTTTCACTTGAAGACGAACGCCTGTGTTGCGTTCGAAACGTCGTGATTTATTTAATGTTATTTTCTACCTACGTGACTTTACCGAAATAATCAAAGAGTATGGACTCCTGCAGTCACGAAAGCTTCAAATCAAGTTCTGTTGTTGTTCGTCAATCGCTAAAGAAGCCCAACGCAGGAGCACCGCAGAGCCGTTGCGTTTGTCGTTTTGAACGTAGCGCGTCACGTGCCCGTGAATTAGACGCGAGTCTCAGGAGGCAATGAATACCAAGCCATGCCACGCGTTTGCATAGAAAGAATACGCTAATTGTACCCAAGCGGCGGACGTAATAATTTGTATGTACCATTCGTAATGGTCGCCGCTGTTATCGCAGGTGACGGTACTGTCAGTAATTACCGCATAGCATCTATCATTCATAAGCATTTGTATATGCGATTCGTAATTTCTGCTGCTACTGTTGTTATTATAGCAAGTGACGGTACTGTTGGTAAGTATAGCCTCTATATAATTATTAAATACGAGCATCATAACAAACGAGGTATTCCACAGCGTGCATATACAGGTGTTTTAAAAAGATGGACCCCGATATTGAAATCGTACCGCTTTGAAATTGGGTCCGTCATTTTAAAACACCCTGTGTATTACAGTTGTTAAATATTTTACGGAACTTGTCTTCGCTTGCAAAATAGTTTACGTTAAATTTGCCGTTACGCTTAATGTAGGCGCAGTTAAAATAAGACCGATAATATTTTTTTCGCTTTCCGATATGTTTTGGGGGGTTTCTTCCCCCGGAATAAGTAGGCCTTATAGTTCGTTGCAGTGAAATAATATAATCGTATGGCAAGCGAATAGCCCACGATACAACACATATATATACACCCGAACCATAAATCCTTCCCTGAGAGAAGACAATTTTGACCAATCGTTACTTTAAAAAAGCATGTTTATAACAAAATGACTATTTAATGGAAAGTTACTTTATTCCTCTAAGTAAGCGTAAATGTGTTTGCTTTTTATTAGCAACGCAGCGACGAACGAATATAATTTAAAACATAAATTAATTTTAAAGAAAAAAAAAACCCGTAAATAGATATGTAACTTTCAAACAACAAAAAAAGCAATAATACGATTGGTAACCCTTAAGTTAACCAGGCACCCCTCGCTGTCTCTCCACACTTTGAGGACGTTCGACTCCTTGGCGGAGGTTTTGATTAAATTTATTCTTTGGTGATGCTGCTGTGCTGGCAGTTGGCGTACATACACGATTAACAGTAACATGAAATAAAATATCACACCCGTCAATAACAACAACACTGGGCGTGGCCTTCAAAGGAAAAAAATATATAATAGGTGAATTTACGGGCAATGGTCTTTATTCACGGCGTACGTAAACGACCCTTCATGATGTGCTATGAACAATGGGCCTTTCCCGAAACGTTACTTGCTATATATGTTAAGACCACAGTGGTTTTGACAAATGGTGTTGAATGGTTATTCGTGGTTTAATTAAACACGGGTAGAATCCATTCCGGGTCTTCAAAATGCGAATTAAATATATATTTAGTTCGCCAGCCTTTTTCGGCATTCAAGGCCTATACTACCCAGCAACATGTGTTTTTTTTAAAATCAGGCAAACTCTGGACAGGTTTTGTGCATTGCGGTTCCCATTAGTTGGGCGCTTTTGAAAATAAATGCTACCGGATTTTCCAGACGTTATTGTTAATAAAGTGGCATTATTTAGCCGCTTGATTACAAAACACGTTTCGAAAAGGGCCACTTAACAATTACGTCTATACGGTTGGATTGTTATGTGCTTTCGAGGTTTTTGATGATGGTGGAAGGCCCTCTACAAATGCAATGCTGTTGTTATTGTTTCCCTGGCTTTGGAGTGTTTGACTTAATTCCACCGAGCCTCACATTGGCGCGGAAGCACAAATTAATAAGCACACACACGCACGCACACAAACAAACACAAAGATCCCCCGTATAGCCTTAAAATACTCTAGGGGCAAGTGCTGTTAGCAAGCACCTATGAAGGCCGGAACAGTGCACGAGGGGGTGGGTGGCCAGCACCACGCCCGACCGCCTTTGTCTCCTCAGTGGCGATGTTTACACACCGCACCAGGTACTCATTCGAGGCTGAGTCGACCTAGGGGAGGCCCAAGACCGGTTCAGATAATAGTCACTGGTGTTGGCCGTGAGCGTGAATCGAACCCGGGTTGCTGGGTTCGTAGCGCAGCGTAGCGCAAATCCCTCTACACTACCGCTCCCCACACACACACACAGCTCGCTACTCTGGACGTAATTAATACCTCCGGGTTCACGGCGCAGTGAGTACCTGGTGCGATGCGTAAACATCGCCACTGCACCGCGAACCCGGCGAAGTGAGTACCTGGTGCGATGCGTAAACATCGCCACTGCACCGCGAACCCGGCGACCCAAGTTTGAACCCCAACCCAGGCTAACATCAATAACAAGCGGTAACGTAAACCGGTCATGCGCGTTTCCCGGATTCACAAACGCGCACTGACCGGCGTGGTGAAGTATGGTCAAACACCCCCTAATTGGATTGTTACATCCATCGCACAATGATCTGTGGCGACGGCTTGGAGGGGACAGATCGGGGATGACGATGATAAAGATCGATAGAAACTAGTTGAATTCATAAGGCTCTTAAATTCCTTGGCAATTCAAAGTACCTAACTGCGCATTTCATTTGGACAATTACGAATACACTGCTGCAGTCTAGCCAAGGGGGCCGTCCAGTGGTAGCCATCCCTGTGCGGCGAACAAGGCGCATTCACGCAACATTCTAACAGAGACGGCCACTGCGTCGCACGCTCTCGGATGCGCTTCTGCGGACGTCTGGAACGCTCTTCCTTCCGATATTCGTAAGCCATTGGGGAGCTATTCAATTAAGCATCTCCCAGACTGAAATTTTATTTTCTTTAGACATGTTTTTTGTGCGCGTTTAGTTTGTTGCCCTTCGCCCGCACGCACCTCCGATTAATTATCACGGTTGTTTACGTACAGTGCGAACATTAAGTCTGCCAGTAGTGGGCGGATGGGAGGGCGGGGGTTGGAAAGAGGTGTTAATGTTGCGATGCGATCTGTTTTCTCCCCCGCGCCCCCCCCCCCCCCAATTATTCAATCATCATGATCGTCGTCATCTCCACGCTTACCTGTGTGTGTCCTCAGGTGAGCCTTGAGGTGCGAGCTCTTGGTGTAAGTCTTGCCGCAGCCCGGGAACTCGCACGTGTGGCAAGCCAACCTCCTGCGCCCACCTTGCGCCCTCCGCCCTCGGCGGGGCCTCGCGTCGGCCTCGCCGGACCCCGCGGCGACCGCCGACGCCGCAGAGCCCGCGGGTCGAGCCCCCAGCGAGGGAGATGTGGGCGGCGTGCAGGGGTTCGCGGTGGACGCGGAGGACGTCACCTGTTGCAAGAGTCCGGCCACGCTCTGCATGTGCGTGTGGTAGGGCGGAGGGTAGCGCCCGCTGTAGCTGCAGCTCTGAAGCGTGTACTGCTGATACTGCTGCTGCTGATGATGATGCTGAAGGTGCAGCTGATGTTGCTGCTGCTGCTGCTGACCAGCGACCAGGTATTGTGGCAGTGCACTGCGCTGATCGGGAAGGTGGGACGGCAGGGATTGTGTCGAAGCCAGGTGAAAGGAGGTTGATGACGAAGAAGATGCAGAAGGCTTCTGCTGGTAACATGCCGTCTCCCTACGTTCCACTTTGACGCGAAAGGACGGCGCTTGCTGCTGCTGCTGCTGCGGCTGCTGCTGGTGGTGATGGTGGTGGTGGTGATGGTGGTGAGCTTGCTGCTGCTGGGCACTCGCTGTCGAGGTGGACTCCCAAGAGCTCAAGTCGAGGGTTCCCGGCTCCATCTTGATGGCAAAATTGGCGTGGAAATCGGCGAAGCCGGGGAACTGTGACGAGCAGGGCAGGTCCGGCGTGAAGAGTTCAGCCACCAGACTCGAGCCCCCGCCGCCGCCGCACGCGGTGCCGGCGATGCCGCTCATGCCGCTCAGAGATGACTGATGCTGGGAGCTCGAGAATACACCGCCACCACCGCCTCCTCCTCCTCCTCCTCCGCAGCTCTCAGGGGTATCGGGTAATGGGTAGGATACCCCCGGCGCTGGGGGGAGCGGTGGGATGGGAGTGAGCGAGTTGGCGAGGATGAAGTCCACGATGTCGTCGTCCTCTTTGCGCTCGACCGGAGCTGGGCTGTCCACCTTCCAGCGCTACGGAGGGGAGGGCGGAGCGCACACGGCACGACGCGGTCAGCCACGAGGGTCGGCGATACTTGGTGTGTATGTAGAACTTCTTTCGCGCTGTACGTTGCCAAACGTGATAATCAGAGGTGGTGGTGTGGATGGTTGTGGTGGGGAGCGGTAGTGTAGTGGTTAGCGCGCTGCGCTACGAACCCGGCGACCAGAGATTGAAACCTGACTCACGGCCGACACCCAGTGACGATTACCTGAACCGATCCTGGGCCTCTCCTAATTTCACTCAGCCTCAAATGAGTACTTGGTGCGGTTCAGATAATCGTCACTGGTGTTGGCCGTGAGCAAAAAAAATCTAACTCGGGGAGACAAAGGCGGCCAAGCGTGGTGCTGGCCACCCACCCCCTCGTGTGCCGTGCTGGCTTCATGGGTGCTCACTAACAGCACTTGCCCCAACAGTCTGTTAAGGCTATAGGGTGGTGGTGAAGGGCTGTTGGGGCAATCACTTGCCCCAACAGCCTGTTGACGCTTTACGGGAAATGTGTCTTTGTGATGATGATGATGACGACGATTATGGCTGTAGCGACGTTCACGCCGCCGGTAGTGGTGGTGGCGAATGTATTGATGATACTGGTAGTGATGGAGACGATGGTGGTGGCAATAACGTACAATATAATAAGGGGCTTTAATACGGACACTAATAACCATTCATTCATCCGGTAAATTATCACCGAGTATCGCGGAATTAGGTTTCAGGAGGTCTACGCATTGCGAGGTTTAACTCCCAGAGAAAAAGCAGACCGCACATACGAGAGGAGAGACACTCAAAGCTCCGCGCAGACTTGCTCAAGAAGCGTGTTTCTGCTGTGTCGCAATCATGTGAACCAGCTTGCGGCCACACCCCAACCAACCGCTGGCACGGGCCAGCACCCAGAAAAGCACGAACCAGGTTCAACACCCGCTTAGAGCATCCGAGATGGGGGGGGAGCATGGGGGGCCGATTTGGAAAATGTGGGCGGACGCTGGTTTTGTAGCTCGTCGCAAGCGAAGGGAAACTTCACAAGAGCGAGGCGACCCAACGCTTGCATAATTCATCACGGGAGCAAGGTGGTCCCGACTGCGCAGTGGATATACGAGACACGGCCAAAGACACGGCACGCGCGTATGAACCATAAACTATTTATTTTATTTTACCAGGTAAGACCCCACTGAGCTATATCGCTCATTATCAAAAGCGACCTGGATATCACGAAATGATAGCGCAACGCAGTGGGCTTATCGCGTGGAGTTCCATAGCAGCAGCCAAATACACTCAACGAGTGCTTCTGAACGCATGTATTCATAGCGTGCGTGCGAGCACAACCAACAAACAATTTCAACAAGCGAGTCAATAACACTGTGTGGCGGCCTTAAACGAAGGACGCGTATATAATGGTGCGATGTTTCGGGCAATGTCCCTTTTCGTGTGCATCACTTGCCAACGCATCCATCGCCGAAAACTTCGCTTCGTAACGAACAGTTTCGTATTTAACGTTGCAAAAACGACGTTGAATTATAATTAGCACGGTATTGTTAGTCGCATTAGTTACAATCGACCTTTGTCTCCACGCGCCGCAATGTATGTACATATGCTCACGCTCCATTAGCATTACTGTGTACTTAGCTTGTGCCCTGCATGTAAGTGTATGTACAGTATGTACATATGAATGCCCGTGTTACACGTGTGTGTGTGTGTATATATATGTGCGTACCTATGCGTTCCGGCCACAAGGTTATTAAACAATATATTTTTTTAACGTTTTAAATTTTACCAGGTAAGGTCCACTGAGCTGTATAGATCTCTTTTTCAAAAGCGACCTGGCCACAAATGACAGCTGAACGAAGTGGCTTATCATTACGTAAAAATGTATAGCAGTCAAAAGCGTGTTTATTCTAAATGTGGAAGGAAAAAGCGGAGGACCCGTTGAGAGAGCAGACACAAACTCCAAATATACAGCAGGCGTCAGGGTCGGGATCGAACTCACTACCTCCTGTATACCAAGCGAGAGAGTTAACATCTCACCAGAGTGTTTAGGATGTTATATATACACACATACACAACAACACACTCTGTAGATATCGAGCCCCGATTCGTGTTACCCTTCTGAACACGTACTTACAAACACACACACACACGAAGATCTGCATTGCAAAATAAAATTGTGGAACATTTTTAATTGCGTTCAAAAGTATACTTCCCACCAGATAGTAGTTATTTTTTATCTCCCATGGTACAATCCTTACGTAAATATATGCGTTCCTTTAAAATGCGTTTGCTATTAATACTGTATATATGCATAATGCGAAGTAAAGTTAGTGCGGTGTTTAGCGCGCGCTGCGCTATGAAGTCGATGAGCCAGAGTTTCGTTGCAGACCGATTCTCGACCCCCCTTCTTTCCCTACTCGGCCATCAGCCAGCAACGACCGGCGTAGTGAAGTATGGCTAGACAACCCCCGATGACCCACACGACCTGGGGGCGGGGAGGGGGGGGACCTTCATGCACGAGGGGATTTGAGAACAAGGAGGGTAAATTAAAATCTAATAAATGTTAAGGTATGAAATTATATTTACAAGAGATTGTACATCTCAGTTCAAGGCCATTTCATCGTCCGCGTCGCAGCTCTCACCCTTACGCTATGCACGTAACCGCAAATACGCACACGCCAATTTACGATGAATTAATGCAATTAAACACACGTGTAATTTTTGCAACGGCAATAACCACCAATAACAACAAACAAACCCGGGACCTTAACACCATCCCGGCACGCCAAATGCACACCCTTGAAAGCCACCCGACTAGTAGCGCCAGAAATAGACGAGACGCGGAATGCGCGAGTCGCAAGAAGCGGCGTGGCACTCACAGTGAGCATGTTGCTGAGGTAGCGATCGCCGATATCCCGACTCGAGAAGTTGTTGAACGACGGCAGAGACGAGTCTGCGACTGCCATGAGTCCCAGATTCTTTCTCGAGTTGCTGCAACACAGCAGCAGGCTGCTGATGCCGCTGCTGCTGCTACAGAGCTGCACTTGCAGCCGCTGCAGCAGGGCGCGTTCCGCAAGCAGCCGAGAACGTCCGTTCCGAACCCCGCGATCCGAACGCAGCGTGGAAGTCGCCGGCAATCTCCTGCTCGCTTAAGTCACCCGCACTTTGCTGCTGCTGATGCTGGTGGTGGTGGTGTTCGTTCCCGCCGCCGTCGCCCTTGATTTTCCGTTTAAATGGAACGGCGACAACTCGATGAATACATCTGTACGAAGGTGTTACGGGGGTTGCGCGCGGCACGCCGAATGTGAATAGTGATAATGTTTCAGTTGCTTGGCTGTAGTGGTCGGTGTTGGCTGCGGCTGTGCGACTGCGCGTTGCTGGACCCTTTTATGAGGTCCCCGTGTGATGCTCCAAATGCGCAAGCGCGACGCACGCGGGACAGGCCCCTCCCCCTCCTCCACGCCCCTCCCCCTCCTCCACGCCCCCCCCCCCTCCTCCACGCCCCCCCCTCCTTCTCTTCTTGAACACCCCTCCTCCTACTCTTACTCCAGCACGGTCATCATCCAATACCCCCCCCCCCCTACCTCCAACTACGAAAACGACCCATTGGCTGCACCAGGCTTCCCCCATTATATTGTTCGCTCTTCATCACCATCATCTCCCCGGGTTACCGAAAACAAATAATGTCGCTTGCACTACCCTCCCCCCTCCCACCAACCCACCCCGACCATCATCCATCACCCATCACTCCCTCCCTCCACCTTTCTCCAGCCCCACCCCCTCCCCCCCCTCTACACCTTTGACGTCACGGGATAGCGTCACAGCTGAGAAAAAAAGAGGTGCGGCGCGCCACGTGACGTGAGGAATGCTACGGGGCAAGATTTAGGATGCGAAGTTTATTATGGCGATGGTGGTGGTGATGCTGATAGTAACTATGATTATGGTGCTGCTGCTGATGCTGCTGGAGATGATGATGACCCTGCTGCTGGTGATTATGGTGATGCTGCTGCTGATGGTGCTGCTGCTGGAGATGATAATGACCCTACTGCTGGTGATTATGATGATGCTGCTGATGGTGATGCTGCTGCTGCTGCTGGAGATGATGATGATGACCCTGCTGCTGGTGATTATGGCGATACTGCTGATGGTGATGAGCGCGGCAGGGCGCCTCGCAAGCGAGACTGCATATGGAGTCGAGGAGGGGAGATTCCATCACTGCCCCCTCTTCGCTCCCACACCAGCTACATAACTTATACAGATGTAGGACAAACGATGAAAGGAAAAGTGTTGAAACGTGCAACACAGACACATTAACGCAGCATCGAAGCGCCGCGCGCCTCTGCAAGGTGTAACTTGTGAACTAGCCTCGTTGATGCAACGCACGCCCCCACGTCCAATTCTTTACTGCATATTAATGATTCTGCAAATATATATAAATATATTATCCTAGGAGCAAAAGTAGCTACATATGCAGCTACGGGCCCCGCAATTTCAAGGACCCCGCGCTAAATGTTTTCAAGCTATCTATTCCGGTTCAGTGATTCTGCACTTGCTCTATTACTGTAGTACTATACCGCCTCCAACTTTTATGAACGACTGGGTGTTAAAGGTTAGCGATTTGTGGTATTATCTGGCTGTACAGTAAATGATAACATGCAATTACTTTATTATGCAAGTTAAAAAGTTGTATTTTAATATTTACGTGCTTTTAATTTAGGGCCCATTTATACCATATGCTACAGGCCTCGCACTAGCTTAATCCGGTACTGGCGGTCTTCACAAAGTGTCCATTCACTCAATAAAGGCTGCATACGCAGTCTAAATAAAATGCACATAGTCTACTTACACATGAGTGTACGTACAGTGTACTAAATGAGTCTATTTAAACAGTGAATACACATGATTTCAAGCTTTCGTGACTGCAGGGATTCATATTCTTGGTTCTTTCGGTAAAGTCACGTAGAAGGGAAACAATAAAATAAAATATATATAAAACAATAAAATTATTTATTTTGTTTGTTTCCCTTCTACGTGACTTTACCGAAAGAACCAGGACTATAGTGGATACACAGTCTATAAGAAGCGTACCTGGACAGTCTATATTAAATAGCACCCTTTAAAATCTAATTATAAACGAACACCCTCGTGGTGTCTTCGAGCGACGTTTTGTTTAAGTCGCAAAGAAAAAAAAGAGTTAATGCACCGGGGCTTCACTTAACTTGAGCCTCGTCAGCCTGGTCCGCAGCCCGTTGAGCAAAGTGCCGGCGGGCTGGCTTGCCTGCTGTGAGCGAGAGAGCGCTCCCTAGGCAACGGGCATTTAAAAAAAAAAACCGAGCGAGAATTCTATTTTTTTTAAATAAACATATAAACATACGAAGGCCATACCTTCGAGAAGGCACCGGCCCCCGTACCCCCCCTCCCCTCCGTTCTTGGGCACACCTGAACAGGTGCGCGCGGCGAGTTTGACGAAACGCGATCATGGCTTCCGTGCAATGACGCGCGCTTGCACGCACCGCCACGACCCGAGGCTCCCCAAAACACCAACCACGAATTAATCCAAACACTGCTCCTAAGTAGAACCTTGGGTTCCCAGGAGCGGAGGGAGGGAGGGAAGGGGAGCAGGGAGGGAGGGGAAGAAGGGGAGGGGGAAAAGAGAGAGGAGGGGCGGAATACGAGCTGCGAGATTCGAAAACTAAACTTTTTTAAATAAAAAAAATAAAAAATATATAGGCTTTACCCTTTCTGGCAATAAAACAGGTGTGTCAAGATGTCCAAACACCAAATACGTACCTATTGCAAGGCATCAAGTGTGTGCATTAACCACACATACTTGCGGCAAACGCGAAAAACAAACAAGCTCTGATAATATCACTTTCATCATTTTGATACTGACAAAAGGTCTCATAGATATAATGTTTTCTTTCTTGTTTTTCAGCCGCAAATGATAGCTCAGCCAAGTGGCTTGTCACGTGAAAATGCACAACCGCCAAATATTCTCTAAGCGCACGTTGTTTCTGAATGTGGAGGGAAAAAAAAACCGGAGGACTCGGATAAAAAAATCCACGCGACCACGACGGGGGGAGAGAGACACGCAAACTACAAATATACAGCAGGCGTCTGGGGCAGGATCGAACCCATGACCTCCTGCATACAAGGCGAGGTAGTTAACATCTCGCCACCGTGGCGCCCCCCCCCCCGCAAGAAGTTCGAACAGGGTTGAAGAATGATAACAACAACCACAACCACCACGACGACCCTGCACGGCGAGCGCGTGGCCCTGGCCATCCAGCATTGCGTGACCACGTGGACCGCACAGTCGACATCGCTGCTCATCTCGGTGGCGACTGAGGACAGAACGGACGCCGGGGCAGTCCTTCTGCACCGGTGGCTTCCTGCAGAGGGTCGAGAACTCCTTGTCGGCTCGCTCACAGTCTGTTAGGGCTACACGGGAGATGTTTTTTTATCTTTTCTGGTTTCAGTCACCGCGTGCGATACATTTTCTGGTTGTATCGCGAAGCGCTGGCCGCAAATGCTTAGAACAGCTGTACACGTTTCACGTGGCCCTGCTGATTTGTGAATTCACGCATTCGATCCGTCCCGGTGTTGAAACGGACAAATGAAACATTGTAAGGCGGCAGCAACGCAACAACAACAATAATAATTTACATGTATTTGTAAGGCGCCTTCCACTGATGTCTCAAGGTGCCTTGTAAGAATAAAGGAAAGTGTCAAGAGAGACGCTAATAGAATAAACTCACTGAAGAAGATGTGGTTTTAATAACAATAAGCCCACCCCATGCGTTCTCCAAGTTCTGGAAGCTTCGTCGGGGAAACTCAAGCGCCCCCTCCCCCTTTCCCCCCTTTTCCACGACGTAACAGCGAAACGTCGGACATCATGCCGAACAACACGCGATACCAGCCGAAAACCCACAGCACAACCGCAAAAGGCCGCGCGGTAGAATCAGCTATTCGTGACCTTGGGAAATCTGCATTACTCTCCGTGGTAAAGTATGGTCAAACAACCGCCTGGACGGATATACATGCAAAAAAACCCAGTATATTTGTATAAGAACACATTCAGAAAAATAATAAACTCTTAAGCACTCAGTGACTTATTTGCAGACGCGAAACGTGTAAATATTTGGTTTTGCATGGAGCACACATAACAAATTTACAATTCGAGTACAATTCGAGGACTCGCGTGGGGTACTCGAATTGTAAATGTTGTCGATTAACCCTCCAACACACCGGTGTGCTGTACTAGTAATGAATTGATTAACTCTCCAACACACCGGTGTGCTGTACTAGTAATGAATTGATTAACTCTCCAACACCCCGGTGTGCTGTACTAGTAATGAATTGATTAACTCTCCAACACACCGGTGTGCTGTACTTGTAATGAATTGCCATGTTTTGTTTACGTGACAAACCTTACTAAATGGCTGTGTCGAGCGGTGGCGGGTTTAACGACACATTGATATTTACGCGATCCAACTAAAAAAAAATCTGTTATCGATGGAGCATATCTCTCTATATAGATATACTGTATGTTTTAATACTGAATTAGAGACCCTGGGACTAAATTCCTTGCGTGCGCGTGAATATTCGGATATTTCCATCTAAATGAACGATGTGCAATGTCGGGTGGTGGTGGTGGTGGTATGGGTAACTGGCACGCCCCGGAAAATCCAGAGAGAGACACGGAGAGAGAGAGAGCCTGGCGGTCCGAACTAAAAACAAATTCACGCGGACAGGTGAGCATCCCACGTGTTAAGCTGCCCATCTCATTCAGGTGGAGGGAGGGAGGGTGGTGGGGGGGGGGTCTCTGCGTCACGAACAGATACATATCACCACGTTGTTTCTTTACGCATCGCAGGGCGCAGAAAGCTGTGATCCAAATACCTTTGTGGGGGGGAGGGAGAGGAAAAGGTTCGGTGGATCGCCGTTAAATGTTTTAAACTCCCCGAAATTTAACACGTATCAGCTTTCGCGATTAAAAAAAATATTTGTTTTTTAAACATATAAGCGTGTCGTTAAACCCGTCACCACCCGACAGAGCCTGAAATTGCGAGATGGTCATAGAATGGCAGTACAGCAAGTAGGCTCGTCATTTTCGGGCCTCTGGACGCGGTGGGGGGGGGGGTTGCCTGGTACTCATTCTGCTTTCCTCCAACACGAAGCAAAGCTCTGCTCATTTGGAGCCGTGCACTCTTACATCTAGATTGAAAACTCATTTCTTCAGCACCGCTTTTTTAGTCTTTAGTTTGTTGTCCTTCCCCCGCACCTTCGATTAGCACGGTTGACCACGTACGGTGGCGAACGAAGTTCAACATACATACAGATAATGCACGTACGTATGTTGCACTTCTTTTCGCAACCTTACGTAGCCAACCATGTGCTAATCGGGGTTGCGGGGGAAGGACAGCAAACTAAAGACGAAAAGCAGTTCGGAAGAAATTAGTTTTCAACATACGAATAAAGAGCATACCAATGCTTGTATGTATGTTGAACTTCTTTCGCACCCTACGTAGCCAAAAGTGCTCATGGGAGGTGCGAGAGGACGATAAACTAAAATGCATGAGCCTCCTGCTTTCAAAAAAAATATTTAAACTTCGCAAAACTTCGTAAATGAATAAATAAATGGAATTTGAGTGGAGCAGTGGCATTACATAACCGAGTTCGATTCCCGGCCAAAGCTAATTCTCACACCCCCCCCCTCCCCCCAATTCGCACTGACCAGCATGGCGAAGTATGGCTGAACAACCCCCACTACGTCAGGGGGAGGACATTCACCTGGCAATGTATTTGCTCGACTGCAAGGGCAGTGGTGTAAAGTATAACTCATAAAGTGCAGAAATCGTTACGCGCGCACACACACCCGTACTGAAACATATAATGTGTGGCTCGTTTCCTTAGTGATTAGGACCCCCCCCCACCCCCCTCTCCAATCCCATCTACTTGCTGCCCATCTTTCCTGTTTATGACCGAGGGTGTAAGGAACCCCCTCTTATCACCTCTCTCCACTCGCGTCGCGTCTCCTAAATGGAAAGGCGTCGCCCCCGGTTCCGCGAGCCGGTCCCGTCCATGCCGTGTTCAGCGTGGGTCGTCTGCTCCCGTGAGATATGGATATTGGTGCCCGCGAGCCAAGGGGATCGGTGGGTACCACGTCGGGTGACAATCGCTATCGGTATGCCTCCATGGGAAATGTGTTTACCTATGGGGCAGAAACGTTAGGGTATATACCGTGTGTTGATGGACACTTTGGTATGATTGTTTTGTTCATATTCCTGTAGATGTTTCAAAATATGTATTTGTGCTGGAGGAATCCGATGAGCTATGAAGTTCCTTTTCACAGATGTTCAGTAGGTCGTGACACTTTCGTGTTAACGATGACGGGTTTCCACCATGGGCCATATCCAACACGGTCAGAAATATTAAAATATACGGTGTGTTCATATATATACATTCTTGCTTTCAAAAACATAATTCCGTAAATATTTCAGATCACATTCGTTGTTTTTTTTATTTTCCCAAAACAATATTCTCTATCAAAGTGCTGCATGTGCCACCCTGCAAGGTACCGATAAGCCGACCAATTTTTTTAATTATTCTTAACGAGTTCCCCGAGTCTCACTGGAGCCCGTAACCAAGTCCCAGCGTCTGTTCCCCATCCCATCGGAACCCAGTTGCTCAGCAAGTTTGAGCCTGGATAGTGTCTGGAGAGTAACACCGGAATGCGTAATCATATAGGCGGTCGGTGCAATTAAATCCATTGTTGTACTCTACTCAATACCCCGCGTCTATGCTCCGCGTCTTCACAAAGCAGCACTGACCAGCCATGGTGAAGTATGGCCAAAGAAACCCCCCCCCCCACAACCCACCAGGCGCCCGGACAAGCCCTCATCCAGCAGTGGATTGACAAAATGGCTGGGTTAAAATAGCCATTGAAAATTATGGCATTTGCTCATTACATGAAAGCCTAATTGAGTGTTAAGGATCGCTGTATAAGAGGGTCCCTAATCTGAGATGTTTGGTTAAACAAACAAAAAAACACTAATCAGAATACTGAGTTAAGAGCGTTGTTTTTCATGTTCACCAAAAGCAACACGTGTGGTTAATGCAGACTTTATGCCTTGCAAAAGGTTTCTATTTGGTGTTTGAACATCTTAACACACCCGGTTTTATAGCCAGAAAGGGTAAAACGGCTGCTTATTTTTCATACTTTGAAAAAAAAAGGTCACGTGGTATTAAGCGCAATGATTGTTTTTTTTAACCTGTTCAACGTTTAGAGAGAATATACGTTTTAATCAACACAAGAGGTCGAGTAATAAGGTCAATGGCCCGTGTCTTTAACGTCGAATTGTAAATGTTAATTGTAAATGTGCTCAACGCATTTGTAAACAGCAATGTGGCCTTAAAATAAAAAATAAAGCACGTACGGGCGACGTTTCGGGCAGTGAACCTTGTCCAGAGCACACCGTGAATGGTCATTGATGTGCCATGAAGAAGGGCCATTACCCGAAACGTCGTATTTGTTCACCGCACTTGTGCACCACCGCCAACGCAGCATCTAACACATTTTACCTTTTAAAAAAAAAGCCTCGCGAATGCCCATTGAATGCCTTGGTACGCAACGTAAATGGGGGCGATAATCGTAAGCATCGCCCCAGGTCCATGGTTTAAACAAGTGTACACAAACCCTGTGACCACCCCTCCCCTTTATGAACATATGTTAATCAACACGTGCAGAGAAACCTTTAGTGATGTGCCAGGAGGTTTTGCTATGAATATTCATGATTTGTACATTGGTTCCCATTGATGTTTTTTTTGTTTATATGCCTACTACGCGATCCGTGTTTAGAACAGCAAGGAAGTAATTCGAGAATCAATCGTAGATTTACCCACTGAAACAACCCATGAAAGTGGCACCCTTGAGACTCAGGGAGACAATTAATTGGACAAATCACCACTATCAGCCATCGACAATACAAGACCAATACATAACAATGATATTCTCATCACAGTAGCGTGCGCGAACAGGGACATAAACAACAACAAAAAAACAACCGCCAACAAGTGGCCGTTTGCATCACTTCGGCGCCGCTGGTGCCAGGGGAGGTGCACTTTTGATCACACCTGCGCGATGTGTCGAAGGCTCCCTGGCAGGAGGTCCAGCTAAAAGCTCCAGGTGTTATGGGTTAAATTGCCAAGATGGCTTGCAGATACGCACAGACACAAAGAAAATGAAACAAAGACGCGCATAATACATGCGCGTGTACAAAGACAAACCCACGCGGGGCTAGTTTTTTGCACTATTAAGCTTCCAGCGGTGTCGGGAGCTATCGCTTTGTAAGACCGCCGCTTTATCGTAACGCATATCTAATTATCGAGACATCGTATACCTGCGGCGTGGGGTGGGGGGGGCTACTTTGGTAGGCTGGTGGAGGGTGCCTGGCGACGAGCACGTGGTGGCGTCGCAAGTCTCCCCTAGCCAGCGGGCACGTGCGTGCAGCCGCCTCCATCGGCTCCTGCGTGGACAAATGGAGTTAAAGGCGCAGCCCCTGCAAATTGCTCGCTCGCGATGGTTGCGGGCGAAAGGGCCTCGACGAGAGCGAGGTCTGGAGAGAACCCTTATAGCTTCACAGTTTGGTCGATCTGCCGATCGATGGGCCAACGGTGGTTTATCGGTGGACCATCTACCGTTGATCGATTAACCGATCTGCCTTGTATTTGTATTTCTATCGCGTGTTGTATTGTTTGTTGTTGTAACGTTCTGACCCGCCCCTCACTGGGCACCTACTGGACATGTGTGAAAAAGAGCTTCATAGCTCATCGGATTCCTCCAGTATAAATAAATATCCCGATTCCGTATCGATTCGTATGCCGCCGGGTGGACAGAGGCGAGGGGAGTTCAGAGACGTACCCAAGTGCCACAGACGGGAAATGGATTGGAGCCGGCGACCTGGTGGATCGTGTTCGAGGGATTCGTGCCGTGACACGACGGCACGAACCACAGCAAGAAAAAAAAACTGCTGTGGTTGTCCCACCCGATGACGATTGCTTGTGCTGCGACCGAAACGTCGTGATCTATTATTTTTCTACCTACGTGGCTTTACCGAAATAACCAAAGACTATTTATATTCTTGGTTCTTTCGGTAAAGTCACGTAGAAGGGAAACAATAAAATAAAAATAAAAAATATATATAATGTTATTGTTTCCCTTCCCCTTCTACGTGACTTTACCGAAAGAACCAAGAATATGAATCCCTGCAGTCACGAACGCTTCCAATCAAAACCAAAGACTATATATTTACATATATACACACACGCGGCATACGTGATACACATATATGTACAGCCTTTTTGTAAGTAGAAGGGACGAGCTGTCATCTCCCCAGCCTTGTATGCAAGGAGGTCGTGGTTTCCATCCCGATCCCGACCCTGACGCCTGCTGTATATTTGGAGTTTGCATCGTCTGTCTCCCCGTGGTTTCGTGGATTTTATTTCGGGTCCTCCGGTTTTTCCCTCCACATTTAGAATCAACGTGCATTTAAAGTATTTGGCTGCTATACTTTTCCACGTGATAAGCTACTTTCGTTGAGCTATCATTTGTGACCAGATCGCTTCTGCAAAAGATCGAATAGCTCAGTTTTTAAACTTGATTTGAATCTTTCGCGACTGCAGGAATTACTCATTGGTTCGTTCGGTAAAGTCACGGAGAAAGAAAATAAATTAAATAATAGAATACGACGTTTCGATTGCATCACAAGCAGTCGTCATCGGGTAGAACTAAATTCGAGAGAGAGACAAAACACAGACACGGAGACACACAGACACACAGGCAGAGAGAGACACAACATAGACACACAGAGACCAGTTTTAGTTGAGACGGAGAGTAAGCGCACCCTAATGTAGACACACGTCGCTACACGTAACTATATCTATTCATACACATGAACATACATAGCGAAAGATACTGCAACGCACGTTCGACCACCGCATGTCCCAACACTTCCTTTTCTGCTTCGTCTCTCCCTGTCATCATCTATTTTACAAAGCTATCGGGGAAAAAACAACCGTGCTCAATTCAAGCAAGCGCTTTAACCCTTATCTATTGAAACGAATGGCGGCGCTGTTTGTTGCTGGCCGCTTGCCACGCGGATTTTTTTAACGTAACAATGGGTGCGTCTCGCTCGTTGTATTGTTGACTTTCCGATGATGCAGTTCTCCAGCAATACAGTATTTAACAATGCAATTATATTTTAAGCCAGCTTGTTCCTTTATTTGCTGTACTTTAAGCAGCTGTTTTTTTCATCGATGGTCAGGAATGGATTTGTTGTTTAATGTTAATTTTAAAAAAAAAAACCTTCATCGGTTAATTTCGCAAACGTTCCGAGTTTGTTTTTCACAGGACCCCACAGAGTAAAGTCCGCTATCCAACCAGAAAGTCACGCTTTCCGCCGACTGTCTCACAATACGTAGCCAACCGCGCTAATCGGAGGGAAGCACAACAAACTGAGCACAGCTTTAAAGCAAATGCGTTTTCAATCTAGATGACGTGAAGGTGCTCAGCTCCGGTGGCTTCCTAACATCTGAACGAAGAGCGTTCCAGACGGCCGCAGAAGCGCCGTCTGGAATCGCGCGATGGCAGTGACCGTCCCGGTTCAGATGGTTAGCCAGAAGCCGCTGTGGCGAGGATGGCCGACGTTTCGCGTGATGGTTCACGCAAACCCCACGACCCTGACCGTCAACGTGTCTCCGCATCTCGCCGCGCGTTCTCTCTGATCCGTGGCTTCCTCTTTCTGTTTTGATTTTTGTTTTTCTTCATTCATTCCAAGCATGTCGTTGCTACTCTTTGGTTCTTTCGGTAAAGCCACATAGAAAGAAAATACATTAGGGAGAGACAAAACACAGACACGGAGACACACAGACAGACACACTGCTTGTGTGTCTCGTTGTGTCTCCGTGTCTCCGAGAGACAGAACACAGACACGGAGACACACAGACAGACACACTGCTTGTGTGTCTCGTTGTGTCTCCGTGTCTCCGAGAGACAAAACACAGACACGGAGACACACAGACAGACACACTGCTTGTGTGTCTCGTTGTGTCTCCGTGTCTCCGAGAGACAAAACACAGACACGGAGACACACAGACAGACACACTGCTTGTGTGTGTCGTTGTGTCTCCGTGTCTCCGAGAGGCAAGACACGGAGACACACAGACAGACACACTGCTTGTGTGTCGTTGTGTCTCCGTGTCTCCGAGAGACGGAACACAGACACGGAGACACACAGACAGACACACTGCTTGTGTGTCGTTGTGTCTCCGTGTCTCCGAGAGACAGAACACAGACACGGAGACACACAGATAGACACACTGCTTGTGTGTCTCCGTGTCTCCATGTCTCCGAGAGACAGAACACAGACACAGAGACACACAAACATACACAGTGCTTGTGTGTCTCGTTGTGTCTCCGAGAGACAGAACACAGACACGGAGACACACAGACAGACACACTGCTTGTGTATCTCGTTGTGTCTCCGTGTCTCCGAGAGACAAAACACAGACACGGATACACACAGACAGACACACTGCTTGTGTGTCGTTGCGTCTCCGAGAGACAAAGCACAGACACGGAGACACACAGACAGACACACTGCTTGTGTATCTCGTTGTGTCTCCGTGTCTCCGAGAGACAAAACACAGACACGGATACACACAGACAGACACACTGCTTGTGTGTCGTTGCGTCTCCGAGAGACAAAGCACAGACACGGAGACACACAGACAGACACACTGCTTGTGTGTCGTTGTGTCTCCGTGTCTCCGAGAGACAGAACACAGACACGGAGACACCCAGACAGACACACTGCTTGTGTGTCTCCGTGTCTCCATGTCTCCGAGAGACAGAACACAGACACGGAGACACCCAGACAGACACACTGCTTGTGTGTCTCCGTGTCTCCGAGAGACAGAACACAGACACGGAGACACACAGACAGACACACTGCTTGTGTGTCTCCGTGTCTCCGTGTCTCCGAGAGACAAAACACAGACACGGAGACACACAGACAGACACACTGCTTGTGTGTCTCCGTGTCTCCGAGAGACAGAACACAGACACGGAGACACACAGACACACAGACAGACACACTGCTTGTGTGTCTCCGTGTCTCCGAGAGGCAAAACACAGACACGGAGACACACAGACAGACACACTGCTTGTGTGTCTCCGTGTCTCCGAGAGGCAAAACACAGACACGGAGACACACAGACAGACACACTGCTTGTGTGTCTCCGTGTCTCCGAGAGACAAAACACAGACACGGAGACGTACAGACAGATACACTGCTTGTGTGTCTCGTTGTGTCTCCGTGTCTCCGAGAGACAGAACACAGACACGGAGACACACAGACAGACACACTGCTTGTGTGTCTCCGTGTCTCCGAGAGACAGAACACAGACACGGAGACACACAGACACACAGACAGACACACTGCTTGTGTGTCTCCGTGTCTGTGTTTTTGTCTCTCTCTCTCTAATTTGTTTCCTTCCTACTTGGCTTTACCGAAAGGACCAAAGAGTATTTCCTGCAGTCACGAAAGCTTCAAATCACGTCGTGACTGTCCACGCTTCTCTTGCCAGAACCATGTCGGCGTTTCATTCCATCCGGTGTCTACGTCCACGACGTTTTGTGTGATCCGTATGTCACGACAGGTCACGGATACCGATTTTATTTTTTTAAACGCTCTTCTCTGGGCACGCGGATCCGTTGTTGCCTTTTCATTGTTCGATTCAGTTGTCCGAAAAGCGCGCGCATGCACACGCACGTATGCATGCCGAACTTCGTTCGCACCGTACGCAGCCAACCGTGCTATATCGGAGGTGCGGGAAATAAACAGTACAGTGTGCCTGTATATATATATACCGTACTACATAGTGGGGAGCGGTGGTGTAGCGGTTAGCGCTACGCTGCGCTATGAACCTGGCGACCCGGGTTCGATTCCCGTTCACGGCAAACATCCAGTGACGATTATCTGAACCGGTCCCGGGCATCCCCTAGGTCGACTCAGCCTCAAATAAGTACCTGGTGCGATGTGCAAATATCGTCACTAGGGAGACAAAGGCGGCCGGGCGTGGTGTTGGCCACTCACCACCTCGTGTGCCGTGCCGGCCTTCATAGGCGCTCGCTAACAGCACTTTGCCCCTACAGTCTGTTAAGGCTACACGGGGGATCTTTGTCTTGTACTACATAGTAGGGTTGTTATTCTGAATTACAGGTATTCAAGCACATGTAAAACACAGATAAATAAATAACTGCTCATTAATTAAGGGAGCCACCGCGGTGGAATGGTCAGCACACTGGGGAAAGCGCTGTTAGCGAGCACCTATTAAGGTCGACAAAGCGCACGAGGGGGTGTTGCGCCCGGCCGCCTTTGTCTCCCTCGTGCCGATGGCTTATACACCGCACCAGCTACTCGTCTGAGGCTGAGTCGACCCAGGGGATGCCCGGGACCAGTTAAGGCCATCGTCACCGGTGTTGGCCGTGAGCGTGAATCGAACTCGGGTCGCACGGGTTCACAGCGCAGCGCTGTGACCGCCCCACGTCAGGCGCGGCGGAAACCTCCGTCATCCAGCAGTGGATTGACAAGGGATTGCGGGAAATAGACAGTTACACAAGTACACACGTAATCACTGACATGCGCACACGTAGGTACATACTCAGGAGCAAGCATGGACACCTAGTAACATTCAGCACTAATAGATCAACGTCTGTGCTAAATAACCTGCGGCATAAAAAAAACGTTAAGGAGCCATTTGAAATAACGAGGCAGGCGACTGAAATGAAATGCTGTGAACGACAAGATGAACGCGTGACCTTTCGCAGACAAACCCCATTTATCATGAGAGAGCCAGGTGACAGGGGACACGAAAGACACTCCTGCATTGTTGCCATACAGTGAGGAAAAAAAGTATTTGATCCCCTGCTGATGTTGAAACGTTTGCCCACTGACAAACAAATGATCAGTCTATAATTATAATGGTAGGTTTATTTGAACAGTGAGAGACAGAATAACAACAACAAAAATCCAGAAAAACGCATGTCAAAAATGTTATAAATTGATTTGCATTTTAATGAGGGAAATAAGTATTTGACCCCCTCTCAATCAGAAAGATTTCTGGCTCCCAGGTGTCTTTAATACAGGTAACGAGCTGAGATTAGGAGCACACTCTTAAAGGGAGTGCTCCTAATCTCAGCTTGTTACCTGTATAAAAGACACCTGTCCACAGAAGCAATCAATCAATCAGATTCCAAACTCTTCACCATGGCCAAGACCAAAGAGCTCTCCAAGGATGTCAGGGACAAGATTGTAGACCTACACAAGGCTGGAATGGGCTACAAGCAGCTTGGTGAGAAGGTGACAACAGTTGGTGCGATTATTCGCAAATGGAAGAAACACAAAAGGACTATCAATCTCCCTCGGCCTGGGGCTCCATGCAAGATCTCACCTCGTGGAGTTGCAATGATCATGAGAACGGTGAGGAATCAGCCCAGAACTACACGGGAGGATCTTATCAATGATCTCAAGGCAGCTGGGACCACAGTCACCAAGAAAACAATTGGTAACACACTACACCGTGAAGGACTGAAATCCTGCAGCACCCGCAAGGTCCCCCTGCTCAAGAAAGCACATATACATGCCCGTCTGAAATTTGCCAATAAACATCTGAATGATTCAGAGGACAACTGAGTGGAAGTGTTGTGGTCAGATGAGACCAAAATGGAGCTCTTTGGCATCAACTCAACTCGCCATGTTTGGAGGAGGAAGAATGCTGCCTATGACCCCAAGAACACCATCCCCACCGTCAAACATGGAGGTGGAAACATTATGCTTTGGAGGTGTTTTTCTGCTAAGGGGACAGGAGAACTTCACCGCATCAAAGGGACGATGGACGGGGCCATGTACCATCAAATCGTGGGTGAGAACTCCTTCCCTCAGCCAGGGCATTGAAAATGGGTCGTGGATGGGTATTCCAGCATGACAATGACCCAAAACACACGGCCAAGGCAACAAAGGAGTGGCTCAAGAAGAAGCACATTAAGGTCCTGGAGTGGCCTAGCCAGTCTCCAGACCTAAATCCCATGGAAAATCTGTGGAGGGTGCTGAAGGTTCGAGTTGCCAAACGTCAACCTCGAAACCTTAATGACTTGGAGAAGATCTGCAAAGAGGAGTGGGACAAAATCCCTCCTGAGATGTGTGCAAACCTGGTGGCCAACTACAAGAAACGTCTGACCTCTGTGATTGCCAACAAGGGTTTTGCCACCAAGTACTTAGTCATGTTTCGATTTAAAGCTTTCATGACTGCAAGGATTAATCTTCTTTGGTTCTTTCGGTAAAGTCACGTAGAATGAGAATAAAATAATAAATTGATAAAATTAAATGACACAATAAAATTCTCACGACGTTTCGGCCACAACGCAAGCGGCCTTCATCAGGTGAAGGGACGAGACTGTTTGGAGGACAGCGCTGGAGTGAAAAAGCCACGCTCAGATCGCGACCTTTAAGCTGTGTGAGAAGAAACAAAGTGCCTTGACAAAGGAATTTACATAGATTTTAGCATTGAAATAGCTGAGTGATTAGCTTGTGACTGGTCACAGAAATAGCTATGTTAAAGTCAGAGCATACACATTCACAGAGGCACCTAGTACAAATCAAACAGGAGAATTTAGCATTGAAATAACTAGGCGAATTTAGCATTGAAATAACTGAGTGATTAGCTTGTGACTGGTCACAGAAATGGCTATGTTGAAGTCAAGGCCTACACATTTGAGCTATTCACAGTAACTGGGTATACACTACAATATATAATGAATACTACATAGTGAACCAATAAAAAAACTAAAATATTAATTACCTCAATGTTATCAATAAACTCTATATATTCTCCAATCAGCTAAGCTTCCAACAATAAGTCGTTTTATATCATAATGCTATATGGCGAAAAAATGGGTGGATTCTTACCCTCAACTTTAGCAACACGGATAGCTACGGGCCCCGTTCAGACGGACGAGTTCATCCATGGTCGGAACAGAGGAGGGGGAGAGACAGCTGCAAGGCACTGTTATACTCCATGTTGTAAACCATACCATTAACCGTGGTGTGAGAGGTATTAGGAGTCAATGCCAGCGAAAGAGCTGCAGTCTGAAGATCATCGTAAAATACAATTAATTAAGAACGGAAATGGTTTAAAACATATTTCTAGACCAATTCCGCGACCACATCAATTCCATACACCCAGCCATCAGATTTACCATGGAGGTCGAAAAAGATGGCAAACTACCCTTTTTGGATGTCTTAATTAAAAGGAGACATGATGGTTCAATGAGCCACTCTGTCTACAGGAAAGCTACCCATAAAGATGCTTACTTGAAACCGGATTCCCACCACCATCCATCCCAGAAGAACTCCCTCATCAAGACTCTATACCATAGAGCCCAATGCATTTCCGACCAGGAACACATTACCAGTGAACTCAAGCACGTACACCAGGCTCTCAGGGCTAATGGTTACTCCGACTACACAATCCGCAAAGCCATTACTCCAGTCATGAAGAAGGATCCTCTTGTGGAGCCACTCAAAACCATCACCTTACCCTACATTGCAGGGGTCACTAAAAAGATCTCCAAAATACTGAATAAACACAAGATCCAGGTCCGATTCAACACAGTACATAAAATCCGTGATCTAGTTCCATCTGTAAAAGATGCTGTTCCAGACATACAGTACCCGGGCGTTTACAAACTAAAGTGCCTCTGTGGTAGTAGCTACATTGGAGAAACCAAACGACATATCTTGGACCGCATCCGCGAACATAAAGCAGACTTGAAACACGGTAGAACGAACTCCTCTGCCGTGGCAGATCACTGATAATTCAGTGGGCTCACATGACATTGACTTCTCCAAGACGGAGGTTCTTTGCAAACCAACCGGCTACCATGAGAGATTCGTTCATGAGGCCATTCACATATACAAGCACAGAGACAATTTCAACCAAGAAGATGGATTCTGGCTTAGTAGCCATTGGAAAGATGTTTAAACCATTTCCGTTCTTAATTAATTGTATTTTACGATGACCTTCAGACCGCAGCTCTTTCGCTGGCATTGACTCTTAATACCTCTCACACCACGGTTAATGGTATGGTTTACAACATGGAGTATAACAGCGCCTCGCAGCTGTCTCTCTCCCCCTCCTCTGTTCCGACCATGGATGAACTTGTCCATCTGAACGGGGCCCATAGCTATCCGTGTTGCTAAAGTTGAGGGTAAGAATCCACCCATTTTTTCGCCATATAGCATTGTGATATATAACGACTTATTGTTGGTAGCTTAGCTGATTGGAGAATATATAGAGTTTATTGATAACATTGAGGTAATTTATATTTTCGTTTTTCTTTATTGGTTCACTATATAGTATTCATTATTTATTGTAGTGTATACCCAGTTACTGTGAATAGCTCAGATGTGTAGGCCTTGACTTCAACATAGCCATTTCTGTGACCAGTCACAAGCTAATCACTCAGTTATTTCAATGCTAAATTCGCCTAGTTATTTCAATGCTAAATTCTCCTGTTTGATTTGTACTAGGTGCCTCTGTGAATGTGTATGCTCTGACTTTAAGATAGATATTTCTGTGACCAGTTACAAGCTAATCACTCAGCTATTTCAATGCTAAATTCTATGCTAACTCCTTTGTCAAGGGGTGCCTCTGTGGATGTGTATGCTTTAACTTTAACATAGCCATTTCTGTGACCAGGCACAAGCTAATCACTCAGCTATTTCAATGCTAAATTCTATGCTAATTCATTTGTCAAGGCACTTTGTTTCTTCTCACACAGCTTAAAGGTCGCGATCTGAGCGTGGCTTTTTCACCCCAGCGCTGTCCTCCAGACAGTCTCGTCCCTTCACCTGATGAAGGCCGCTTTTGTTGTGGCCGAAACGTCGTGAGAATTGTATTGTGTTATTTTATTTTATCAATTTATTACTTAGTCATGTTTTGCAGAGGGGTCAAATACTTATTTCTCTCATTAAAATGCAAATCAATTTATAACATTTTTGACGTGCGTTTTGCGGGATTTTGTTGTTGTTATTCTGTCTCTCACTGTTCAAATAAACCTACCATTAAAATTATAGACTGATCATTTCTTTGTCAGTGGGCAAACGTACAAAATCAGCACGGGATCAAATACTTTTTTTCCTTCACTGTAGTTACCGAGGGTTTCCCCCAAGTCTGGCTCTCCATAACGAGGTTTTATTTTTGTTTGGGGGTCGTGTCACGTGTTGCTGCGGCGTGGCCATCCGACGTTTCGCTGCACGTGCCCGGTGGGGGGGAGGGAGCTTCTTTTCGGAGCGAAACGTCGGCCATCGTGCCGAACAACCAGGAAATAATCACATCGGAGAGGAGGAAGGGAGACGCGTTTACAAAATTTCGGACGATTTTGTTCGTTGTTGTTCCTGTTGTTTCGGATTCATCCGAAAGCGTGACGTCAAGCAAAAAATCCGTGGTCACGCGAGGCCATGCATTCCCACTCAACGTTGTCACGTGGCACCGCACGACGTCACTTATGTTCGCACGAAGACACGTGGAACCGATCAGAAAATTACTTGAAAGAGATGCAACAAAAATCAGCCCATAGCTTCCCAAAGTCGGATCCCTATCGGAGTGCCGAGCAGCAGCAGACCCGTGGACACCTCCCCCCGACACTGCTCCCAAAACGTGCCCAGCGACTCGCGGCGTGGTCAGCACGACGCAGCGGTCGCCTTTGCCTCCCCAGCGTTGACGATTTACGCACTGCCTACCAGGTACTCGTTCCGTAGCCCCGTCGACGTAGGTTAGATCCCAGAACCGGTCCACACGTCGCTCGCCACTGATGTCAACCGTGGCCGGGTAATGAACTCGGGTCTGCGAGGTTCGTTGGGCTACCGTAATCAAAAGAATGGGTGATTTTTAGGAATCACGTTTTGTACAAATGCGCATACAGGAATAGGTATGTTAATGGGAGTTCAAAATAACAACGCTTAGTCCGGGGTCTAATTAGACATGCACTTTAGCATAAATGTATGAATTGTGAAATGCAGTTCGTGTTGTTATTGCATGTGTTACGCGGCATAGACGACAACGCAAAACAGGGATTTTAATCCACGTTGTAACGTGGGGGTTTGGGTCACTGCACCACCACTCATTAATTAGCCTCCACGTAAAAATATATATACAACAATTGCTCCCCCGTATCAAAGGCCTTTTAACACACTTTGGTTTGTGCAAGCGCTGTTTACGAGCACCTATTAAGGCCGGCCTTGCCCATTATATACACACACTCACACCACACACGTATACGATAAATAGAGCGAGAGAAACACACACACACACACGAACCGAACGAAAGAGCAGCGGCTTGCACTGTCAACACGCGCACGGCAGTGAGCAAGTAACCCTTTGCTCTCCGAGAGCGAGTACAAAGGCACCACTCAAGCAACACACAAAGGCACCTTATCAGACGCTAAACCGGTCAGAGTGTAAAGCGCCCGACACACACACACACAGAGAGAGCGTACGTCGATTGAAAATTCGACAAAACGCGAAGGGGTCTTTCTTCACCGTGCGTGCAACAATAGCTTGCGTAATCAGCGATCGAGGCCGATGACAGTAGCTCAAAGACGCGAGAAGCCGCTCTTGGGTCCGGCCACTCACGCGATTCCTACTCCCACGACTTGCGGGGGCGAGAGGAAGGGGGGGGGGGGGGAAAGAGATTTAACAAATATATATTGGGATAATTAATTGAGTCAGTCGAGTTTCCTTTATTTCGGACAGGTGACACGTAGACCCCCCCCCCCCGCCTCCCTCATTGTGCAATCAGCCGAGAGTGCACTGAGACTAATAATAGGTAAAGGTGTAGTCCTGTAATTGCTCACTCACGCCACTGCTGGCAGAGTGAGCCTCCGCTTGAGAAAACTCTTCTAGAATTGATGGCAAAACGAAGAACCGCACAATGATCAAATTAAATCTAAACGATCGTACAGACTTCTTTAAATTGGACGCAAATTTAAACAAATTAGCGACATATATGTACGAGGGTCATTGACGGAAAGATGGGAATAACGGGAGTAAACACGACTTACCGGAAAGAGATCAGCACTCGAGTTTACCAAACTAAATTCATTTTGCAAACAATTTTTCACCTTCTGATTGTCGCCGCGTGTGGCTCAATGTCAAAAAAAGTCCAGAGGAAATGTCGATATTTTGGCCCGGATTATTGAGCCACCTGCTGTATGGCATTTGTGTGGCGGCAGAGCGTAGCTCGTCCGCTTCTCCGTTGTGTCAACTTGTCGGGAGGCACAGTGGTCGAGGTTTGAGTAGTCATCACCAAGCTCGGCCGCCTTTGTCTCCCGAGTGGCGATGTCTACACACCGCACCGGGTACTCATTCGAGTCAGAGTCGACCTAGGGGAGGCTCGGGACCGGCTCAGATAACCGTCACCGGTGTTAGCCGTGAGCTGAAATCGAACTCGGGTCACCGGGTTCGCGTAGCGCATCATCAACCCTCGTCATCTTCATCGTAATTATCGCCGTCATAGTCATTATCGCCCGTGTGCGTCTCTCCCCGTGGCTCGTGCACAACACACGTGCACAACACACGTGCACAACACACGTGCACAACACTCGTGCACAACACACGTGCACAACACACGTGCACAACACTCGTGCACAACACTCGTGCACAACACACGTGCACAACACACGTGCACAACACACGTGCACAACACACGTGCACAACACACGTGCACAACACACGTGCACAACACTCGTGCACAACACTCGGCGAAAGAGGTGTGGGGGGGGGGAGCAATGTTTTGACATCGCATTTCAGTCTTTTCGCAAAGTTTTGACCTTTTTCGCGACACGTTTTTTTTCCCCAACCTCTCTCTCCTACACGGGCGACTGCTCTTCTACTCTGATCTTTGCCACTCTGCTCTCTTGTTGCGGAGCTGTAGTTACTCGCGCACTTTGCCACATGTCTCTCCCTCGCCAAAGACACCCTTTGACGTGGCAGCGGCCTCTCGCCGTGAAACACAAAAGGTTTATACACTGACTCACTGGCTGCAAGTACTGAATGACCGTCTGATTGACCGTCTGACGGGTTGGCCGATGCAATTATTCACTGGTTTGACCGACCATCACACTGAGTAATTACTCAATTGGGAATACACTCGCTCCCGTACTGTGACAATACTAGCAGACCGCGTCTGTGAATTAGCGCCTTCGCGACAGCCTTGCGCTAATAGGAATGGCGTGAATACCAAATGCACTAAATTATTATAATTATTTTATCGGCCAAATTACCGAGAGACTAGCCAATTAATTGATTGCCTAGTGAACATATTGACTGGCTATATTGCTGAGTGACCCAACGATTGAGTGGATGACGGACTGAGCCACTGCGAGACCGACCCACTGGTTGACTGGCCGAGTGACTGACTCGCCCTTTGAATTACTGACTGACCAATAATTAAATGGTCGCCTGAAGTTATTATTGACAAACCAATTGACTGACTGGCAATCTGACTACCAAACCAACCGACCGATTGGCTGACTGACATTCCGATTAACAATCCAATAGATTGACTCAGTTGACTCGGCGCTCCTGTAATGTCGTGTGTGTCCCCCCCCCCCCATCCTTCGGGATCTGAGACTCCGGCCGCTGATACAGCCACCCCGACCACTTCGTCTGGCTCACGGACCCGTTGACCAGCTGCGCCGTTCCGCATCGAGAGCGTTAGGAGGCGGACGGGTGGCTGGAAACGTGGCTCATCTTTTATTTAGGCTCCGAAAGATGACCGCGTATCCCGCAGTCTTTTTCTTTTTTTGCCATGAAGAAGGAGCACTGCCCGAAACGTCGCCGATTTCAGACGTGTCTCGTTTTAAGGTCCACGCGGTGTTGTTCTTGACGGACGTCTTGAGTTTGTCTGTTGTGTTCTCGCTAATTGTGCTTTTGTGCACCAACCGCCAAACGCAGCAGTTGCAGGCATCGCCAAATAATCGGTGAAATTGCACAAAGGGGGACAGTGATTTGTTGGCGAGTGAGTTATGTGCTTCACTTTCATAGCGATTGGGTGGGGGAGGGGAGGAGGGGGGGTCGTCGTTTCCTTCAATGCAGAAATAGTGTTCGCGGAGACAGGGAGAGGCACAGTGTTTAGTGGTCATAAAGACAAGGTTTCTTCTCGGCTCCCTCGTGTTTGTGCGAATATAACTGGAATATGTCCTTGTGCATGTTGAACTTATTTCGTAGTCAACCGTGCTGTTCGGAGGTGCGGCGGAATGACAACAAACTAAACGCAATACATGAGTTTGTCCATTTAGAATAATTTAAAAGTGCCATAACTCCAGCGGTTTTATAATATCGCAAGGGAGAGCGTTCCAGACGGCCGCAGAAAGCGCGCGATGCAGTGGCTGTCTTCGTTCGACGGCCAGCCAAGAGCCGCCGCGAGATGCATCGAACAGTTCAGAAACGTGAGTGGGCGTGGGCAGGACACGTCGCTTGAAGAAGGGAATGATGGCAGGTGGTGGTGGGAGATTGATGACGGAATGGCAGTCAGGGAACGGAATCGCAACCAAGAAAACGATCGTCGAAGAGATGGAGCGATGAACTCGGCGGCTAACCACTTCACAGGATCACGAGAGATGGCCGGAGGATTGGGGAAGCATTCGTCCAACAATTATTTAGCCGTGGTTTGACGAAAGGGATGATGATGAATAATGATGAGCCATTTACTTTTAAAAAAACGCAACACATTCAGCAATAACGCTGCCTTAAAAAAATAAAACGTGTATTATTATCATGACGTTCCAGGGAATTGCGTTTCATCATAGCACACAGAGTCCAGATATGTGGAGTGAATTAAATAAGTTGTTTTAATAAAATAAAATGTAAGATCACGCGCAGTATTATTATTATTGACGTATGTGTGGATTCGTGTTGTTAGTTGTGCACCACCAGTCGCGCAGCAGCAGCGGCAATTTACACAGGAAAGCTTCGCCCAGTTTGAGCGCTCGATGTGAGGATGGTCCTGCCTTGCTTTGCCTGGCTCTGGCAGGCGCGCGCCGTTTGAGTGCGCAGAGGAAGGCGTGGGTTGGGCAGCAGAAGAAGCAGCAGCAGCAGCATCGCGATAGCTGCACCTCCCGTGAACGCGACGCAGCCACGCAACACAAGAAAAAGTTCAACAAAATCGGCAAACACCAAAAAAAACCCACAACCCTCACTCGGGTACAAAGCAGCTTCCGAGCTTTTATTTTCGAATGAGTCAGTGTTTAAAGTCAACTCGATGTGCGCCGATGATAACGATGTGCGCGCTGAGTCGGGGCTCTGTGTGTGGGGGGGGGGGGCGGAGAGCTGCAACTGCTCTCGAGCTCCAGATTGCGACACCACGACGCTCGTGTGTAAAGAAATGGCAGCCCAGCAAACTCACCTTGAATGAGTGAATGGATTGTGCTGCGGGGGTGTGTGCCTGTGCCTGTGTGTGTGTGTGCTTGCATGCATGTATGTATATGTGTGTAAATGTGTGCGGTTGTGGGAAGCGGGAGTGGCCGAGTTTAGGGCGCTGCGCGACGAACCCGCCGACCCGAGATCAATTCCCGCTCACGGCCAAGACCAGTGACGATTATCTGAACGGGTCCTGGGCCTCCCCTAGATCGACACAACCTCAAATGAGTACCTGGTGCGGTGTGTAAAAACATCGTCACTGGGGAGATAAAGGCGACCGGGCGTGTTGCTGGCCACTCACCCCTTCGTGTGCCGTGCCGGCCTTCCCCAAAAAGTCTGTAAAGCATATATTGGGGGATTTGTGTGTGTGGGGAGCGGTGGCGCAGCGATTAGCGCGCCAAGATCAATTCCCGCTCGTGACCAACAACAGTTGCGAATATTTGAACTGGTCCTGTGCCTCCCATCGGTCGACTCAGCAGCAAACATCGCCACTAGGAAGACAAAGGCGGCCGGGCGTGATGCTGGCCACTCACCCCCTCGTTGTACCGTGCCGGTGTTAATGCTATACGGGAGATTTTTGACTTTTTTGTATGATAATGTGCACGCGCGTGTGTATGGGTGTCCGTGCATGCACGCGCGTGCGTGCGTGTGCACGCTTCGTGCGTGTGTGCGTGCGCGCACGCTTCGTGCGTGTGTGCGTGCACACGTGCGTGTGTGTGTGCGCGCGGTGTGCAAACATTGCCACCAAGGAGACAAAGATGACCGGGCGTGGTGCTGGCCACTCACCCCCTCGTGTGCCGTATATGTATGTGTGCATGCATGCGTGTGTGCACACGTGTATGTGTGTGTGTGCGTGTGTCAAATGTACACGCGTCGTGTGCTTGCGTGCGCGCGCGTGCGTAATGCTGTCTGCAGCGCAACGTGCATTGTATGGAGTTGCTCGGGGTAACGGGGGAATAAACATCCACGGCGAAACCACGAAGTGCAGGGAGGACACGAGAGGGACGTCATCCGAAGGGTTCCCCGCCACACCCCCCCCCTCCTCGCTTCCGCCGCTCCCCCACGCAACCCCCCACCCCCCAAACACACCCCCTTCATCCCTAACCCCAACCCGCGCCACCCCGACCCCCCCCCCCCCCACATTCACCCGCTTGCCCCCCACGAACACGGCCCGCCTCCTACGTTCACACCTTCTGAACACGTGCACGTACACAGAGCAAAGACAAAGATTCCCCGTGTAGCCTTGACACGCTTTTGGGGCAAGTACATGAGCGAGCACCTATGAAGTCCATCGCGGCACACGAGGGGGTTGGCGGGCAGCACCGCACAAAGCCGCCTTCATCTCCCGAGTGCCGATGGTTTCCACACCGCACCCGCTACTCATTTGAGGCTGAATCGACCTAGGGGAGGCTCAGGACCGGTTCAGATAATCGCCACTGGCATTGGTGTCCGCGAGACAAAAATGTAACTCGCCTTCGCCGGGGTTTCGTAGCGCAGTGCGCTAACCGCTGCACCACCGCTCCGCGAGCACGCCCACGCACGCGCACACACACGCGTGCGTGCGCGCGCGCGTGCGTGTGCGCTCGCCGCATTCATATCCGCCGCACGGACGCGCGCGCCTGCGTTGCCCCTACATGGGGAAAGTGGCACCTACCCCGTTTCCGGCACTGCTTGTGTGGCCGCTTGCAATTAACACGTATCACGCACAGAGGCAGCCCTCGTGTCAATTCCACTGTTGGATGATGGCCTTCACCCCCACCCGTCCTGGAGGGGAGGGAGAGAGGGGGGGGGGTATTAGTCACCTGTATTTCAGGACGGCTGTTTCTGTGCGGGTTGTGAATGCGTCAGTGCATACTCGACTCTGACGTCGCATGCCAATGTCAAGGTCTGCTTGCCGCGACGAGAGAGGCCTTCTGTTTGCCACAAATTACCACAATTACCTTGCTGTCGGACTCGTCACGGAGCTTAAAACCATCACGCGAACTCCGCTCAACAAGGCAGCAGCGACTTTTGGCTGGCCATCGCAACAAAGGCGGTCTCGTTCATCGCGCGCACCTCAGATGCGCTTCTGCGGCCGTCTGGAACGCGCTTCCTTCCGATATCAGGAGGCCACTGGAGCGTTCCACGTTTGAATCTGATGTGAAAGCTCATTCGATTAGAAATTGCTATAATGTTCAAGAGGCAAATGGCAATGTCGAGGTCTGCTGGCTAAGACGAGATGGCTCGGGGAGAGAGCTCGTGTGGTCGCGACAGCCCCCCTCCGTTAAAGGGCGCAGCTTGCAGTGGTTTACGACACGATGCAGAGTCTGGGTGGCATGGCCACAGTCGCACCCCTTCGGCCTGTCTTTCATTCCCCATTCGTGAAGGGGATGCGCGCATGGGGAGGGAGAAGAGAAGGGGGGGGGGGGGTAGCATAGACGTCGGCACAGTAGTGCAGCGCAACAATACCTTTTTGCAGCACAAGGCTGTGCTGCGTCGCACTCCCTTGTGCTGCACCGGGCTTCGCCAGACAGCAAAAGGCTATTCTGCAAGGCCGTCCTTTGCAGCACAAGGCTGTGAGGTGCAGCACAACGTGGCTCGGGAGTAGAACGCAGCGCGTGTCATATTGCGTGCTCGCCCATCCCAGAACAATGCAGACTCCCACCCTCGCCAGCTTCCTAGATCGGACGCTGTTCTCACCCATTAATTTTCGTAATGGTGGTGGTGGTAGTGGTGGTGTGCGTGTGTGTGTTGAATTAAAGGGTCACTAAAGAGCTGTGAATCATCTGGCGGGTTCTCTGCCTCCCGGCAAATCGATGGCCCGAGCATCCGATTTCGCTTCCCACCTCTCACCACCAAATTCTAAACTCGAATTCACCTATTTGTTTTGTCACACCTTCACCTGTAGATCTTTTTTTGCTCTATATATAATGCTCATTTTCACCCATGCCAATCCACTGCTGAATGAAGACCCCCCCCCCACCCACCACGCCACGTGGGTCGTGCAAGGATTGTTTTGTCCATACTTCACCTACGGTGGACAGCGTGGCTTGGTGAAGGATGAAGGGGAGAGCACCGCAGGAAGGGTGCAGATATCGGACCGGAGGATCGAACTCGGGCCTCCCGCTGCCTTCTGAGCGCGGTGTGGTTCGCATTCGTGTGCAAATCGCATGGGAGAAGCCCTCATCAGCAGTGGATCGTACCACGCCTCCTCCCCCCAACCCCCCCCCCGTCCTTACGCAAGAAACGAAACGACAATTCCGCACGTGGTTAAGTGACTCACGCTTACGACAACCGCAGAGAATTCATATCTTGGTTCTTTCGGTAAAGTCACCACGTAGAAGGGAAACAATAAAATAATAAAAATATAAAACAATAAAATTATCACGACGTTTCGACTGCAACACAAGTAATCATCATCAGGTGTTAAACCCACAGCAAGAAAATTTGAAAAAAGTGAGACACTGGTGAGACACTGCTTAACCAATACATACTTCACTTGGAATGGAACTTTCTACAAACAAACTGAGGGCACCCAATGGGCCCCCCCCCCCTATCTCCGGTTGTAGCCAACGTATTCATGGAAAAAAATTAAACTGACGCCATCCAGACTGCCACTCTACGCCCGACCTTATGGAAGAGGTACGTGGATGACACTTTTGTCATCTGGCCACATGGCCAGCCTGCTCTAGACCAATTCCTCGACCACATCAATTCCATACACCCAGCCATCAGATTTACCATGGAAGTCGAAAAAGATGGCAAGCTACCTTTTTTGGATGTTCTAATAAAAAAGAGACCTGATGGTTCAATGAGTCACTCTGTCTACAGGAAAGCTACCCATACGGATGTTTATCTGAAACCCGATTCCCACCACCATCCATCCCAGAAGAATTCCCTCATCAAGACTCTGCACCATAGAGCCCAATGCATATCCGACCAGGAACACATAGCCAGTGAACGCAAGCACGTACACCAAGCTCTTAAGGCTAATGGTTACTCCGACTACACAATCCGCAAAGCTATGACTCCAACCATGAAGAAGGACCCTCTTGAGGAGCCTTTCAAAACCATCACTTTACCCTACATTGCGGGGATCACAAAAAAAGATCTCTAAAATCTTGAATAAACACAAGATCCAGGTCCGATTCAACACATTACATAAAATCCGTGATCTGGTTCCGTCTGTAAAATATGTGATTCCGGACATACAGTACCCTGGCGTCTACAAACTAAGTTGCCTCTGTGGTAGTAGTTACATTGGAGAAACCAAACGACATGTCTCGGACCGCATTCGTGAAGACAAAGCAGACCTAAAACACGGTAGGACCAACACCTCGGCCGTGGCAGATAACTGTTATTATTCAGTAGGCTCACATGACATTGATTTCTCCAAGACAGATGTTCTTTGCAAGCCATCTGGCTACCATGATAGATTCGTTCATGAGGCTATCCCCATATACAAACACAGAGACAATTTCAACCGAGAAGATGGATTTTAGCTTAGCAATCATTGTAAGGATTTGATAAACCATTTCGGGTCTTAATTGATTGTTCACGCTTACGGTGGCTTTCAGACCGCATCCATTATTTTCGTCTCCCCCCTCCTCTTTTCCGAACATAGATGGACTCAATTCTAGATTTTAAGCTTTCGTGACTGCAAAGATCCATACTCTTTGGTTCTATTCAGTCAAGTCACGTAGGTAAAACATAATATAACAAAAATCACGACGTTTCGGCCACAACACAAGTGGCCTTCATCAGGTGAAGGGACCGTGCTGTCATGAGGACAGCGTTGGAGCGAAAACAGCCAAGCCCAGGTCGCGTCCTTTAAGCTGTGTGGGAGGAAGCAAAACGCTTGACAAAGGAATTAGCATAAAAATGAGCACGATGTACGTAGGAGGTGCATGGGCCATGATGGACCAGGAGCGGGTGGGGACCAATTACGGACCAGCAGCGGGGGGGGGGGGGGGGAGTAGAGTGAGTGAGTGGAGTGAGTGAGTGGAGTGAGTGAGTGGAGTGAGTGAGTGGAGTGAGTGAGTGGAGTGAGTGGAGTGAGTGAGTGGAGTGAATGAGTGGAGTGAGTGAGTGAGTGGAGTGAGTGGAGTGAGTGAGTGAGTGGAGAGTGAGTGAGTGGAGTGAGTGAGTGGAGTGTGTGAGTGAGTGAGTGGAGTGAGTGGAGTGAGTGAGTGGAGTTAGTGAGTGGAGTGAGTGGAGTCAGTGAGTGGAGTGAGTGGGTGGAGTGAGTGAGTGGAGTGAGTGAGTGGAGTGAGTGAGTGAGTAAGTGGAGTGAGTGAGTGGAGTGAGTGAGTGAGTGAGCGAGCGAGCGAGTGAGTGAGTGAGTGGAGTGAGTGTTTTGTCGGCAAAACAACCCCCTACCTCCTCGCGGTGCCGGACGGGCAACTCTGTCGTGGACAGCGCTGTGGGGGGAGTTCCAATTTTGATTGGCTCCTCCCCTCATGGCATATGTGTCCACCACAGGGGCTAAACGGGGGCTCTGGACGGGTGCGAGGGGCTGGTAACCCCTCCACCTTCAATTAATTACCACAAAACCACGAATTAAACTGAAATATGTAACAACTAAGCTTGTGCCGGAGGCCCCGGGGGGCCAGGCGTCTATGACGTCTCCTGGCCAAACCCCAATTGGCGGAGCCAGGAGATTGAATACCTACCCTCGGGGCTACTCCAGAAACAACGAAAAGCCACTACGGGTGGCCACGTGGAATGTTCGAACGCTCACTGCAGAGGAGAGGCTGCCACTCCTCTGTCGGGAGCTGGACCGGTACCGCCTGGATCTATGCGGCATTCAGGAGGTCCGGTGGACCGGCTCTGGCTCCTGCCACCATGAGGGGTGGACAGTCCTCTACTCGGGGCAGCAGACTGCCAAACAACAGGGTGTGGGTCTTCTTTTGAACAAAAGAATGAAGGGGGCGTGGGAGCGTGGCGGTGAGGTGTGGGAAGCTGTAAGCCCCAGGCTACTTTGGGCTCGCCTTCCCATCAACCGGAGGCGAGGAATGGTGGTCGTGGTTACTTATGCCCCCACCGAAGATGAACATCCGTGGAGGGATGCAGGCAAAGCCGATGAGTCAGAGGCCTTCTATGACCTCCTGTCACAGGTGCTGGCTAAAGTGGCCCCTCGGGAAAGAGTCATCATGTTGGGTGACTTCAATGCCCGAGTTGGTCATGATACTGGCACCTGGTCTGGAGTGATTGGAGGGCATGGGCCAGATCAGCTCAATAACAACGGTAGGAGGCTGCTAGATTTTTGTGCAGCCCATGGGCTTGTAATTACCAACACGCTGTTCCGGCATCGGCGCATCCACACAACATCATGGATGCATGCCGGGTCCAAGCAAGAACATCTGCTGGACTACATAGTGACGGACCAGCGAATGCGAGCCCATGTCCTTGACACCAGGACCTACCGTGGAGCTGATCTGCCCTCTGACCATCGACTAGTCATCTGTAAGATGCGCCTGCCATTCTTCCACTCCGGTGGTGGGTGTACACCCAGGACCCCATTCCAACCTAAAGTGGCCTGGTCTCAGTTATCTGATGAAAGTTGCAAGCGAGAATTTCATCATCGCTTGCGGCTGGGATTGGCATCGTCCCCGACTCCTCCTGATGTCGAGGGTAAATGGGCGAGGTTTAGGACTGTGACTCATGCAGCTGCAATGGCTGCTTTGGGTACGCGGTCCAGACCTCCCCAGACACCCTGGATGACAGAGGAGTTGTTCAGGATGGTTGAGAAAAAGCGACAGGCCCACTGTCATCGGCTACAGAATCCCACGTCAGAGAATGAGGAGGCTTACCGCAGCCTTCGCTCGGAGGTTCGGAGAGCCATGAGGCGCTGCAAGGATGGGTGGTGGTCACGGGTTGCTGAGGAGATGGAGTCTGCCTCAGTGGCCCGTGATCACAAATCTCTATTTAACTCCATCAAAAAAGTAACCTGCAGCGCCACACCTATTACCATCATTAGGGGAAAAAACGGTGATCCAATTTCCGACCCCCAGGAACAGGTTCGCAGATTTGCTGAGCATTTCTGTGAGGTCCTGGGGGAGGGAAAATCCCTCAGCCAGGAAAACATCGTGGCACAAAGTGAGGATGACCCTGCTGAGGCTGCGGTGCCTCAAATATTGGATGAAGTCACCCCCTGTGAGTGGCTGGCTGAGGTGCCATCTGCTGAGGAAGTATTGAAGGCGATCCGGAGTCTGAGACCAGGAAAGGCAGCGGGCAGAGATGATCTCCCAAGCGAAATGCTGAGGGAGGGTGGCGTTTGTGCACAGACTGCCCTATATGACATCATAACAACAGTCTGGACCACTGGACGGGTTCCGCAGGATTGGAAGGATGCCCTGGTGGTCCCCCTTTTTAAGAAGGGGGACCGCACAGACTGTAACAACTACAGGGGCATCTCACTCCTCAGTGTGCCGGGAAAGGTCCTGGCAAGGATTATTCAGCATCGCCTTGCCAGGCACGCTGAGGAGAGGCTTGCGGAGCCCCAATGCGGTTTCAGGAAAGGGCGGTCCTGCACAGATGCCATATTTTCTGTCCGTCTGCTACAGCAGAGGTGTAGGGAATTCCAACAAGACCTACATCTCTGCTTTATTGACCTGGTCAAGGCCTATGATACCATCAGTAGGCCTGGGCTCTGGGTCGTTCTTCGTGCTTTTGGAGTACCTGACCCTCTGCTCACGATCATTAAGGACCTTCATGATGGTGAGCGGGCCCGGGTAAAACTACGTGGCCGGGAGTCAGAGCCATTCGCTGTACACCTTGGGGTGCGACAGGGATGTCCTCTGGCTCCCACATTATTTAACATCTATTTTGACCACGTAGTTCGTGAAGCCTTCAATAGCTGTACCGGGGGAATCTCCATATGGTACAGATATAATGGGAGGCTAATCGATGCCCGGGTGCGGTCAAGGGATGGCTCCCTATTGCTCAACCACGTTATGTATGCTGATGACTTGGTAATAGCTGCTCAGTCAGAGGAGGAGTTGGAGACGCTGCTGCTGAGACTGGAGCGTGCCACTAAGAGGTGGGGCCTTACCATCAGCCCCACCAAAACTAAGCACCTGCCTGGGTATTTTGTACCATCGGACACTCCACCCCCACAACTCCCAATCGGTGATGGGGCAGTTGTGGAGAGAGTGGAGAGTTTCCCATACCTGGGCAGTGTGCTTATGACTGGCTCCAGTTTAACAGCAGACGTCTCACTCCGAATCAGTCGAGCGGCAATATCTTTTCATCGGTTGCGTAACGCTGTGTGGAAGCTACCTGGTCTGTCGCTCCGCACTAAGCTTCAGGTCTTCTCGGCCACGGTCATTCCCTCCCTTCTCTACGCTTGCGAAACGTGGACCCCCCTAATAGAACATCTTCGCCGGTTAGAAACATTTAGGCTGACCTGCCTACGATCCATCCTGGGTTTAACCAGACTGGATTGTGTGAGGAGCTCACAAATCCTTGAAAGATCTGGGCAGGGTCCCATCGGTGAGCTCAGCCATCGCAGGCAAGGCTGCGATGGCTGGGTCATGTAGCCCGCATGCCCAGCCACCACATGCCGAAACAGCTTTTGTTTGGCCGGATTGAGGGGGCTAAGCGGGCGCGGCACGGGCTAGAGAAGAGATGGAGTGATGTGGTACAGGAGGACGTGGAGCTGAGTGGACTTGCCGATGACTGGTACCAGCGGTGTCAAGATCGGCCTCTGTGGAGGAGGCTCGTGAAGGATGCTACTGGGCAGTTGGAGACAGTCGCCCTCCAACAACAACGGAGGGCGGAGGGGCGACGCTCACAACAGCGAGCGGAGCGCCGGGTGGCTAAAGCACAGCAGGTTGGCACAGTAGGGGGCACAGGTGGTGCATCAGCCAGTCATCTCAGTCAGTCGACCCGTGGCACCTGGGTCTGCCCCGTGACCTCCTGCCAGCGGGCGTTCGACACTTCACGTGGCCTCAGGGTGCACATAGCCTGGCACAAGCGTCGTGGTGACGTCACCGCCACTTAGTGGCGAATGGCCGTTGTTGTTGTTGTTGGAGTGAGTGAGTGGAGTGAGTGAGTGGAGAGAAATAAGCAGCTGTGAAAGTTTGGGATACCACTACTTGAAAAAAAATTACTGTCCCATTGAAAATTAGTTTAATGTTTGGTTTGATTTAGAACATCTTTCCAATGATTGCTTAATTTGAAACCATCCTCTCGGTTGAAATTGTGTCTGTGTTTGTAAATCTGAATTGCCTGTGGACAAATCTATGATAAAAACCCGTGGGTTTGCAGAGAACCTTGGTATCGGAGAAAACTATATCGTGATCACCCACAGCGTTGTAACAGTGATCAGCTACGGCAGAAGAATTCGTTCTGCCGTGATTCAAATCTGATTTGTGCTCGCGAATTCGGTCAGAGACATGTCGCTTCGTCTCCCCGATATAGCAATCACCACAAGTGCAGCTCAATTTGTAAACCCCGGGGTACTGTAAGTCAGGAACGACATCCTTCACGGTTGGGATCAGGTCACGAATTTTGTGTACTGTATTGAACCGGACCAGGATCTTGTGTTTGTTAAGAATTTTGGAGATCTTTTTAGTAACGCCTGCTATATATGGTAGTGTGATGGTTTTGACCGGAGTATCAGGTGTACATGTTTTAATTCACTGGTCAGGTGGTGTTGGTCCGAAATGCAATGTGCCCTGTGGTATAACGTTTTGATGAGATAATTATTTTGAGCTGGGTGGTGGTGGGAATCAGGTTTCAAGTAGGAATCTGTGTGGGTGGGTTTCCTGTAGACAGAATGCCCCAGTGAGCCATCAGGTCTCCTCTCAAACAGAACATCCAAGAATGGTAGCTTGCCATCTTTCTCCACTTCCATGGTGAATTTGATGGCGGGATGTCTAGAATTGATGTGGTGTAGGAAAAGGTTCAAAGCTGGGAGGCCATGTGGCCAAATGACGAAAGTATCATCAGAGTATCCGTTTCTCTTGAGGGCCAGGTGTACATGTTTTAATTCACTGGTCAGGTGGTATTGGTCCGAAATGCAATGTGCCCTGTGGTATAACGTTTTGATGAGAGAATTATTTTGAGCTGGGTGGTGGTGGGAATCAGGTTTCAAGTAGGAATCGGTGTGGGTGGGTTTCCTGTAGACAGAATGCCCCAGTGAGCCATCAGGTCTCCTCTCAAACAGAACATTCAATAATGGTAGCTTGCCATCTTTCTCCACTTCCATGGTGAATTTGATGGCGGGATGTCTAGAATTGATGTGGTGTAGGAAAAGGTTCAAAGCTGGGAGGCCATGTGGCCAAATGACGAAAGTATCATCCACATATCTCTTCCACAGGGAAGGTCTGAGGGTGGAAGTCTGGATGGCGTCTGATTCAAATTTCTCCATGAAAACATTGGCTATCACTGATGATAAGGGAGAACCCATGGGGGTACCCTCATTTTGTTTGTAGAAGGTGCCATTCCAAGTAAAGTAGGTATTGGTGAGGCAGTGTCTAATCGGCGCAGGTGTATCGCGGTCTAGTCCATGTTGTACCAAATGTTCAATTATTTCAATGGTATCAGGGACCGGGACCTTGGTGAACAGGGAGACCACATCGAAGCTGACAAGGATATCGTCAGGGGACAGTACAACGTCTTTGACCATAGAGACCAAATGAGCTGAGTTAAGTACTGCTGAGGAGGTCTTGCCAGTGAAAGGTAGCAAGGTATCTGACAGAAAACATGCTAGCTTATAGGTAGGGGAGTTGATCGTGGATACGATGGGTCGTAGTGGAGTGCCTTCTTTATTAATCTTGGGGAGACCATAAAATCTAGAGGGTCTTGCAGCAGAAAGTTTTAAGGAGGGACGTTTAGTTGGTTCGATTAGGAAGGTCGAACTTGTGATGATCCTGTTGGTTTTTATAGTTAGGCTATCAGTAGGGTCATTTTTAAATTTTAGTAACTTTCATCGTTGAGTAGGTTCTGGATTTGTTGTTGTACGAATCTTTATCCATAATTACAGTAGCGTTGCCTTTGTCGGCTGAGAGGATGACTATATCACTTCTGTTTTTTTAAATTCGCGAGTTCAGAGCGTTCATTTTTGCTGATGTTGCTAATGGGTTTCTTAGCATTCTTAAGAATAGTGGCATTTCAGCTCTCGCAACATCTGCTTGGATGTGTCCTATGCCTTTAAGGGCCACATCGACCTGAGAGATGATATCATCTACAGAAATATGTTTCGGGGTGACAGCAAAATTTAGCCCTCTAGCCAGTACTGTTTTCAGATTGTCCGAAATCGGGGTGCTACTCTGATTAATAACGATTTTGTTAACGTCTAGTTTTGTTATATATGGGACTGGGTTCTTCTACGATAGGCGGTTGAATTTAGAAATCAGGTTAGCTTTGTATTTGACTGAGAGTGAATCGGCAGAAGAAGCAGTCATGTTGTCTACGTGGTTCCAATCAGAAGGAGAGTAGTCTTATCCTCTCTAAGATTAAAGATAGGCTGGCCCTAAACAGAATCTGTTTAGAATTCGGTGAGGATACAGCAGCAGATGTGAGTGTGAAAGCGATAGGTATTACCTTGTTGTCGCGGCATCTTTTGAGGAAGGTCACTCTACTCACTCACTCACTCCACTCACTCACTCCACTCACTCCACTCACTCACTCCACTCACTCACTCCACTCACTCCACTCACTCACTCCACTCATTCACTCACTCACTCCACTCACTCACTCCACTCACTCACTCTACTCCCCCCCCCCCCCCGCTGCTGGTCCGTCATGGTCCCCACCCGCTCCTGGTCCATCATGGCCCATGCACCTCCTACGTACATCGTGCTAATTTTTATGCTAATTCCTTTGTCAAGCGTTTTGCTTCCTCCCACACAGCTTAAAGGACGCGACCTGGGCTTGGCTGTTTTCACTCCAACGCTGTCCTCACGACAGCACGGTCCCTTCACCTGATGAAGGCCACTTGTGTTGTGGCCGAAACGTCGTGATTTTTGTTATTTAATTTTTTACCTACGTGACTTTACCGAATAGAACCAAAGAGTATAGATGGACTCGTCCATCTGAATAACTGCCAAATCGCTCTCCGTGGTGCTAACGTTAAAAAAAAACCGCCACTTTTTTTCAAATTTTCTTGCTGTGGTTTTCACACCTGATGATGATGATTGCTTGTGTTGCAGTCGAAAGGCCGTGAGAATTTTATTGTTTTATATTTTTATTATTTTATTGTTTCCCTTCTACGTGGTGACTTTACAAGAAAGAACCAAGATTATGAAATCCCTGCGGTCACGAAAGCTTTAAAAATCTAAATTTAACCGCAGGGAAGCCTGTGCGATCAGATCGCCCGGATTGAGGCCATCTCATTGGATCTCGGCAGCCCGAGCAAGATTGAGCCCGGATAATATCATTGGTTGGATGGGCCACCACACGAAAACGTCATTTACGTTCGGGACTGACGTTGCTATGATGACAGAGGTGCGGCAGAGTGCAATCGTTGTACCGCACTCGTGTACTGCTATGCTCCCAAGTCCGTGCTCATAAGCATTCACCAGCCCGCACTGAGCAGCGTGGGGATGTGTGGTGAAATAACTCCACCACCTCTATTCACACACCGGAAGGATCAACTATTATAACAACAGTATAATTATGATGTGTAATAGTTTCATTAATCTGTTAAGTTATTTTTGTTAAGGCTGTGCATATACATGCGGTGCCAAAACGAAGACACGTCCTTTCAAATATCCCCCGTATATCCTTTAAGATGCTCATATTTCGTGGGGGCATGGGGCAACCACCACCATGACCAGCACTCTCCGCTCATGTTTGCTGGGGAAGCGAGTCCATAACAGCCAAAGACAAAGATCCCCCGTATAGTCTTAACAGACTGTTGGGGCAAGTGATGTTAGCGTGCACCGATGAAGGCCGGCACGGCGCACGAGGAGGTGGGTGGCCAACACCACGCCCAGCCGCCTTTGTCTCCCTAGTGACGATGTTTACACACCGCACCAGGTACTCATTTGAGGCCCACCTAGCGGATTCCCAGGACCGGTTCAAATAATCGTCACTGTTGTTGGCCGTGAGCGGGAATCGAACTCAAAGCCTCCGGGTTTGTAGGCCAGCGCGCTAACCGCTACACTACCGCTCCTCGAACGCACACACGTGCCATGAGAACACAGAGACGCAAGGTTATATACGCATGTGCGAACGGGTAGGGTCAGTTGTCTTCTCTTAGCACACGACGTGACAGTCCATCGGAGACAATGTCCCCCTTTTGAAAGGTGATGTCCGTTCCATTGAGAACTGAAACATTACACGCGCGCGTGTGCACAGAGGAGGGTCGCGCGCCTTCCAAGCCACGAGCTTCCGGCAATAATACAAGCGGGGTCTTTAAAGGGACTCACGGCGTCAATGATGATGATGTTGCCTGACTATAACATCGTAGAGATGATGAAGATGATGATGTTTTATGTACAATCATACCGATGATGATCTTTAGAGATTTTATTCGAACAACATTTCTACAACAGTGATTGCGATGATCGTGCAGCGATAGAATGAGTATCCTGTTATAACAGCGTGTAGATGATCATGATAATAATTAAATGTGATGTTACATTGTATCACGTTGGTGATGATCTTTCTATCATAAACGATGGCTGCGTTCCTTCACCTCCCTCCGCGCCCTCCACTGCCTTCCCCATCGCGAGCATCAGGGTGAGCAACCATATCGCCTGCTGCGTGTGCCGACACTGCGCTTCTAAACTCGCTGGTGCCCGTGCTGCACTACCGCTCCTGTCTCCCTGCTGCACTACCGCTCCTGTCTCCCTGCTGCACTACCGCTCCTGTCTCCCTGCTGCACTACCGCTCCTGTCTCCCTGCTGCACTACCGCTGCTGCCGCTGCTTCTGCTGCAGTTTTAACTGAGGCAGGGTTCAATCGACAGCGACCTTTAAGAGCCGCTTCAAGTCCCCCCACCCCCCCCTGACCTGGCCGTGATGGCTCCGCGCATCACGGCCACGGTCATGTTCGTCGTGATATATTGCGCGCGTTACAAGCTGCATAATTGTTATTATTCTGATGGCGATATTTCAATTACACGATGCTTTTTACACGGCATAAAGGTGATGATTACATTTCTAATAACACGATGATGTGCTTTATATAAGTAATGATGATTGATGATGAGATGGTCTTTCTACACAATGATGATGGAGACAGGCGCTCGATAGCATCGTATACATTACAGCGGGAGCCATCTGAAACGAAACGCATTCATTCATTCATCACGCACCAGCATTTCCCCTTGGGACGCTCCCCATTGTCAGGACTGCGACTGAGCAACTGAATATTTCTATTCAAGGCACAGCAGTATTTATATACAGGAGCGTTATATTCCGGCAGTCTCGCCACACACTGCGTCGAGTATCGAAATACAATTATGCAATCGCACGTGTAGGGTTTCTGTGATATGGCATTACATCGGAGAAAGTGCGTTTCACTAAACAAGCGCTGAGAGATCGATTTGAGCCACGGTGGCGATATGCTAACGGCCTCACCCCGGACGCAACCACCGTGGGTTCGATCCCGACCCCGACGTCTGTATATTTGGGGTTTGCATGTCCCCCACCTCCCCCCCCCCCCCCCCCCGTGGTAACGTGGATTTTCTCCCCCCGGCAAAATGGTTTAAAGCGGTTCAGAAGTAAACAGTGATGGTATTTTTTTTCATAGTACAGCACTAGAAATTTACATAGCCCCACCATGTAAATGTGGAACGGGGCGCCGCGGTGTCGAGATGTTAACTACCTCACCTAGTATGCAACAGGTCGTGGGTTAGATTCTAATCTTTGGAGTTTGCGTCTCTCTCTCTCCCCGTGGTCACGTGGATTCTTCTCCGGGTCCTCCGGTGGTTCCCTTCACATTTAGAATCAACGTCACGTCTTCAGAGAATTTGTCTGCTGTACATTGCCACGTGATAAGCCGCTTCGTTGAGCTATCATTTGTGATAGCCAGGTCGCTTCTGAAAAACAAAGATTAGCTGCATAGCTCAGTGGGCATCACCTGGTAACATAAAAAAGGAGAAGATAACTGTGGTCCATCCGACTGCTGCGTGGACAGAGTTGGTGGAAGAGAGGGGGGATGGGTGGGGTGATGTCTACGGTTTGATTTTATAATAAGCCTACACAAGTGTTTCAATGGGCCCGCCGGGAGATGGAGTCGAATCGGCGTCCTCTGGATTGAAATTCTCGTAAATGTGGGGTAAATGTGGGGTAAATGCGTGGTAAATGTGTGGTAAATGTGTGGTAAATGTGTGGTAAATGTGTGGTCACTTTAAATGACCCCCCCCCTCCCCCATGAGTAAAAGTCTTTTCTGATTACGTTCTCGTCTCGAACCTATCTGCGCGTCACCAGATCTCCTTCGCAAAATACTTTTGTTTTATCCCAATGGGTTCTCACATGTACGTGCGTATGTTGAACTTCTTTCGCACCGTACGTAGCCAACCGTGCTAATCGGAGGTGTGTGGGTGAAGCACAACAAACTAAACACAAAAAGCAGTTCTAAAGAAATGCGTTTTCAATCTCGATTTTTTTTAAAGTTGCACTGCTCCAGTGCCTTTCGATATCCTGATAATATCGGAAGGAAAGAGCGTTCCAGACGGCCGCAGAAGCGAGTCTGAAAGCAAGCACGCGACATCCGAGTGAGTCGGGAAACACGGTGCACTTTTATTTCGCTGCACGTTGTGAGTGCTGCACCTCGCTCGTGCAGCTCTCTGCGTGTGTTTTCCGCTGAGCTCGTGACATACACCGCGGTGACACTGACGTTGCCCTCTTCCCCCTTATGTGTGTTTACAAAGTGCCATTGTCGGCACAACATCGGCCCCGCACGGGCATTTACAAAGTGTGTGTTGGTGTGTGTCTGTCTGGGGTGGGGGGGGGGGGTCCACAGACGTCACCTGCGCAGCCCGACGCGCGTGACGGGGGATGCCCTCTCACACGCGCGTGATTCATTGTGCAGGTATATCCCAGTGACGCCAGCTTCACCTCGGTGACGTCACTCGCGTGTCTCCCCCTGAATTCCCCCCCCCCCCCCACCACAGACATCGCCCGACCCTCACCCACCTCTTCTACCCCCGTCATCCCCCTACCCCCCCCCCATCTTCTTTCTGTTGGTCTGTTGTACGGCATGGGCTGTGATGATGGGTATGTGTGATTGTACTTCATGGCGTAACGCGTTCCACAGATGCCTAAAGATTTGGCACGAACGTGCCGACTTATCAGTGCTAGACCAGCATTGATAAAGTTCACCTTCCCCGCGCTCCAGCTCCCCCCCCCCGCTCTCTTCCTTCCCCCTCCACCCCCCATTGATTAGTTCCAAACGAATTCAAACTTGTTCACAGGGCCACTGCCACTTGAAATGCGCCGTTCACTTCGTTACTTCCCACGTGTGTGAACGACTCAGCGTTCGTCTTTTTATATATATAAAGAATCGCAACCTCCCTTGCGTTCCTGAACAAGTGGGGGCGTTTGTTCAGCATCGCGTTCGGCCAGGGTCAGGGATGTGAATGGGGTTATGGATATGGTGAAGTTAGTGGATCGGGTAGGGGCAATGGGTGGGGTTAGGGTGATGGACGATGTAGTCTCGAGAGGCGATATTGGGCCGGTCAAGATTCAAATTTTCAACCTTTAAATTGTGAGTTACGCACCTTAACCACATAGCAGGCCGGTCAATAGCTCACTAAAGAAACTTGTGGGCCATTCATGAAAGTAATTAATTAATTAATGCCGCGTGTGCTTATTTATTAAATTAAATCCACTGCTGGATGAAAGCTTTCCCACGCCGTGTCGGTCACGGGGTTGGTTGACCGGCGTGGCGAACCGCTCCTGGGTCTGTGCGGGTTGGCCGCAGGGAAGGGCCAACACGCCACCGATGTAAGCCGTGGCCCGGAATCAAACTCAGGTGGCCCAGGAATCACAGGGAAACGACGCTAACCGCTTCGCATTTCAATGTCTACGAGTTTAAATAAACCTGACCGACATAGAAAAGACGATTTCTAAAACTTTCAGGGAATGCACGGCTATATTACTGCGGGGATACACCGATTCCTGGAATAATGTGGCTTACGATAAATATTTTTTTTGTCTTTATTTGGCGTGTAAATAACATGCAACCGATGTGTAAATATTATCTTAAGGCTGATGGAACAATTACTATTGTGTACGATTGAGATTAAAAGCAATTGATTCTCGATTTGAATCGCGGTCACCGCAATATGCCACAATTCATGGAATCGCTGGCCCAGCGAATGGTTCGCAACCACGGTGCATATCACACATTGGGGGTGGAGCGGTGGCGTTCTGGTTGGCGCACGGCGCTAATTGATGTGTCCTTTGTTAAACCGGGACATTCAATATTTCCATAAAAACACAATGAAGAGTATTGCCTCTGTTGTTGTACGATCGACCTCGGAACTGCTTCTCGGCCACGGCTAACACCAGTGGCGAATAACAATCTAGAACCGGTCCTGGGTATTCCCCTCGCCGCATCGCCAAACCCGCACTGACCAGCGTGGTGAAGTATGGTCAAACAACTGACATAGTCGACACGCATGGGTAGAGTTTTGCGGGGGGGAGGGGGGGCACGGGGGGACAATAACCCCCCCTCCCCTAATTGGACACGTTTATTCATTAATTTTCAGTAGTTTACAAATTAAAAAATATAATAAATACTTAATTATTTTGTCATATGCACCCGCCATTCCTAATGTGAGGGACAAAGCGAACCCCTGCCCAACCTACCCCCCAAATACAGAAGTCAAACCCCGCCTATGTGTGCAGGGACCAGCGGTGAATCGATTTTAAAGTGTAAAATTATTACCGTCATCATTATTATTATTAAACTTTGGCGGTTTGCAGTAGGCGCAGAATATAACCCTGCTGAACCAGTTCTGTGTCAACTCCACAATACAGTATATAAATAACGTCTAGGCTTACACAGAAGTGTAATTACGTGGCGGCTACTCCGGTTCGCGGGGCCTGTCGGATTAACTCGACGACTGACAATGGAGTATAAAGGTCTGCGAGATTGACAGCTTGCCCGGTCTATCCTTGAGGCTCTCTCGCTAGTCACGTGCCCACCGCAGCTCCTGTGCCACCAGTGGCTGCTCGATTTGACACGAGACCACAGGCAGGTCTCTTGAAATGGGGCTATATGCTGGCTCGTTCTGCGCGATGGCGTTCCCACGTGGAGCCGTGGTTTCTCAGATAAGCTCGTCTGTTACGTTATGTCACGGCCGCGCTTTCAACATCTCACATGTCGTCGTCTTCCCTCGCTTGTGAACCAACTCTGGAGCGTAATCTCGTTTAAATGGTGGTAAGGGGAGGGGCATAACAAATTGAATGGGAGACAGTTGAAACGAACATGAAATACAACTGAATGAGTAACGTTGCGATAACTTTTTGTCTATCGTGCAATCTGGCTCCCCTTGTCAACCAGCTTGTACTTGAATATAATACATTGAAATAATAATAACCTCTATTTTATGAAGCGCATTTCATATTGAAGAAGTATCTCAAAGCGCTGTACGTTACAAAATAAAATTACACTCACAAGTATATATACAATGTAAGATTTTTGTTATTTAAAACAAGCTGCTATTAACAATACCAATGACTACTCTCGAAATTCCAATAAATTAAGAACTACGATAAGAGCGAATAATAATGATTAGGATAGAACAAAAACGACCGGGGCTTTGCCTTCAGGAAGCGGTGTACCTTCAGCTGAGCCCCCTTCAGCACCCCCTCGATGCAACTGGGCTGGAGGCAGGACCTCCCTCCCCACCATGTCTCTATGGCAGTGCGCCCCAGAGACACCAATTGACGCTTGATCTAACTTCGTGATATTTGTGCGTTCGCGTTTGTCCTCCCTCCTTCAAGCGAGTGACATAAATGCCGACTGCGCTGATGACGGGACGTCAAATACACGCAGCCGGCGCGGTGCCGAATCAGTAAACCAGCAGCGGCATTGATCAAGTACAGAAATACCTCCGTACAAAGTTTCAGTAAAGCGACCTTTGGATTTATTAAATGAATGGTAATAAAGACATATAAAGTAATAAATGAATGCACTGCAATTAATACATAAATCATAACATTTGCCTGCGACGGTACTGTACCATATAAATAACAATAAAATGTAAAATAAGATACGGTTTATTTTAGCATAGCGCATCGCTATGGGTAACAAAGTTTTGTTTACATTCGTCTCGGCCAATCAGCGCGCAGCAGCGCACTACGTTCCGGAGCAACGGTGTTTGGTGGTCATAGGGCTCATTGCATTTCGGACCAACACCACCTGACCAGTGAATTAAAACATGTACACCTGGCCCTCAAAAGGAATGGTTACTCTGACTGTACCATCCGCCAAGCTGTTTCTCCCTCCATACAGAAACAACCACTTGATAATCCGGTCAAAACCATCACACTACCATATATAGCAGGCGTTACTAAAAAGATTTCCAAAAACCTAAACAAACACAAGATCCAGGTCCGGTTCAATACAGTACACAAAATTCGTGATCTGATCCCATCCGTGAAGGATGTCATTCCTGACTTACAGTACCCCGGGGTTTACAAATTGAGTTGTACCTGCGGTGATTGCTATATCGGGGAGACAAAGCGACATGTCTCTGAGCGAATTCGCGAGCACAAATCAGATTTGAAACACGGCAAAACGAATTCTTCTGCCGTGGCTGATCACTGTTACAACGCTGTGGGTGATCACGATATAATTTTCTCCGATACCAAGGTTCTTTGCAAACCCACGGGTTTTTATCAGAGATTTGTTCACGAGGCAATTCAGATCTACAAACATAGACACAATTTCAACCGAGAAGATGGTTTCAAATTAAGCAACCATTGGAAAGATGTTCTAAATCGAACTGAACATTAAACTAATTTCAATGGTACAGTATATTTTTCAAATAGCGGTACCCCAAACTTTCGCAGCTCTTATAAATTCCCTTTTCACACCATCAATAGTTAAACTCCCCCCCCCCCTCGCCAAACGGCAAGTCCACCGGCACGTACACCACCTCTTTTCTAAAATCGGCCAATCAAATGCTAATTTTTATGCTAATTTCTTTGTCAGGACACCTTGTTTGCTCGTACACAGTTTAAAGGTCCGCGGTCTGAGCGTGGTTGTGTTTCGCTAAATTCTCCTGTTTGATTTGTACTAGGTGCCTCGGTGAATGTATATGCTCTGACTTTAACATAGCTATTACTGTGACCAGTTACAAGCTAATCACTCAGCTATTTCAATGCTAAATTCTATGCTAATTCCTTTGTCAAGGGGTGCCTCTGCGGATGTGTATACTTTAACTTAGCTATTTCAATGAGCCATTTCACTGCTAAATTATATGCTAATTCCTTTGTCAAGGCACTTTGTTTCTTCTCACACAGCTTAAAGGTCGTGATCTGAGCGTGGCTTTTTTCACTCCAGCGCTGTCCTCCAGACAGTCTCGTCTCTTCACCTGATGAAGGCCGCTTGTGTTGTGGCGAAACGTCGTGATTTTTGTTATTTTATTTTTTACCTACGTGACTTTACCCAATAGAACCAAAGAGTATGGATCCTAGCAGTCACGAAAGCTTTAAATCTAGAAGTGGTAAATATATTTTATTTTTTATTTTAATACTCTACAATATAAAATAATATATGAATTTCTATATTACATCGTCTTTTTTTACAATATGAATGTTTACAAAATTAAGTTATGAATTGTTTACAGTATGAAATGGCAAGTTACGATGGCTGGGAACGCATCCTCATAGTCACAATGTTATAAGTAATTCCAGATACAAAGTTTCGATATACGAACGACGCTCCAGGAACGCATCTACTTCGTATATCGAGGCATTACTGGATAGCCAGAGTACATTGTAGACAGGGCCGTCCACAGGAGGGGTTGGGGGGAGGGGTGGGACTCGGGGCAACTCACACTGTGGGCCCCCCGACGCCTTCAAACTAAACCCGAACTATTACATCTGACACCGTGACGTGGAAGCACGGTGCCTCCCCCACCCCCCCCCCCCCAAAGCGCGGGGCCTGGGGCGTTCGCCCCGAATCGCCGTATCCTGGGGACGGCTCTGATTGGAGATGTAGGGATGTAAAGGTGAGCACGCTGGACTTTCATGCCACGGCGGGGTCGTCGGTTCGATTCGATCTTCCAGCGTGGCAGTGAGAAATGAACGACGGGGCAAATATTCTTGATTCTTTGGGTAAAGTCACGTAGAAGAGAAACAATAAAATAATAAAAATATAAAACAATATTGTTTTATATTGTTTTATATTTTTATTTTTTTATTGTTGCCCTTCTACGTAAAACAATAAAAATATAAAAAATGTTTTATATTTTTATTATTTTATTGTTTCCCTCCTACGTGACTTTACCGAAAGAACCAAGAATATGAATCCCTGCAGTCACGAAAGCTTTAAATCAAAACGGGGCAAATGTCTCAGATCTCCCAGCCTGTGTCCAGCCAGCAGTCGATCGGCTGCGGGGTAAAGTGTGGGTACTCTCCCACCTCTTCCGATATGTCTGGCCAGTGGAAGAGTAGGCTAAATACCCTAGAGAGCGGATCGTTTTCCGCTAGCAATTTCAGCGGCTGCGCCTTTAACTACCTCGCCACGGTGGCGAGGTGTTAATTAGTAGCCTCGCCTGGTACGCAGGAGGTCGTGGGTTTGATCCCGACCCTGACACCTATATATTTGGAGATTGCATGCCTCTCTCCCAGTTTCGATTTAAAGCTTTCGTGACTGCAAGGATTCATCTTCTTTGGTTCTTTCGGTAAAGTCACGTAGAATGAGAATAAAATAATAAAATAATAAAGTACATACAATTATTGTGTTATTTTATTTTATTAATTTATTACTTTTTTCTCATTCTACGTGACTTTACCGAAAGAACCAAAGAAGATCTCTCCCAGTTGTCACGTGGTTTTTGTAGGCGTCATCCATAATTTGTGATCGCCAGGTCGCTTCTGAAAATGAGCTCAATAGCTCAGCGGGCCTAACCTGGTAAAATACAATAAGACATTTTAATAGTTTAGAGCAGTGGTTCTTAACTTTTACTGCAGCCTTACACCCCTTTCGTTCTCAATCGTAAAAAAAAAATGCATAATGTTAATCAATACAAAGGGTTTGATGAAACAAAGTAAGTTATACCGACGTGCCCGTGCTTAATTTGTGTCTCGATGATTTACCTTCTCAAAAAACTCTGGCCACGTCTCGCACCCCCAGCAATGCACCGCGAGGGGATTCGTGGTGCGTGCACCCCAGGTTAAGAGCCACTGGCTTAGACGTTGACTTCACCACCTGGCACATGCCAGTAGAAACTTTTCTTATCTGTGATGAATTCGGGGGAGGGTGGGGGGTAAGCGGGTGTTTAACTGCACGAATCCAGTCTGTAATCTAACCAGTCACCACCGGTAAACTGTTCACTTCCAAGGACATTCCCAACTTCCATAGTGTGTCGATCCCCGCACCCCCTGGTACGTGAACCCACAGTGTGGGGAGTGGTAGTGCAGCGGTGAGCGCGCTGCGCTACGAAGCCGGCGACCCGGGTTCGATTCCCGCTCACGGCCAACACCGGTGACGATTATCTGAACCGGTCCTGGACCTCCCCTAGGTCGACTCAGTCTCAAATGAGTACCTGGCGCGATGTGTAAACATCACCAGTAGGGAGACAAAGGCGGCCGGGCGCGGTGTTGGCCACCCACCCCCTCGTGTGCCGTGCCGGCCTTTATAGGTGCTCGCTAACAGCACTTGCCCCTACAGTCTGTTCAGGCTTATACGGGGGATCTGTGTCTCTGTGTGCGTTCCCTGTTAACCGCACGCACGCGGTGTAGCGAAGTTGACCGGCGAGCTATGGAACACTGATCAAGAACAACAGCGATACCAGACACAGACAACAACGCCTTGGAACACCCCACCGCATTGTCGTTGGGGGTGTGTGTGTGCGCGTGTGTGCGCGCGCGTGTGTGTGCGTGTTTACTAAAACACTGGGGAGCGGTAGTGCAGCGGTTAGCGCTACGCTGCGCTACCAACTCGGTGTCCCAAGTTCGATTCCCGCTCAGGGCCAACGCCAGTGACGATTATCTGAATCTGGACCTCCCCAATGTCGACTCAGCATCAAACAAGTACATGGTGCGGTCTCTAAACATCGCCACTCGGGAGACAAAGGCGGCCGGGCGTGGTGCTGGCCACCCCCTCCCTCGTGTCCCGTGCAACTCGCTAGCAGCACTTGCCCCAACAGTCTTCTCAGGCTGTACGGCGGATCTTTGTCTTTATTTTGGGAAAACAAGTCACAGGCTGATAATTCACTCCGCCCGCCTCTACGACGTACAACGTGCAACGTTTTGTGTGTGAGCGAACAAAAACAAAAGAGGTGTGTGGCTTTTGATATTATTTGAACCTACCCTGTGGTTTTCTTTCCGTAATAGTTTTTTTTTAAGAAACAAGATGTGAACCAGATAGCGTGGCGATGCCTGCAGTGGGGGGGGGGGGGTGGCCCATCCATTTCAAGTGGCATTCTGTCACCGACGGACATCTCGTAAAATCAGCACTGTTTACTTGGCAAACCTCACTGCTGATGAGACCTTGCGGGCGCAAAACCGGAGGAGATACGGGACGTCCTCTTCGTTATTTCACTCACCCGGGCGTTCTCCACAACGGCGTCCATCGACATCTTACAATTAGAAACAATTAGAATAGGTCTCACCCTGCCTGGCAATTAAAGAGGTTTTGATTTAAATTTTGATTTAAAGCTTTCGTGACTGCAGTAATTCATGTTCTTGGCTCTTTCGGTAAAGTCACGTAGAAGGGAAACAATAAAATAATAAAAATATAAAACAATACAATTCTCACGACGTTTCGACTGCAACACAAGCAATCATCATCAGGTGTGAAAACCACAGCAAAAAAATGAAAAAAGTGGCGGTTTTTTTAACGTTAGCACCACGGAGAGCGATTTGGCAGTTATTCAGATGGACGAGTCCATCTATGTTCGGAAAAGAGGAGGGGGGGAGACGAAAATAATGGATGCGGTCTGAAAGCCACCGTAAGCGTGAACAATCAATTAAAACCCGAAATGGTTGATCAAATCCTTCCAATGATTGCTAAGCCAGAATCCATCTTCTCGGTTGAAATTGTCGCTGTGTTTGTATATGTGGATAGCCTCATGAACGAATCTCTCATGGTAGCCAGATGGCTTGCAAAGAACCTCTGTCTTGGAGAAGGCAATGTAATGTGAGCCTACTGAATTGTAACAGTGATCTGCCACGGCCGAGGTGTTGGTCCTACCGTGTTTTAGGTCTGCTTTATGTTCACGAATGCGGTCCGAGACATGTCGTTTGGTTTCTCCAATGTAACTACTACCACAGAGGCAACTTAGTTTGTAGATGCCAGGGTACTGTATGTTCAAATGCTAAATATAAACCTTTTGCGAGGCATCGAGTCGGCATACAAACACACATACTGTGATCAAATATGCATGTCTTTGGAACTGATTGGTCTCACCATAGTATAGCGAGGTTCAGCAATATTTATTATTTTGCGCTGACGGGATCCCATCACTTACAGGGAGCGATCTTGACAATAAAATCCGCTACAACCGCAGTGTTTGTTTGGCGAGCCTGCTGATGAAAGCCAGAAGGGTGAAACCGATGCAACGTTTGCCTGAGTAAAATTCTGCTAGTTCGGTTTCTTTTTTTTTGTCGCGTGGCAATGCTGCTGCTTAATGAGCAGTGGGCAGATAGACCCAAACGTCGCTTTAATGTAAGTGGCATGACACAGACAGACAGAAAACGGAACACGTGGAGCAGCGAACAGACACAAATTAGACGTCGAGTTTTGACAATCAAGAGCAGTAAATTGGCCTGGGCTTAGCTTCTCTCGACGGGACGATGACCAAATGGACGAGACTGATGATGGAACCGCAGCCAAAGGAGGATGGGAAAAGGCGTCAGAGAGGTCGACCACGGCGGAGACGGAGCGATTGGGTCCGCTCGCGTGCAGGAATGGGATGGGTGACAGTAGCAGCAGCTCTGAACCGTGAGGGATGGCGACGTCGCGGTGAGGCCTCCCTTCAGCAGTGGATCGATGACGTCGGCTGCTGACGATGCTTCTTCTTTCGTACGGCCGATGTCGATGCTGATAGCACGGAATTACATAAGTGGTGTCTGTTCATCTGTTTCACTACCAGCAATGTTGCCCCATTGTACGTTGAACTTCCTTCGCACCGTACGTGCTGATCGGGGGTCATTCGCTCCGCCAGCCTAAGTCAAGATAAAGAAGTCACCGCGGCCAAAGCCGTTGGTGCCACCACCCCTCGCCACTTGATTTCCACCCTCCGTCAGGCTCCCATAACCTGTTACACACAGGGGCGGAGTTACAGGGGGGGTTGGGAGGGGCTGGGGGGGGGCTCAGCCCCCCCTGAAGTTTTGGGAAAGTCGGTAATCGGGATAACCGGATATCTGGCTGCTGCAAAATGCTGCAGGCTGCCACCTCGTGCTGCCCTGCAGGCTGCCACCTCGTGCTGCCCTGCAGGCTGCCACCTCGTGCTGCCCTGCAGGCTGCCACCTCGTGTGCTGCCCTGCAGGCTGCCACCTCGTGTGCTGCCCTGCAGGCTGCCACCTTGTGCTGCCCTGCAGGCTGCCACCTTGTGCTGCCCTGCAGGCTGCCACCTCGTGCTGCCCTGCAGGCTGCCACCTCGTGCTGCCCTGCAGGCTGTCACCTTGTGCTGCCCTGCAGGCTGCCACCTTGTGCTGCCACCTTGTGCTGCCCTGCAGGCTGCTTGAGCGGCAGCCTGTCGAACTTATCGAACTTATTAGCCACATCAGCGGTTCCGACCTATTAATAAACTCCGCGTTCAAATCCAATAAAAAAAATTTTATACGTTTGTGGCGCCCATTGGAAAACATAAACACTGGATATCTCAGAATATTGAAGTCAGCCCCCCCAAAGTCAAAATCCTGGCTCCGCCCCTGGTTACACAGTCGCCACACGGCACAATGAGAGTCAGATCAGAATATTCATTCACATTGGAGGAATCCGATGAGCTATAAAGCTTTTTTCATAGATGTCCAGTAGGGGCGACCTCCAGCATCTGCCCCAACACTATCCCCTGAGCATTTGACCTTCGGTCTCTCCTCTTGGTCGTAGACCGCTCGGAGACGATTCCGAAGTCTGTCTCAGCAGACGGCCCTCGGCCATCCTGCACGCGGAGTCCCACCCAGCGTGACCGATTCGCCGAATGACGACCACAGCCCTCGCCTGGCCCTGGAGTCTTCTTCCGGACTTCCGCGCCGTCTCGATTACACCCGTGCTCAAATGCCATCGACCTCTTTTAGGGGCTTGCTTCCTTATGGGGGGGGGGGGGTCAAGCTGTCTGATTCATAGTCACAAAGATGGTACTGCTGTCTCAAATACCTATTTTCCATAGCCCATTAAAAAAAAAACCTGTCCTGCTAAAGCAATGCAACTATTGACCTCTTTCTCACAGCCTCCTGCATGATGGACATCGTTGCATAAACATACGCGCAATCCTCTACCAGATCAACGTTCTCTCCTGCCAGCGAGACTTACGATCCTACTACAGGAGCGCCTTTCTAACTGCCACCATCAGTTTTGTCTGAGCAAAGCTAAAGACTCCAGTGTCCAGCCTCGGTGCCCAAGACTGTATGTACGCATGTTGAACTTCTTTCGCACCGTACGTAGCCAACCGTGCTAATCGGAGGTGCGGGGGATGAACAACAAACTAAACACAAAAAGCAGTTCTAAAGAAATTCGCTTTCAATCTAGATTATTTAAAAGTGCATAGCTCTACTGGCTTGCCAATATTGGAAGGAAAAACGTTCCAGACGGCCGAAGAAGCGCATCTGAAAGTGCGCAATGCGGTGACAGCCTTTGTTCGATGGCTCAGCCTAAAGGTTGCCGCGAGAATGACAACAACTGAACAGCTTCGGCCAATGTCCTTACCAACAAACCTGCATTGCGGCCAAGTCCAGCATATTCATCTCGCCTGTATTGATACCTGGATGTGTCGCTGTGCTACTCCCTACGCGTGGTGTTCGTGAAATGCGTCGTCAAGCAGAAACATTAAATGACGTGGGAAACCACAGTCCAAAATACAAACCTCACGAACGCCGTTCCTAACGTCGGCCAATCGTGATGTCGAACCTCCGATTCGTACACAGGCCTAAGGCCCCTTCAGACGCGCTTTTAAAGCAGCCGATGTATGCGACCACGCACAGCGTCGCAGTAAATCCAAAGGTGCTCTGCCAGACTCTCAAGTGCTCTCCACCAGATGTTTTACCGTCAATTATAATCTGATAACCACAGCCCCTCCCTTGTCGAAATCCACACGATTGGAGTTTAGTTATTTCCTATCTGATTCTGTTTTATTTTCGCAAGGTTCCGGTAAATACCTTTCCTGAAATGCTCAACAGTAATGGGGCCCCAAAGTTACTACCCTGCTCTCGATACATCTCCTCCTTACGCAATAACGGTACGATGATTGCCTTCAGCCAGTCCTGCGGAAGCACTTTCATTGCCTCTTGCAACTCAAGTTACACATTTATATAGATTACGTACCAGGTGAGAACTCAAGAGGACCAGGGTGACCTTCATCCGCGCCTCCGATTAGAACAGTTGGCTACGTACGGTGCGAAAGAAGTTCAAACATATACATACGTACCACATTCCCGTTCGTGTCTTCGCACGTTTTAGCACGCACGACACGATGCATGTGTTGCGAGTGTAAGAATCAATATAAATCAAGACGCTCTTAATTGATGCGCGCAGAGGTGCGCTCTTGGAATCACGCGGAGAGACATGGAGAAGGGAACAAATGGATTCGAGAAGATGTGCAGTTTTAATGGGATCACTCAAACTGCCAAGACGGTAATTGTGCTTGCGCAGAGCACGCCATGACGATGGAATGGGTTGGTGGCCGATGGTGAAAAAAATATGTAATCACGAAGTAGGGGATGGGACGCGTGGAAGATTCCGTCCACCAGAGAAGACGGAGCGATAACATCAGTTCGTGTGGAGGTGCTGGGTAGATTGATGGCAAGGCCTTCATCCAGCAGCGGATTGACCATGGCTGATGATGATGCATCATCATCCTCGTGACAGATCCGACGCAGAAGAGCGCTGACCTGAATCTTCCGTGAAATTCATGGGCCACAACCCTATACCGCTTTATCCACACCCAAACCGCACCTACGATTAGGGTGGTTGACTACGGACGGTGCGAAAGAAATTCAACACACATACAACACACACACACAAACCATTGCAGCAGTAGATGCGGATGCTTGATGTACAAACGCGCAAGATTAAAATCCCTCCCGTGCGCGACTGCGGTCACCACCCAGAACACGACGTGCATCAAATCGCGACTCGGTGCTCGATTCACAGCCACCCGAAGCTACATCATCACGGTGGCGATGCACCACTCCGCTACTGCCGAGGCAATCAATCATCAGGCTCGACCATCTCGGTGTAAAGTCCACAGCTTGAGGCTCTGCACCAACAATCAGCCGCGCGAAGAGGAGGAAACCTCGATGACATTCGCCACCGAGGCCATCTGTCCCAAATTGTTTCCCCGTTTCAAATCGGTGCCCGTGAGACATTTCCTCTTTCGTATGGCGCGGGGAGCAGGGGCGGCAACAGATTGTGTAGATGATGCCATCGTTGAATGTTAAGGTCCCTTCAACCAATCCGAGGCGGCGGTAGACGCCGTGAGGATTTGCGGGAATTACCGCCTTGGTGTGCGCGGATCGCGCAAATCGTCGTTGATTCGTTTGACGGTTTGGGGCTTTTCCACAGTCGCAGTTTGGCGATTATTCGAGCCGCCCATTCGTGGAACGACGCGGGACAACGCCGCGCTGCGTCCGAGCTCGGTGCGTCGTGGGCGCCGCAGCCGCCCGTCTCGAGCGAGGGAGAGACGGAGCCGATGGCGATCTCGCGCTCTCGTCGGAGCCGTGGCGCAACCCACTGCTCTTACTGGGGCGGTCCTGGGCCTCGTAAAGTTGTCAAGTTAAGAGCTCCCTCGAGGTGTTTATGAGCTCAGCGGAGCGGGCAAGGTCCCACCATCAAAGACATCGCCGAGTGGGTGTACTGATGGATGCAAACATTCAAGTTCGTACGGACGCACATAGGGACATAAAAAATATCAGTTGGGGCCAAGTGCTAAGGCCAGCACGGCACAGAAGCTGTGGCCGCGACCATAGCGTCTGCGCCAGGCTAGGTGCACTTTGAGGCCACGCGAAGCATTGAAGGCTCGCCGGCGGGAGGCCACGGCACGCGCACTCCTCACGTGATTCGCGTGAACTGAGACGACTGGCGGATGCACCACCTGTGCCCCCCCCCCCACTGCTTCGCCAACACACAATGAATCCCCCGCATACAAACGACTGAGCACAGTGCTGTCAGCGAGCACCTATTAAGGCCTGCACGGCGGCTCACGAGGTCCGCCTTCGTTTCCCCTGGCGCTGATGTTTACACACCACACCCAGGTACCCGCGGGAGGCCAAGGACAGCTTCCGATCATCGCTCGCCACTGATGTCCATCCCCTGGGTGGGATGTACCCCGGGTTCGTCGGGTTCATATCGCGGTGGGTGCGCTGACCACTGCGCCGCCGCTCCCCACAATAAACACCAGAGACAAAGATCCCCCGTATGGCCTCAACAGACTTTAGGGGCAAGTGCTGTTAGCGAGCACCTACGAAGGCCGGAACGGTACGCGAGGGGGTGAGTGGCCAGCACCACGCCCGACCGTCTTTGTCTCCCCAGTGGCGATGTTTACACACCGCACCAGGTACTCGTTTGAGGCTGAGTCGACCTAGGGGAAGCCCAGGACCGGTTTCAGATAATCGTCACTGATGTTGGCCGTGAGCGGGAATCGAACCCGGGTCGCCGGGTTCATAGCGCAGCGTAGCGCTAACCGCTACACCACCGCTCCCCATATAAACACCACGCACAAAGACACACAGATACACACACACAACACACACACCGCCTCCCCCTGCCTCAGCCTTCACCATCCACTGCCGAGGCCGTGTCGGGCAAGGCGGTTTACGATTACAACGCCGAGTAAACTTTACCGACGTTGTGTGTGCGCGTCTCCCCTAGCGAAACGAAATATTGCGCCACGGTTCGCAATAACATCAACACAAATCAACAACAAAAAATGAGCCACGGACGTGGAGAGAAATGCAGCGCTGTAAGGGCATCACACACGCGCACGAGAGAGAGAGTGTCCAAGTGTCTCCCCGGTCAAAGTTCAGAGACACCCCCCCCCCGCGCCCACGCCGCTAAAGACTTACAGAGAGACCCACAGGAAAGTCGTGTAATGTCCACGTTCAGGTGCCGGGTGTGTGTTTTCTTCGCGTACGACAATACGTGTTGGGCCGATGACGCGGCCTCTCTGACGTAGAGAGTTCGTGCCCACGAACAACATGAACATTTAGATGATCTAGAATATTTTGCTGCTGGAAATGGCCACATGATAAGCCCCTCTGTTGAGCTGTCATTTGTGGCTAGGTCACTTCTGAAAAATAAATTGTCTTTTCCCCATAGTTTTGGTCTGTCTTGTTTCCTGCTTTCCATAGACGGCGCGTCGTAATCCTTAGATTAAATGTGCCTTACAAATATAAATTATTATTAGTATCTCAGTGGGCTTTACCTGCTAAGATAAACAAAAACAGCTTAGCTTATTTGTATTTTTTTCGGTGATTTGTTTACCTTTCCTATACTTTGCACTGCGATCGTGGTTTTTCATATTGGTTTTTTGCGATAAAGTTCTGACCCGCTCATACTGGACATCTGTAAAAAAGAGCTTTATAGCTCATCGGATTCCTCCAGTATAAATACAGATTCTGATCTGGAAGTTTGCCGGTGGTGGCTGTGAACGTGGACGTTAGACCCATGAGTCATGCAATGCGGATGAGCCAATTCCATCACTCCCTCTCCTCAGAATCTGAATTTATTTCTACTGGAGGAATCCGATGAGCTATACAGCTCTTTTCCACAGACGTCTTCGCTGGGCGTCCGCGCGGATGAAAACGCCACCTTTCGCTGCCACTCCATCGTTAGTCTCGACCACACCAACCATCATCCCTTGCAGCAGACGCGTCTTGCTACCAATCATGATTTTTCATGCGTTGCAGATCCATGTGCACGTCTTTGTTCTCTGTCGGGCTCTTATCTGGTCGTAAACAATTAAATAAATAACGTCGATCTATTCCAGAGCCACCCAGCAAGTTTTCAGCTATTTCAGTTCTATGGACATTTTGTCAACAAATAAATATACGTTGCATGCACAATTCTTGCGTGGAATTAAGCGAATTCAAACGAGAAATTACGTAACATTTGCCCACCATCACCCCGCCCCCCCCCCCCCAAAAACACATTTTGAACCTGTGGGATCTGGTAAAAACACTTTGGGTAGTTTTTAATAAAAACCGCGTGAGCGAAACGTATTTCTCAATTAAACTGTTAATCTAGGAGCAATGTGATATATCCTGTGGTGCATATGCGGGCAGGGCACAGGGCAATGTTCAGTTGATTGACGTAGTGGCAGCATTTATTTATATGATTATTACGCTTCATTGCGTAAGTTTGATGTAATTCTGCCACGTCAACTTCAAAGTAACTTGCGCCACAGCATTAAATAAACATGCAAAAGTCTGTCAATTGAAGCGAGATCACCAATCACATCCTGCCCTTTGCGTGAAATTGTCATCATATGTACTCACGCACTCATATATACAACAAAGACGAAGAGCCCGCCGTGCTAGTGGAGTGGATTCGGGGTCAAAATATTTGGGAATTCAGAAAAGAGACACATTTCGTTGCGAACGTCCTCGGCAAGAGAAAGTTTTTTTCGTTTAGTTCGCGTTCGCCCCGACGGCGGCGTTTGGAAGATGCGGGGCGTGACGGACGGTCGGACGAATAGACAATCGGCGATTTGTGACTCATATATATAGATGTTTGGGACTGATGCAAGTTCTAACAGGGATATACATCCTTGAATGCGGTATGACTGTGGTAGAGTGAATTGTCATCCGCAGAAATGTTCTAAAAAATCAACGTTTTGAAATCACCCGAAGGCTGACCGATTTCATTCAGAGGACAAGGTCGGCTTAAGGGTGTTCATTGAAGTATCATAAACATTAAAACATTATACGATCCCCATATCCAGTTAACCAAGTAGTTTGCTTCCTGTGGAGTGTGACGTCGAAGCCAATAAAAAGCAGGTGAAACTCACTGTTTTTTTTTAGTAAACTCATAAAAACACTCACGCGCACAACTAATACGTCACTGCCTCCAGCATCAACACCAACACTCCAACCATTATTGCCACATCAACCAACACCACCATCATCGTAGGACCCTCCGGCAAAATGGTTAAAAGCGGTTTAGAAGTAAAGAGTTATTGTATTTTTCATAGTACAGCACGAACAATTCTGCTCAGTCTTACCATAGAAATGTGGAATGGGGCGCCGCGGTGGTTAGGAGATGTTAACTCCCTCGCCTGGTATGCAGGACGTGACGCCTGTTGTATAATTGGAGTTTACGTGTTCTCCCAGTAATCAATTTTTTTTTTATCCGGGTCCTCCGGTTTTCCCCTCCACATTTAGAAACAACATGCGTTTACAGTATTTGTCTGCGATCATTTCCCACGTGATAAGCCACTTCGCTGGAGCTATTATTTGTGGCCAGGTCGCTTCTGAAAAAGAGCTACGTAGCTCAGTGGGCCTTACCTGGTAAAATTAAATAATAAAAACAGTAAGTTAACGGTAGTTTATGTACATACACAAATAATAGCTCAACGAAGTGGCTTATCACGTGGGAAATGCATAGCAGCCCAACCACGTGGCAAAGGCGTACAACACAGACGCGCGCAAATCGTTGCAGTTCAAGGGGTCACAGGCGCATTTGGCGCTCGCGGGAGGCTGAGTCACCCATAGTGACAACGCTTGCAGCTTGATACGTAAGAAATCACATCCGCTCCCACCTGCGTTACCCGCAGGAATTTGACGACACAGACGCATGCATACACATGGCCGCACACGCGCACATGCATGCATATAGTAACAACAACCGATATTCGCCACGACGTGGTGGTGACGTCACCATGGCGCTTGTGCCAGGCTACGTGCACTTTATGGCCACGTGAAGTGTCGAACGCCCGCTGGCAGGAGGTTACGGGACAGACCCAGTTGCAATGGGTTGACCAATTGAGATGACTGGCATAGAGTAATCACATGCAAGAACACACATACATATGCACAAAGGACAACAACAACAACAACGCCAGTAACAATAGCTGCAATTTGCCACTGAGTAGCGGTGACATGACCACACTGATTGTGCCACGCTACGTGCACTTTGAATCCACATGAAGTGTCCAAGGCACTTTGCTTGAGAAGTTACTCTGCCTCTTGCTTTACCTGGTCTCAAGCTCAGGATCACCATTGACACTTCCTCAACAGATGGCACATCAGCCAGCCACTCACAGGGAGCGGATACTTCCTCCAATATTAGAGGTACGGCAGCCCTAGTAGGGTCAACCCCACTTTGACATGCACACACCCACAGATGCACACACATGCACACAGCACACACAAGACAAAGATCCCCCGTATAGCCTAAACCGACTGTTGGGGCAAGTGCTGTTAGTGAAAACCTATGAAGGCCTGCACGGTACACGAGGGGGTGGGTGGCCAGCGCTACGCCCGACCGCCTTTGTCTCCCCAGTGCAAATGATTTCACACTGCACCAGGTACTCATTAGAGGCTGAATAGACCTATACACATCCACATCACACTCTTGAGCCTCCACATACACAATACAGATATCTAGGGCAAGCGCCGTTCGCGAGCACCTACGGAGCCAACACGATGCTCGAGTGGAAGTCTCAATTTCACCTGGATATGTCTGAGTCGGTTTCCTGAAAAATGTGCGTGTGCACACAGCACACCACATGCAGAAGACCCCTCGCTATGGCTGTAGCTAGTAGTCACGTGCCTACTCCAGTCGACCAGCAATCCGAAAAAAAATTCAGCCAGAAATTAAGCCCTGGGGTGATCGTTACCAAGCGCATACCGGGCCACATTTGTCTCCCCATCTCTGTGTTTACGCAACTGCATCAGGTACTCCACCGGGTACATTTTCAGTTCTGAGACTACCCGGTATGCTCCCACGATGGGGAAAGAACCTAAGGCAAAACGGCGTCTTTGGTACTTTACAACCCGAGGGCTGCCTAGACATTCTATCAACCTCCAACTGTTGAAGTCACCCAACAAGGTGACACCGGGGAGAGAAAATCGTAGAAGGCATGTGACCCATCAGCCTTGCCTGGGTCCCTCAAGAGATGCTCATCTTTAGTGGGGGCATCGGCAACCACCACCACACCCAGCACTTTGCTCCTGTTTGCTGGGGATGCGAGTCCATAGCAGCCTGAGACTCCACGTACAAAGACAAATATTCTACGTGTAGCCTTAACCGACTGTTGGGGCAAGTGCTGTTAGCGAGCACCTATGAAGGCCGGGACGTCACACGAGGGAGTTGGTGGCGAGCACCATGCCCGACCGCCTTTGTCTCTCCAGCAGCGATATTTGTACACACCGCACCAGGAACTCATTTGAGGCTGAGTCGACCTAGAGGAGGCTCGGGACTGCTTCCGATAATCGCCACCGGTGTTGTCCCCGTGAGCGGGAATCGAACTTTGGTAGTCGGGTCCGTCACGCAGCGCGCTGACCGCAGCACCGCCGCTCCCCGCGCAGATACGCACAAACGCACGCGCGCGCGGACGCAAAAAGAGCACGTGTAGAAGACACACACAAATAGACACGAGCAGAGATACCCACACACACCCGTACATACACACATGCACATATGCTGGCGGAAAGGCTATACGAATACAGGTTTCTTTGCGCTGTACATACATACACGCACGCACGAGTGAAGGTCCTGTTTTTTTTAAAAAGAGGAACTTGAATGTGCACGCTCAATGCTCAATATGTAGTTCACACACAAACAAACAAAAACTGACCATGACCCTGTGCGTAAAAAAAGCCTTTTCAGAAAGTTTGCGACGAGAGCTGCTATCGAGCTTGCACGACACACCGAGGATGTGGAGGAGGTGGTGTGGCCAGCGACAAGGCTGGATCCACCTTTGGACTTGCTGCCGCTGATGTTTGCGCAACCGGCACCAGGCGACTCTCTCCAGAAGACGCGGGGAGCGGTTCGCATCATTGTCACCGACGTTGGCTGCCGAGAGCAGGAATCGCACTCGAGATCACCGGGTTCGAAACCGCTGTACTACCCCTCCCCACACACATGGCATACACACAAACACAAAGACACAGCACTCAATGTTTTTTTGTACAAAAGCCAACTATAAATCTCACGAATTGAATGCGACAATGTCGCATTCCATTGTGCAGAATAATAGCGATGTCAAACCCACAAACCCATAACATAAAAAAAACATTCTTATCGACGCATTCCTTTTCACAATACGAATACCAATTTCACCCCAATGCGCGAGCAAGACGTATTTGTTTTTCTCTCGTGCTGTGCCTCTGTGTTCTTTGGCGCGATGTCCGACGTTTCGCTCCCGCGTGCCGGGAACTGATGCACGGGAACCTGTCGCGTAGAACGGCTTGCGGTACAAACCGGGCACGCATGCCCGAGCATCCAGCCGCACAGCGCCACAGTGACGGGATGATAAACAAAACCTCACGCGGTGCGATTCGATTCACTCGCGTGTCATCGGCAAACGTTCCGATTCATTTGACTTTCATCGCCACCTACACCATCAAACGTTAGGGCGAATACGGAAGGCGATGCGAGGTGGTTTGGCTGTTTTCACAGCCTGAAAGCAACTTTGATGGATTGTTTTTTTTTTACTTCTTCCCGTGTACTGAGTCTTTAAATAACACGCACAGCGGGAAATCTCCTCTTAAGGTGATTTATTTGCACAGGAAATCCCCACTAAGTCTCAAAACTCCACTTTTTGTGGGCTCCTACTACACATCGGAGATGTTTGGCAAATGGCTTTAATGAGACTTTGGCTTCGTGTTGGGAGGAAACCGGATAACTTGGGGAAAGCCCTATACACACGAGGGGGGTAACCCTCGAAGCCCCACATAGGCAGGAGGCCTTCTCGGAGGCAGCCTCGGCCCCTTTATATCTGAGACCTGGGGCAAAATGCCAACCCCCCCCCACCACCCTTCCCCCCTTGACTGCCCCTGGATTCGAGAACGCATTATTGAACTGTCATCTCCCGGCCCCCTCGCAATGCAAGCCTATAACACCTGGCATTCCCGGGCAAGCTCCACACACGCCTACAAACTAGGGTTGCAAGCTGCTTAGCTTCCTAGATATGACGCATATGGGGTAAAATACTGGACAAATCTGAAAAAGAGCTTCATAGCTCATCGGATTCCTCCAGGATAAATGATTATTTTTATTGTAAAAAAAAGATTGTGATCTGATTTGCATCAGAGGCTTGGAATGAGAGGTGACCGCAATGGTCTCGGCTTGTCACGGCCGGACACAAGTTCGCTCGCCTCAAACGGGCCCTGCAAAGGAAATCCAGTGGTGGAATGTCCACATTCCTATGGCGGGGACCAACCTCTCCACAGAACCTAGGGCACAGTCAACGTTTCACGAAAACGGTACTCATTTAATTGCGCCCGCAGTGGATGTTGGGGCTCGATTGAGCGCAGGCTAGGGAAGTCGCGCTGTAAGCAGATGTGTTGTGCACATGTAATTTTTTCTATTTTTAAATATATTACACACGTGTCAAAGTTATTTCCTACTCGAGTGAGCATGAGCGTTCGGGTAGTGCTCATCTTTTGTTTATAGGCCTGAGACAGTGCTGGTTCACTCCACATTTCCACCAAATCAGTGTGGGGCGCGTCTGCCCATAAGACAAGCACTGTTGACCCCCCCCCCCTCCCCCACGCAAAGTGGTACCAATTTTATTGACCCCGAAGGGATGATGGGCTGAGTCCACACACAACCAGGATTTTAACTTCAGTTCAGCAACGCATTCTCGACCTTGTGATAGCGAGCCGTTCGCTCTACCCCTCGCTCCTCCGCCGTGGTAGCTAGAGGGGTGGTGTGTGTGTATATATAGGGTCTATATATGCATGTGCGTGTGTGCGTGAGTGTGTGCATGTGCACTTTGGCCGAATGTGCGTCATGGAAACACTACATTGGCTATAAACCGCGCTCCATCACAAGAGTTGATCTTTCGGCTTCCCCCTAAATTGCTTTACGACTGCCGGTATCACCGATTTACGGCCGGTTTGTCAATTGGCGACTATTCGGAGCGTTGAGAATTTCGCGATATTTTGGATTCTCGGTCAGGTCAGTTGGACCGACCCTTCACCTGAGCATGGCGACGGAGATGGTGGGACGGTGTCTAGAGGAGACATCATAAAGGCAAGCTTTGTATTTCGAACCCTTTGCCAATTCCAAAAAAAACACATGCACCATCATTATCGTCGTTGTCGCGATGCGCCTGCTGGCGTGTTGATAACGTGTTCGTCAAACAGGTTCGTGGCTCAAGAATCAAAAGTGGTACAGGAGATAAGCAATGCACACGCACGCACGAAAACACAGAGACAAAGACACACATGTGCAAAGTTATTTTTTGAGATGGCATGACCTGACCTGGAGAGCGGTCAAACAGAGCATTGGATGGAGAGATCTAAACGGCCCCGGCAATCGGTGTCTCGTCACCATCTGTGAACCGCATAAAAAAAACATCAGGGAGCGGAGCAACCACGTGACAGTGGTGATGGTTTATGCGCGTGGCCCAATAACCCGTCTGGGTTGCCCACCACTGATCGACGCCGTCCGTAATAGAAACTGCGGGATGAAGAGGGCCCCCCACCACCTACGGTCAAGCTCCGCGCGCTTTCAAAAAGGAGGCGACCCGATGCTTGTGGCCGCCTCTCCGTTCGCGCTCGCTTGCAGGACAAACGACGGCGATCGCGAGGCGCTTTCGGGACGCGGCGCTTCGACGGTCCTCCCATAAAATGCGTACAGCGACGATAGGACAAAAGACAAACAAGAGATAAAAAATCAACGCGTAAAGCAAAAAAACAAACACACGATCGTATTGCTGTTAAAATAAATGTCAGTGCAAATAATCATTGAAGAGACATGTCTTCGGGTGGTGGTTTACAACACCAGCAGCAACAACAACACCCAAAATTGGCTCACGAAAGTCACCGAATACTACCCGAGGTGGCGAGGAGTCCCAAACCGTGCGTAGCAAAAATACGGACGGAGCAAATGGGCCCAGGACTCACAAACGGAGACAATAATGAGGTTCGCGTGAGAATGAGCGATACCGCCTAGCGCCGTGAAAGGTTGAACGTAGGCCCTTGAAATGTTGTTCCCACCCCATGAGTGTCCTTGGGGGGGGGGCCCAATCCCCCTTGGCCAGGAGTTGGGAGTCATCGTGGACAGATCTCTTCGATTTTGAGAAAAACTCTGGGAGCGGCGTTTAGTCCAACTCATCGCCAGTGTGACGTCTCCGCAGGTGTATTCGGTAAATGAGAACACCGCGGTACATCGAGGCAGAATCGAACGAGAACAGAGTGGATTCACTTCTCGGTGTGCGAAGATCGTAGAGAATCTCGAAGTTTGTTCATATTTCTGAGATGGAAACAAGAGACCCTGGTAATACTATGGATTTAAGTGTCAAAACAGAGGTTCCGGATCAACAATAGCTCCACCAGGCGTCGAACGTTTATCTTTTTTGTTTCAGCGACAAGAGCCATCGATGTCGACTCTTCAGCCCGTGACGTTGATGTTGAGGAGCTCAACCCCCTCCGCTTGATTGTTTTCTTTTAGGATGCTCTGGTAACGGAGTAAACAAAAAAAGGGCAATACAGCTCAAAAGCATAAAGTAGTATAGTACGGGCAACAGATCCCCAAAAAAATGAGAGCACGTCACGGCCGAGAACGCCGCATTCATTCACTAATCTTATCAGCTGGGTGAAAACATGGGTTGAGGGTGAACGGCAATATCCACGGCACAGCCGCGGACGTTAATCGCAGGCTCAACAGCTATTACCCAACATTGCTCAGGGAAACGGGGGGAGAAAAACCACAATGCGTCAAAATGTGAACGCAGTCGACTCTCGGCCACAGATAACATTGGTCGCGAAGTGATAAAATGAGCCTGTCGTGGACCTCGCCAAGGTCGACTCAGCCTTAAACGGGCACCTGGTGCCGTGTGTAAAACCTAAAACATCAGAACTAGAGATAGACATGATACTGACCACACACAAACCCAACATTTTCAACTGTGGCCTTAATAGGTGCTCGCTAACAGCTCTTGCACCGATTATCTATAATGCCAATCGAACATATCTTTTGTTGCAGCTGTAGAGTAGCGGTTAGCGCACTGCACTATGAACCCGGCCACCCGAGTTCGATTCCCACTCATGGCCAACACCAGTGACGATTATTTGAACCGGTCCTGGGCCTCTCCAAGATATACTCAGCCTAAAATTATGACCTGGTGTGGTGTGTGAATGTCGCCACTCGGAAGACATGGGCGGTCGGGTGCGGCGCTGGCCACCCACCCCCTCGTGTGCCGTGCCGGCTTTCATAGGTGCTACTCGCTAACACTTGTCCCAAAAGTCTGTTGCAGGCTATACGGGGGATCTTTTTCTTCGTGGTGTTTTTTGTTTTGCAGCGGTGCTACAACAGCTAGGGCAGTCTCAACCCGCATCATCGCACCTCCGCTAGCCCCGCAGAACACCGCACCGACTGCCGTCCCCCCGTCCCCCCCCCCCCACACCCACCGTATATTTTGGCATCGAAGCTGGATTTGCTGTGAGGTTTAAGCGGCCGAGTACGGCACCCTCGTAGCCCGAAGGGTGCAACACGCGAGCGCCAACGCCGCCAACGCCAGCGCCAACGCCAACGCCACCCAGGGTCGCGACAACTTTTGTGTTCGCGTACTTGCGTGACGGGAGAGCGGGCGTTGGGTGGCCGAGCCCGCCCGCCCGCCCTCCCTCCCGCGTGTGTGAGCGGTGTTGGCCGTAGACCAGGGTGGGTGTGGGTTTTTACGTTCGGAAAAAATAATATTTGTTTCTGTTTTGAAAGATTTGAAGGCAATTTTTTTAATTAGTTTTTTTCTTTCTTCTTTTCGGATCTTGGAACAATTTCATCACGCGGGCTGCTGGCAAATGTGTCCGCTCAGTTCGAGCGAGAATTCATGAATGATAATTATTATTCAACAGTAGTAATTGAGCGTGTCTTTTTGCAAATAACATTTCCCTCACTCGGTGCCACGTGACATACTAGGTTCGGTGGGAACAAAATCTCTGGACTGGCCCCTGCCACAAGAATATGGAATTTCCTCCAAAGGCTCAGAGCCCACCACGGTGGTGAGTGCCATGCAATTGCTTGTTTGAGCATGGGAGTGACATCAATTCGTGGGATCGCATTTTTTTAAGCAATTCAAAACTTCATATCCAGACCTGATTTTCAAACTACACGTATTTTTTGAATAATCCTAAAATTGGTAACACCAACCTGAAGTGGACCATGAACCCAGACCATGAGTTTTACTTGTCAGTCACACGTCAGGACCACACCGTTATGTTCGCAGATGCCTCGTGCCTATAACGCCAGGCAGCACAGCGGTACAATATCCACGGGCCGCCATCCTGTTGATGAGACTTATCTGAACCGGTCCTGGGCCTCCCCGAGGTCGACTCAGCCTCAAATTAATATCTGGTGCGGTGTGTAGTAAACATCACCACTGGGGAAGACAAAGGTGGTCGGGCGTGGTGCTGGTCACCCACCCCCCTCGTGTGCCGTTCTGGCCTTCATAGGTGCTACTCGCCAACAGCAATTTCCCCAACAGTCTGTTACAGGCTATACCGGGGCATCTTTGTTTATTTCAGAGTCATCGAAAAATATCGTCACGTTCCATTAATTGTGATTGGCGCTGGCCACGTACAGAAGTTGATAGGAGTCAAATGCGCCGAGTGGGCGATGGAAATTTCCCTTCTGGTCCGTAGCCAAACGATGGATTCCCAATTACAGTGAATGCAATAGTCGGGTTCGGAACGGAACGCGTGGTGAGCGACACGAGGTACAGGATGAGCGGTGCTCAGTGTACAGACGAAGCCTTGGGGGATCGTAAATAATAACGAGGATCGCGCCCTTTATAGGGGATAGTCTCACCGAGACTCAAAATACGCGTTGCTATGTATGCGCAGTTCGCCGCAGCCAACATTATGATTAATATTGTATACATGCTGTGGTTCGGTCACAATGATCTGGCCAAATATCTGTAGTAGGATTCTCCACCAACCGCCACAGTCAAAATAAATAAAGTCGTCAAAACGGCATACACGAGTTTAACAGGGCACCGAAGTTACTATTGTGTCGGCTCACACCGGGCAAGTTGAAGAACCATCCTCGCAACGATCCTCACAACCAAACTTCGCGATCTCATGCGACGTTTCGCACCTCCGATCAGCACGGTTGGCTGCGTACGGCGCGAAAGAAGTTCAACGTACATACATACAGTGAGGGGAAAAAAGTATTTGATCCCCTGCTGATTTTGTACGTTTACCCACTGACAAAGAAATGAGCAGTCTATCATTTTAAAATGCAAATCAATTTATAACATTTTTGACGTGCGTTTTTCTGGATTTTTTTGTTGTTGTTATTCTGTCTCTCAATGTTCAAATAAACCTACCATTAAAATTATAGACTGATCATTTCTTTGTCAGTGGGCAAACGTACAAAATCAGCAGGGGATCAAATACTTTGTTTCCCTCACTGTACATACGGAGCAGGTCAGGTCGACCCACCCGGATTGTTTTTCCTGAAAGGATGCGTCGGCGTAGCTTTAGGGGGAACCTTCGCATTTAATTTGCTGCTCGAAAAAAATAACCGTGAGAATTGTTGTTCGACTTACCCGTCACGCACACCAAATCGACAATTACATTTGTTCGTCCAAGTCCAGGTGGTGGAGGGTCTTGCGACAGAAATGTTGCCAGATTCTTACGTGACCCAACACCCCCGACCGCCGCCCTCCCAACAAAAAAAAACTATTCTGAGTGCATTGACGAGATTTGCGGTGGCAATTTTAATCGGGGCATGCAGACAGAGTTTGTTGTGTTTTACTTTATCCTGCGCTGACTGAGAGTGGACGCGAATCGCCCAAGCGTGACGGTGGTGATGACTTACGACGGCTGCCCACCAGTGCCGGATTAAGCTCGTGTGGGGCCTGTAGCATTTGTTATGAAGGGTCCCTAAAAAAATACACACACACACAAATATTAAAACACAACTTTTTTTAACTTGCATAGTACAGTAATTGTAATTTTTTCATTTCCTATACAGCCAGATAATACGACAAATCGCTAACCTTAAACACCCAGTCGTTCGTAAAAGTTGAAGGCTGTATAGTACTATAGTAATAGAGCAAGTGCAGAATCACTGAACCGGAATTGATAGCTTGAAGGCATTTAGCGCGGGGCCCTTGAAAGTGCGGGGCCCGTAGCTGCTACATATGTAGCTACTTTTGCTGCTGGGATAATCCGGCACTTCTGCCACCCCCCCCCACCACCCCCCAGAAGCCAACACGCGACCGACTGTGACGAGACAAAATTAGCTAAGTCCGAAGGAAGACGCACACTGGAATAGTTTAGTCGAGTTATTCGAGGGGCGTCACAGTGGCGAGATGTGAGCTACTTCGCCAGGAATACAGGAGGTTCGACCCCGACCCTGGTGCCTGCATATTTGGAATTTGCGTCTCTCTCTCTCTCCGTGGTCACGTGGATTTTTCTCCAGATCCTCCGATTTTTTTTCCCCTCCACATTTAGAAAGAACGCTCGTTTAGGGTGTTTTGGTCGCTATGCGTTTCCACGTGACGATGATGAGCCACTTCATTGAGCTGTCATTTGTGGCCAAGTCGCTTTTGAAAAAGAGCAGCAGATCAGTGGGCCTTACCTACTAAAATAAAACATTGTTCATAGTTATTGCGACTGCAGTGCACTGAGGAAGACCAAACATGGCACTGCAATTGGCCACATGTACTCTAGATTTAAAAATAGATCGATTGATTTCGCTAATTTGGCTGACCCAATAATAATAATGAGGGGGGTGGGTGAATGTGAATCCTTTGCATTCAATAACTAAGAGTGTTTGACGGTACGTTTCACTGCTTCAGTCGACTAGACTAAGAGAACGACTCAGTGAAATTCATAAACCAAGACGCGACTAAGCTTCCACAGGCTGTCGCTGATCAGATGGTATGTGTGTATGTTGAACTTCTTTCGCACCGTACGTAGCCAGCCGTGCTAATCGGGGGTGCGGGGGAAGGTCAACAAACTCAACACAAAAAGCAGATTATGTTGGTGAGTTCCTTTTTGAACAACAACAACAACAGCAGCAACAACAAAAATGAGTAGTGCGTGCAGCAGAACGCGTGGAATCAAACTCCATTATTGTGCCGTACTTTCTACGCCTCCGCGTCAATGTTCCCATCCTCCACGAACCCGCGCTCGTCGGCGTGGTGAAGTATGGTCAAGTGCAACCCCCCCCCCCCCCCCACGACACACGCGGCGTGGGGTGGCCCTCGTCCAGCAGCGGATTGACAAGGAGGTGGGAGGAGGGGGTGGCACCTGAAACAGCTCCAAGGAGCGCGCTGTAGGCGTTCCGTCGGTCGCGTTCAATTGAAAAGTCTCCGTGAGCGTTTGCCGCCGGTCCGTTGTACAAGAAGAGTCACTTCGTAGCGGGCGCTGGTTTTTTTTCTCCGTCCTCGCCGTGGCTTTTCATTTGTCGCAGAAGCCGTGCGTGAGTTTGGTCAGAGAAATTGTCACGCACACAAAAAAAATAATAACGCACTTCCCAAACAAACGTCGTCTTCGACAGCAACGGATGTCTTTGTTTTATTATTCTCCCCAAGCGAAGTCGTGAACGGTGAATCGGGTAGTTATGTGTCCAGCCCTATCCACTGCTGGATGAGTGTCTTCCCACGCCATCCAGCTCGTTGAGATATGAGGAGGAGGGGGGAGGGGTAATTTGGCCATAGTTCACCACAATGCCAGTGCTGTTTGGTCAAGACAGAGAGCACAGTTCAAGTTCAGTACAACAACAGATGTTGCTGCACTGCACTCCCGCTGACAACGTCACTCCACAGCAGCAGCAGCAGCCTCTAAACGATTACTATCCATGCTCAGCCCTGCTTAACTTGTGAGATGTGATGAGATGTGATGATATTGGGCACATTCCAGGTGATTTGGTCCGATGCTATTTCGTCGTGGTGGAAGTAAAAATCAGGTATTTGATTCAAAAGATACGATAGCAGGTACATGGTGCCCAAAGATGCCATCTTCATAGAGCACTAATATAACCGGGCGCGGACCCAATGCTAAGTGATACATCTGGGCGCACAGCAGACCCGGGTGAGTGTCACGCCCAGGTGAACTGGGTTCAGAACGACTCTGCAGGGGAACCCAGGCCAAGGTTGTATACAGCGGAGGGCCCCAAGTGGGGGAAAGGGGCGACCGGGGATTTGAACAGGTCTCTGTGACGTCACCAGTTCTCTGTGACGTCACCAAGTCTCTGTGGTTTCACCAGGTCTCTGTGGTGTCACCAGGTCTCTGTGACGTCACCAGGTCTCTGTGGTGTCACCAGGTCTCTGTGACGTCACCAAGTCTCTGTGGTTTCACCAGGTCTCTGTGACGTCACCAGGTCTCTGTGGTGTCGCCAGGTCTCTGTGGTGTCACCAGGTCTCTGTAGTGTCACGAGGTCTCTGTGGTGTCGCCAGGTCTCTGTGACGTCACCAAGTGTCTGTGGTTTCACCAGGTCTCTGTGACGTCACCAGGTCTCTGTGGTGTCGCCAGGTCTCTGTGGTGTCACCAGGTCTCTGTAGTGTCACGAGGTCTCTGTGGTGTCGCCAGGTCTCTGTGGTGTCACGAGGTCTCTGTGACGTCGCCAGGTCTCTGTGGTGTTACCAGGTCTCTGTGGTGTCACCAGGTCTCTATGGTGTCACCAGGTCTCTGTGACGTCACCAGGTCTCTGTGCTGTCACCAGGTCTCTGTGGTGTCACCGGGTCTCTGTGACGTCAGCAGGTCTCCGTGACGTCACCAGGTCTCTGTGTTGTCACCAGGTCTCTGTGGTGTCACCAGGTCTCTGTGGCATCTCCAGGTCTCTGTGGTGTCACCAGGTCTCTGTGACGTCACCAGGTCTCTGTGGTTTCTCCAGGTCTCTGTGGTGTCACCAGGTCTCTATGGTGTCACCAGGTCTCTGTGACGTCACCAGGTCTCTGTGGTGTCACCAGATCCTCGTAGAAAATAGGGGGCATTCATTGCCCAAATAGGTTTTGGCTATGCCAAAATAAACCAAACAAACCAATAAATAATGAGGTGCATGGAATATAAGGGCAATTTCAGAGCCTAATAAACGCATAGCAAGCAATAAGTCTCTTATCTTAAACATTCCATATAAAATATAATAAATGTGATTTTCTTTTTTTAAACATCGTGTAGAGACGGTCGTTTGTTTGCGTAACGTTTCACGGTTTACGTAAAGCACCCCAAACGATAATGTTTAATCCACCCCCTCCCCCCCCATTGAGCTGACACGTCCACTTTGGTACAACCAGCGCTGCTTGAGCGCCCTGGTTTGGCTCCACGAATTTGACGACAAATCCCGGCTCGTCGATGGGCGCCGCGGCAGCGTGGCCTGCACGCCGACGAGCACTTCCTCGTCGGCGCTGCGTCTCGCGGTCACAAACATACGCACGGCGGAGAAGGTTGCCCCCGGCGGCAACGTGCGAGGGTCGTGGGGGGGCGAAAAGCAAAGGAGGCCACCGTGGGGTTTCCACAGAGAATATTGTTTCGAGGGTAATGCGGAGGGTTGCTGTGACGCGTCTGTTGAATGTGACACAGACGGTCTTATGTACACTATAAAGATGTCTGCCTGAGGTGGGCACTGCCCACAGTGTGGATACTGGGGGCGTTTGCCAACCTGTAAAGCGTTTAATAGGCTGCTGGGGCAAGTGCTGTTAGCGAGCACCTTTCAAGGGCCGTATGGCAGGCGAATCGGTCAGAGGACAACACCACGCACGGCCACCTTTGTCTCCCCGGTGCTGATGTGTACACACTGGACCAGGTGTGTGTACGCTTTAAGGCTGGGTCAACCTGGAGGAGGCCAAGGAACGATTCAAATATTCACCGCTGTTTAGGTCACGAGCGGGAATCGAACTCGGGGGTCAGGGGTCGTAGGGCAGCGCGCTAACCCCTGGCGCGTTAGTTTGTTGTCTTCCTCACGCACCTCCGATTAGCACGGTTGGCTACGTACGGTGCGAAAGAAGTTCAACATGCGCGCGTACATGTGAGAACCCACTGGGATAAAACAAAAGTATTTTGCGACTGAGACCTGGTGACGCGCAGATAGGGTTCGAGACGAGAACGTAATCAGAAAAGACTTTTACTCATGGGGGAGGGGGGGGGGGTCATTTAAAGTAACCACACATTTCTGAAGTAATAAGTGAAAAAATCTCAACACAGGATGTAATTTGCGGTCTAAAATAAATATATAATATATAACTGGCAAGGCAAGTGCTGTTAGCGAGCACCTATTTTGGGAGAGGTGTGGCCGTTCAATGAAAACCACACCTAGCACACCGTGTATTTCCAAACAGAGCTACTCTCTGTAACCAACATGTCACGAGTATTCCTTTTTCATGCCAAGTCGACCTAAGAGAGGGAGACTTGCAAACCGTTAATCTCAAGACGATGATGATGATGATGCTGCAAGGCATTGCTGGAATTGTCTCCACCACAACGCGCTGATAAACACAATAATGTACGCACACACACACACACACTCTTCCACTTACACACACACAGCGAGAATGTATACAATTCTGTGTGTGAAAGAATGGATGTGTAAGACTATAAATATAACAATGGGTGTATAGAAACACAATTACACCCTCTCTCACACTACACTATTATATGCATATACACAAGCACACAATTTCATAGACGGTGTACATACACACACACGGTGTCTGGCATACAATTGCACACACTTACACACAAGAATTGTACACATACACACGCACATATTTACCATATACTCTTTCACATTAAGTTTACACACGCGCACATGCTCTGTCAGCACCCAGGAGACATGCAACGTTTGCATGTGGTTGAAACAATTAAACCAACATTCGCCCAACCTTTAACATAGCTGACAACCCGTACGTTTTACCCCGCATTCTTGTACAGGGAAATTGGGTTTTCATGTCCATACGGTGTACAGCCGTTTCAATACGGGCACATTTTAAAAAAATGTGTTTCTCCCTTGTAATGGGACTTTGTAGGATGAATGTTGAGATTTATAAGGGGCACGGGGTGACCAATAAGGTCTGAATTGGTCTGTAGTAAGGTAGGGAACTGATAAGGGGTTGGCAGCTTTGCTTTCACATTAAATGTGTGTACACGAAATAATTTACAGTTATAAACACACGTATTGCTTATATAATTAATCATACTCTCAGATGCAGTCAATTCTAAACACACACACACACCCATATTACCTTGTTTATAGTGTTACACACTTTCACACATACATTATGTACTACAAATACGACATTCTCTCATGGACATGCACGTTGTCATATATACACACACACACCAATTCTCTCAGATTTACACCATTATATACTCAGCACACACACACACAGTTATATACAGTATGCATGTATGCGTGCGTGTGTGTGCGTATACTTGGACTGTTTCCCATATTTTCTTATTAATCCGATTTTTTTTTTAAAAGGTCAGAAATTTAAGCCGAGATGAGAGTTGCCTTACGATCCGAATTAAGTTTATTTTGAGATGCAAGACGTCACTTTTCGCGCTTTTTCCTCCAAAATTGGCATCGTGTGGCGTCGGTTAACATCACGATCAATGGGGAGGAAAAATTTCCTTAACAAAAAAATCAGAAAATTTCAAATCCGAAACTCACCTCGAGTGTACAGACACAACCACACGCGATTCAACACTGGTGCTGTTAAACGTCGTGGGTTTCGCTCTAGAACAACAACGCTGATGCTGCTTGCGGTGATGAGTGGACACCTTTGTTTATCACGTGACAAGTTTCTTCATCGGCCGTGTCGGGTGGAGAAGGGTGTACGACACACGTTTAAAAACAAACAAACAAAAACCTCATCAATTTTCAATCAAAACATTGATCGTCAACGCCTACGTGCTAAATGCACAACAAACGTATGTTACATAACACGCTTGCATAAGCCATTCACTCACATAGTAAACAACACGATACCCCCCTACAGTCTTAACAGCCTGTTGGAGCAAGTTCTGTTAGCGAATAGCACCTATGAAGGCCGGCACGGTGGCACACGAGGGGGTGGGTGGCCATTCTCCACGCGCGGCCGCCTTTGTCTCCCTAGTGGCGATGTTTACACACCGCACCAGGTACTAAATTGAGGCTGAGTCGACCTAGGGGAGGTGATGGCCACCCACCTCCTCGTGCGCCGTTCCGGCCTTCAAAGGTACTCGCAAACAGCGCTTGCTCCAACACACGCACACAGTAGCCAACCCCAGGCAGGGCGTGGACGCCCGCACACACACACGCGCGCGCCCACCTGTGTAACCAAACACTCGAACCCAAGCGATGACACAACAGAGGAGCCAACATTGTCAGAGGATGTCAGTGGACGTATACGATGATGGTTATTTAAATGCGGCGCGAACAGTCGAATGCCTCCGTGGCAACTTGCGCAACTGTGAGAAAGTGCCCCCCGCCCCCCACCGCCACCTCTCCAACCCCCTCCACAACCAAGCAACTTTAAAAAAAAAATCCACCCCACCACCAGGGGCGGAGCCAGGATTTGAGGCCGGGGTGACATTCAACAAATTTTAATTTAAAGAATGATTAGGGAGTCAGGCTGTTGAACTAGACGCTATCGGTTGGCGACACACTCTGACAATGCAGTTGCACGGAGTCCGCCAGACCGAGTGTCGTACACTTATACGCAGAATGTCACCCCTGTCACCCCCCCCTGGCTCAGCCCCTGCCCACCACCACCACCACCACCCACCGCCGATGTCCAACAGGGCAGTGTGAATGAGTGCACCATGGTTCAGACGGTGGGCAAGTCGCGTGCGTTGCGTGGCCTATGATGTTTTTGTACTCTACTTTCATGTACTGTTTGTTTTTTAAACGTCCTAAGAGCTTTATAGCTCATCGGATTCCTCCAGTAATAAATATTCTGATTCTGAACCCGTCGGGATCGCTCACGATCCTGCGGCGAAACGATCCACCCAGACACCTGCTAACGAGCTTGCTTTCGTCGCTCCGTCTCCCTGGGTGGACGTGTTCTCTGGGAACCGCTCCGTTCCTTGGCTGCCACTCCGTTATTAGTCTTGTAGCGTCCTTCCCAAGCGCACACCCTCCTTACTGGACATGTTCTTCATAGTTCATAGTTCCATTTATTTGGTATAGCCCTGTGAGCTATTCGGCTCTCTTGAATCGGGTGCAACCGCAGCAAACAAAAAACATAAACATGAACAAGAAAACATCTTAAAGTGACTATGTGACTGTGCAAACAGAAAATCCAGGAAAAAAATATCAAAATATTCCTGAAATAACACCGTACACCAACGCTGTGTGCAAAAATCCCAGTAAGTCAAACAACAACAAGACAACTAAGATTAAGGCCATCAGTCTAACTCCGTACTACAACAAAACAAACATGTCCAAACCAAAAAACTTTTCTAAATCACCAAAATAAAGCCATAAATGCAATGCAACAGTGATCATAGGGACTTCTTCTTTGGTTCTTTCGGTAAAGTCACGTAGAATGAGAATAAAATAATAAATTAATAAAATAAAACAACACAATTAAATTCTCACGACGTTTCGGCCACAACACAAGTGGCCTTCATCAGGTGAAGGGACGAGACTGTCTGGAGGACAGCGCTGGAGCGAACACAGCCAAGCTCAGACCGCGACCTTTAAGCTGTGTGAAAAGAAACAAAGCGCCTTGACAAAGGAATTAGCATAAAAATTAGCATTTAATTGGCGGACTTAGCATGATGAACGGTGTAGAGGGGGTGAACATGTGCAGACCGGCGAGGGGGCGAGGGGGAGTTTACATATTGATGGTGTGAAAAGGGAATTTAAGCTGCTGCGAAAGTTTGGAATACCACTACTTGAAAAAATATACTGTACCATTGAAAATTAGTTTAATGTTTGGTTCGGATAATTTAGCATTGAAATAGCTGCGTGATTAGCTTGTGACTGATCACATAAATGGCTATGTTAAAGTCAAGGCCTACACATCCGCAGAGGCACCTAGTACAAATCAAACAGGAGAATTTGAAATAACTGAGTGATTAGCTTGTGACTGGTCACAGAAATGGCTATGTTGAAGTCAAAGCCTACACATCCACAGAGGCACCTAGTACAAATCAAACAGGAGAATTTAGCATTGAAATAACTGAGGGATTAGCTTGTAACTGGTCATAGAAATAGCTATGTTAAAGTCAAAGCCTACACATCTACAGAGGCACCTAGTGCATGGAAGCCAAAGGGGCTGCAACAACTCGACTATCATATAGTAAACCGATGTGAAAAACCCAAGTCTAAATTACATCAATATTCTAAATGTACTCAATATATTCTTCAATAAGCTGAGCTATTAACAGTAACTGGGTATACACTATATAATGAATACCAAATAGTAAACCAATAAAAACTAAAATATAAACTACCTCAATGTTATCAATAAACTCTATACATTCTCCAATCAGCTAAGCTACCAACAATAAGTCGTTATATATCACAATGCTATATGGTGAAAAAATGGGTGGATTCTTACCCTCAACTTTAACATCACGGATAGCTACGAGCCCTGTTCAGACGGACGAGTTCATCCATGGTCGGAACGGAGGAGGGGGAGAGAGACAGCTGCGAGGCGCTGTTATACATGTTGTAAACCATACCATTAACCGTGGTGTGAGAGGTATTAAGAGTCAATGCCAGCGAAAGAGCTGCGGTCTGAAGGTCATCGTAAAATACAATTAATTAAGAACCGAAATGGTTTAAAACATATTTCCAATGGTTAATAAGCCAGAATCCATCTTCTCGGTTGAAATTGTCTCTGTGCTTGTATATGTGAATGGCCTCATGAACGAATCTCTTATGGTAGCCGTTTGGTTTGCAAAGAACCTCCGTCTTGGAGAAGTCAATGTCATGTGAGCCCACTGAATTATAACAGTGATCTGCCACGGCAGAGGAGTTCGTTCTACCGTGTTTCAAGTCTGCTTTATGTTCGCGGATGCGGTCCGAGATATGTCGTTTGGTTTCTCCAATGTAGCTACTACCACAGAGGCACTTTAGTTTGTAAACACCCGGGTACTGTATGTCTGGAACAGCATCTTTTACAGATGGAAGCAGATCACGGATTTTATGTACTGTGTTGAATCGGACCTGGATCTTGTGTTTATTCAGGATTTTGGAGATCTTTTTAGTGACCCCTGCAATGTAGGGTAAGGTGATGGTTTTGAGTGGCTCCACAAGAGGATCCTTCTTCATGACTGGAGTGATGGCTTTGCGGATTGTGTAGTCGGAGTAACCATTAGCCCTGAGAGCCTGGTGTACGTGCTTGAGTTCACTGGTAATGTGTTCCTGGTCGGAAATGCATTGGGCTCTATGGCATAGAGTCTTAATGAGGGAGTTCTTCTGGGATGGATGGTGGTGGGAATCCGGTTTCAAGTAATCATCTGTATGGGTAGCTTTCCTGTAGACAGTGTGGCTCATTGTACCATCATGTCTCCTTTTAATTAAGACATCCAAAAAGGGTAGTTTGCCATCTTTTTCGACCTCCATGGTAAATCTGATGGCTGGGTGTATGGAATTGATGTGGTCGCGGAATTAGTCTAGAGCAGGCTGGCCATGTGGCCAGATGACAAAAGTGTCATCCACGTACCTCTTCCATAAGGTCGGGCATAGAGTGGCAGTCTGGATGGCGTCAGTTTCAAATTTTTCCATGAATACGTTGGCTACAACCGAAGATAGGGGGGAGCCCATTGGGGTGCCCTCAGTTTGTTTGTAGAAAGTTCCATTCCAGGTGAAGTATGTGTGGTTAAGCAATGTCTCACCAGGGGGGGTACATCACTATGCAGTCCTTGATGAACCAGGTCTTCAATGATAGCGATGGTGTCAGGTACCGGGACTTTGGTGAACAAGGACACCACATCAAAACTGACAAGCAGGTCGTCTGGGGACAGGGAAATGCCTTTTATTGTCGATACCAGGTGAGTAGAATTTAGTACCACAGAGGTGTTTTTTCCAGTGAAAGGTCGCAGTATATCAGCAAGAAAACGTGCCATTTCGATTTAAAGCTTTCATGACTGCAAGGATTCATCTTCTCTGGTTCTTTCGGTAAAGTCACGTAGAATGAGAATAAAATAATAAATTAATAAAATAAAATAACACAATAAAATTCTCACGACGTTTCGGCCACAACACAAGCGGCCTTCATCAGGTGAAGGGACGAGACTGTCTGGAGGACAGCGCTGGAGCGAACACAGCCAAGCTCAGACCGCGACCTTTAAGCTGTGTGAGAAGAAACAGAGCGCCTTGACAAAGGAATTAGCATAAAAATTAGCATTTAATTGGCGGACTTACATGATGAACGGTGTAAAGGGGGTGAACATGTGCAGACCGGCGAGGGGGGGAGTTTACATATTGATGGTGTGAAAAGGGAATTTAAGCTGCTGCGAAAGTTTAGGATACCACTACTTGAAAAAATATACTGTACCATTGAAAATTAGTTTAATGTTTGGTTTGGATAATTTAGCATTGAAATAGCTGCGTGATTAGCTTGTGACTGGTCACAGTCAAAGCCTACACATCCACAGAGGCACCGAGTACAAATCAAACAGGAGAATTAAGCATTGAAATAACTGAGTGATTAGCTTGTGACTGGTCGTAGAAATAGCTATGTTAAAGTAAAGCCTACACATCCACAGAGGCACCTAGTACAAATCAAACAAAAATTCTACGTGACTTTACCGAAGAACTAAAGAAGATGAATCCTTGCAGTCACGAAAGCTTTAAATCGAAATCATAGGGACTGTGACCGAATTTTTACAATAAACTACATAATGAGGAGAACATGAAAACTCCAAATGTACAGGCGTAAGGGTCGGGATCGAACCCATGGACCTCCTGTATACTAGGTGAGGTAGTTAACATCTCACCACCGTGGAGCCACCAACAGCCTTGAATCAAATGTGACAGCAGTTGATTCAGAATGCTGTTGCCACTCACACTCAATTTCAGTAAAAAAAGAGGCATGAATAAACTTGGCCGTCTTTCACTCTCATTACATATCAAAATAATTACACTCTATAGGTAATTATTTTATGTAATGAGAGTGAAAGACGGCCAAGTTCTTCACCTGAGGACGGCTACTTGTGTTGTGGCCGAAACGTCGTGAGAATTTAATTGTTTTATTTTATTACTTTATTCTCATTCTACGTGACTTTACCGAAAGAACCAAAGAAAATGAATCCTTGCAGTCACGAAAGCTTTAAATCGAAATTTAACTCTATAGGGACTTATGATGAAGATGCGTTACGCCGACCCCATCGTAAGTCAGAAATATCGAAAGTCGAAGATGGCCTAGCCTACCCAGGAGTCTTAAAGAATAGTGATAACTTAGCAAAACAGAGCAATTTACAGTACCGTTCTGTATAAACTATATACTGTATGTATTTATTATTACAATACTGTATTGCACAGTAAAATGTAGAGTAAAAAAAACAAGGTAAATTCTTAGCCTACCTATATGAACTGCAATTTAATAGAATTTTTTTTTATTTAAAGCCTTCGTGACTGCAGGGATTCATAGTCTTGGTTCTTTCGGTAAAGTCACGCAGAAGAGAAACAATACAATAAAAAAAAAATATTATTTTATTGTTTCCCTTCCACGTGACTTTACCGAAAGAACCAAGAACAATAAAGTTTTTTTCTTACTTGGGCGTTTGTAAGACATGCTTTTTTCACTAAAATTGGGCTTGTAAACACAAAAAAAACACGTAAAAAATACACGCGCTAACACCGAGACAACTTAACTCCGTCGACCGCTGTTGAGGGTGAGGCATCGCCACACAAGGCGGGAGATGTGTACATCCCGGCAGCGTTCCAACGTCCAGTATCGTACCTCGTAAGCTGCTGCGTTTGCATCGCCGCTCTGGTCGGGGTCATTCCACATCGGGTTGAGCCTCCCAACACGCGCGCTCAGCGCGGTCGTGATGGCATAGCGAGGCTCGCCGTCATGCTGCGAGATTCCGTTGTCTATGGCATCCACTTCCTCGACAAATTTCTCATACATCTTGTTGAAGAGCGTCGTGACATTGGCATCCTCTTTACCCATAATAGAGGGGGGGGTTGGGGGGGGATAAATCGCGTAAATATATTAATGTGTCGTTAAAACCCGCCACCACCCGACACAGCCAACTAGTAAGGGTTGTCACGTAAACAGAACGTGGCCAATTCGTCGCTAGTACAGCACAACATTTACAATCTGAGTACGACGTTTCGCCAGTAATTACAACTAGCTTCATCAGGTGACGAATCGGCATGTTCTGTTTACGTGACAACCCTTACTAGTTGGCTGTGTCGGGTGGTGGCGGGTTTGTTAACGACACATTTATACATTTACGCGCTCCAAACAAAAACACCTCTATGCATGATATTGGTGGCGAAAACCTACGTGCTCAACTGATGTTCTTGTCTGCGTTCAATCCCTTCGACGCCAGCGCAATTATTGTTTTTTTTCTTGACCGTCCATCCTTCATCATCTCGTCCAGCACATCTGCCCAGCTGGGAAGAGTCGTAGGCCAAACGTCTTCTAGAAGGGCCTCCGGTGTAGCTTTTACGTACGGGGAAGGGGCCCAACCGCTAGCAGTGGCGCGAGTGAGCAAATTTCAGGGCTTCGCCTCTGTCGTTTATCGCCTTTACCGCAACCCACATCTGTTTGCCTTCCCCTCCCCCTTCACCTCGAATTCACAGAACAAACCTTGCCTCTCAAAAAAACACGCACCCATTTGGTGAAACGAGTACAATGTTTAATGCGGGTCGTAAAATACAATGGCGAGTAGTAAGTCCGCAACCCCCCTTCCCTCCTAAAAAGGAACAGCCTTCATTTCTCGTTTTGAGGTTTTAAAACTGTTTGACTTGCGAGCCAGCTTAGGAACATTAAAGAACGAAGGGCATTAAAAAAACACACACACGAGAAAAAAATTAAACCCCCAGAAATGTTAGTGCGTAATTAAAATATATCTCACACGTCAGAAGCGTGTGGTCGTATACACAGCGGAATGTGAATGACCACGAGCTGGTAGCAAGGCTTCCATACACAGCGACACAGCTGGCGAGATGACCAACGAAGGGACCAACGCGTGGGGAGGAACACGGAGTGCGATTTTCGGATCGTAGCGCGTGACTGTTCGGCACAATGTTCCGACGGTTCGGCCCACCGACCCACGTCAAGAGATGGCCCAGCAAACACGGAAACTTCGAGGACCGCGGTGGAACCGCTGAACCAACGTTCAATGTTTACAGGGGAATATTCTGTCAGCTTTAGGGCAGTGTTATTGACGAAAGTGTTGCGTTGTTCTGTCGTTGTCTGCGCTCGTGCACCACTACCAATGCAGAGATCGTGCGTACAAAAGTAGGTGACCGCACGTACGGGTCTTCGCGTCGGCTCCAGGCGCTCGCCGCGCATCGCACTCCACCCCGCGACTCGGGGCCGAAGCCCCAGCCGGTGAAGAGCCACGTGAAGGCCCCTGCCAAAACCTCCCTCCACCCCCAACCTCCCCTCCAGTACCGGTAGAGGCGCGGCGTGGATGGCTCCGGTGAGTGAGCATTCGAGTGAGCGATGGGGACTCCTTTATCTGATCGTCGCTGGGGGTTCCCTCCTTTCAACAGACGTGAAGTGGCTGCCTGGCCGCTCCCCACGGATGAATCTTGGTCCGTAGCTGTGTGCGTGCCTGCGAGTGTGAGCGTGCGTGTGTGCGTGCTTGCTTGCGCGTGTACTTGTGTGCGTTACGGGGGATGCAATGAGAGTGCCGTGCTGTCAGTTGTTTACATTTTACAGACTCATTGTTATGGCTGCTTGTAGGGGGACTTTCAGATAAAAAAATACAAGAGACTCCCAATTTAATATCTGCCGTGTATAAAAACGACACATCAAAACACTGCCACTCCCCACAGTGTGAAATGTCGCGTTGCTATTTTAGACGCAGAAAAAAAACCGCATCTGTCGCTGTTGATGCGAATGCATCTTGATGAGATGTGTACTGAGATATCGGTTACTAAGGGAATCTATTTATGGGGAGAGTGTTGGATGAAGGGGGGGGGGCAATATGACCAGGTGTGGATTCCAAAACAACCCACACTCAACATACAAGCTCGCATAACCCTTGAGAACGCTAACTTGCCCACAAACCGCGTGGGATTTCGCGTTGGAGCTGTACAGATATCCGATGCGCTTTCGTGCTTTGGCACGTGTCCGACGTTTCGCTCGACGTACTTGAGAGCCTCTTCGGCAACTGACAACGCACAACTGAGAGCCACAGATATCCCCGGTTTAGCCTTACAAATTAACGAGGCAAAGTTCTAATGGGACAGCGCCTGTTGAAGGTTGTGTCCGGCAGTGTGACCGGGCCACCTTTTGTCAACAGAGTGCTCGTGTCTACACTGCATCGGCGATTTAGTGGGGATTGATGCCTCCCGTGCCACCACAAACCCATGATGCTCACTAAGCACTGGCCCCTCCACTCAGCAAGGAGAAACGTACTTATTGGACTGGGTTTACGAGCGATAGGGGTGAAAGGGGGATGAGTTGTAGCATCAGTTGGCAGCCAAATGAGATTCGTTACTTTAATGCGCCATTGATGTTTACTTATGTTGATCGAAGTGAGCAAAACACTGCGTGCACAAAACGATGGGGGGGGGGGGTGATTGAAAAAAAGGTAATCAAAAGCAGACGGTACAGCACTGCGGTGAAGCTGACATACGGCTACGTTTTAAAAATAAATGTTATTTAGCAAATTTGCGATAGAAAAAAAAGTTTTAACTAATCACGACTGCAGATTCATTTATTATGGAATATTTACCAAAGCCCCTGAAGCCAAAACTACCACCCCACCCCTTCCACCTGCTTTCCCCCCTACAGCATGGGGTGGCAAATTATTTCATGGTGCTCAGCCCCTGAACAGCTTCATCAGAAATTAACCCCCACGATAAAAACAGGGGCGCTACGGTGGTGAGATGTTAACTACCTCGCTTGGTATACAGGAGGTCGTGGGTTCCATCCGAACCCTGACGCCGGCTGTATATTTCAAGTTTGCATATTCTCACCGTGGTCAGTTCCTCTGGGGTTTTCCCTCCACATTTAGAAACAACATGCGTTTTACAGTATTTGGCTGCTATACATTTCCACGTGATAAGCAACTTCGTTGAGCTATCATTTGTGGCTAGGTCTCTTCTGAAAAAGAACTACATATCTCAGTGGGCCTTACCTGGTAAAATTATGAAATGTTTAAATTGTAAAAAAAAAAATTGCGTTTTTATTAAATTGTTGACACCAGCAAAAATTTGCAACAGATGGGCGACAATTGCATTTGGGAAACCGAGGGACAGAAACAAACATCACCGCAGCCTCCGATTCCCCGCGCCACCAAGCCCGAGCGGCCCACACCACCGGTTTTCATCGCCAGCTTTAAACGAGACATCCATCTATGCGAGACACAATCAAGTAACCTGCAGTTCATTCATCACGATCACACATTAGCCACGGTGAATCGACTGCCTGGTGAAGACGCGCCCGCGCCGTCGCCATCTGTCGCGGGTTCCGCGGTGGAACGATCCACCCCGCGTCTTCACACGGGCCGATTTCCTCGCCTGCCACTCCGTCACTCTTCCTGGCCATCGGCCATCACGTGTCTTTCCCGGCCCGCGGACGCCTCTGAACGGTGTGAATTGTGTCTTTAACGTGCGTATGTTCTCTAAACTAAAAAAAAAAACATCTAAAACTAACCTTTTATTTTACCAGGTAAGGGCCAATGAGTTTCATAGCTTCTTTTCAGAAGCGACCTGGCCACAAATGATAACTCAACGAAGTGGCTTGTCACGTGGAAATTTATAGCAGCCGAATGCTCTAAACGCGTGACGTCTATTCTAAATGTAGAGGGAAAAACCGGAGGGCCCTCAGAAAAATCGACGCGACCACGGGGAGAACATACATACTTCAAACATACAGGCGTCGGGATCGGGATGGAACCCACGACCACCTGCACAACTGGCGAGGTAGTTAACATATCGTGACCGTCGCACCCCGCGGTGGCTTCCTTCTTTCTGTTGCTCGTTGCAATTCCAAGCACGCATCTCCTTGTGCTTCCCTGCACACTTTTCCGCTTTCTAGTTTATTTGCAGTGCATTCAGCATGCGAATTGCTGCCATCGGTCAATCAACACTGGACCCTGTAGACGTTTGTCCATCCACTGGTCGATGAGAGCCTCCCACAATGCCGTGCGGGGTTGTTGGGAGTTAAATCGATCTTACTGCATCACGCCGCGTGCGAGCTGCCATCTTCCACCCCCCAGCAGTAGCTGGGCTCACACACAACCTGCTGAGTTTGCCACCATCTAACAAGTCCACGGGTCTGTGCAGGGAAAATCTGGTCTCAGGGTGACAGGTCAGTCAGTTGAGTGGACGGCTTCATTCAGAAACCGGGCGACAGCACGCTGACACGACATGTCTCTGTTGCAAGGGAGACCTGGGGTTTGCACCAAAAAAAAAGTGTTTATTTTCCTTAAATTCTAATGACTTGCTCTAGGCAGAATGGCAACGATAGCGAAGCAGATTTAATTTAATTTGACGACGTTCATCACCCCGAAGTGCCTGTCAGTGAGGAATGCTGCCATGCAACATGCAGCCGGTGTCCTTTAATATCACACTATTTGATAGTCCAAGCACAACACCGGCATACTTTAATCACGAGTGTCACTCTATAAATACAAGTGTAGCACACTTCGAATGCCTGCTCACACCCCTGCTGGCGGAAAGGGGGGCCTCCACTTTCTTGGGCTACATGACCTGCGCAGCGGGGCGTGCAGCAAGAAGTTCCCGGGTTCGATTCCCGACTCGGGGGGCCTTTCTGTGCGGAGTTTGTACTTCGTACAACACGACGCCACCAAGAGGCGGACTGGGACCAGGGTTTGGAGGTCGTTTCTGGCAAACTGAGCTCGGTGACAAGAAGCAACGAGAAATAATGTGCCCGGAGAAGAAAGTGTGTAGAGAGAGAGAGCATGCTTCCTGTTATGACACCACGCAAATACACGCACGCACGTGCACAACCACAATCCTACAACAATAACGATTCACAATATAGCCTTGGACGGAACGTTTGCGAGCGCCTATTAAGGCTGGCATGGTGCACAAGGAGTTGTCGTGACCAGCACCACACACGGCTCAACTTTGTCTGCCCAGCGCTGATGATTACACACCGCATCAAGTAATCACGTTTAAGGTCGAGTCGACCTCCGTCTGAGACGCCCTAAGGACCAAGTTCGAATCTTACTCGCACACCAAATGTTATTGAACTGGGGCCACTGGGTTTTTTGGTGCAGTGCGCTAACAGCTTGCGCGTTACCGCTCCCAATACGCCCACACACACACACCACACGCGCACACACATGAGCACACATCACGCAAATACACCTTGCTGAACCTTGAACAAGAGCGTGTAAAGTTGAGTGGTGGCATGCGAGTAATTTTTACAGCTGCGCTGCGTGGGGTGATAAACCACCTCTCAGAGCGCCGTAAAGGGGGATACAAAAAACGGGCTCTTTAAACAACACATCACCAACTCGACCCGGTCTCCACTAACCTTTGCCGTGATCGCTAATGATCGGAGAACCATTTATCTACCAAAAAATAAAATAACTCGTCCGAGTCTTCAGGCTGTCTTTTACTGTTTAAAGAGGCTCCCCCGATGCTGCATTTGAGATGCTTTGGATTCATTTTCACGGTCGATGGCTGCTGGAATTCATGTGTGGGAGGAATCTGCAGACCCCCGAAAGAAAACCCACCACGCATACGGTGAGGGAGAGTGGCGCTCAAATCTCAACACAGATGGATTCAAGAATCCATTGGCCTATTGCCATCTCATGGCCTGCAATCTCAGGCTCTCGTATTGCCAAGCGGTCTCCCATCTGAGTACGAGCCACATTCGAATGTTGGTTTTGGGTTGAGGGTAATTGCCTCCCTACGTCGTGGGGCACAGCTCACTTTGTTGGGATCTCAGTGGTGGCTCTGCGATATCCACTTCTGCGGGGCCCGGTTTTAAAACCCGGACAGGTTGCACTGCTCTGCGAGGATGCGTGACAAGGCAACACCAAAAGCAACAATCGCGATACACTTGGACCAAGGTGGTTTTTATTTCTTTACACATCGCTGCCACCCTCATTATCACTCCCATTACGCTCCCATCCATCAGGGGCGATCCACCCCCAACCAACCTTGCAATTTGACGAATCGGCACGATTTTGCGGCATCGATTAAACGAAACCAATCCACTCTGGTTTGTCGCTCGTCGCGGGCGACTGTAGCGCCTCTAAGTGACAGCCAGTTTTTTTTTAAAACCTTCACAAATGGACCCAGCGTTGGTGTTGTGAAAGGCCCCCACCGTGGGAGGGGGGGGGAGGGGGGTTTGTTAGCTCCGTGGGCCGAGAGCGAACTGATCATTGAGTTGTTCACGCGAGGGCGCCAGGAGTGCTCGTGGCAGCGACAAATGCGATGCCGTCTTTGTTCCCCTTTGCAAGAAGCGATCGTATCGCGGTTTATTAAAAAAACACACACGCACGCACGCACACATGGGCGCAACCTTTGCGAAGCGAGGCAACGTAGCGAGCTGTACTTGCTACAAATGTCATGTGGACGTTCGTGTGTGTGCACACGGAATTGTTGTTGTCGTTGTTGTTGTTATGAATGTGCAACGAGCAAGTTCAGAAAGTCCGCATTTCTCCAGGGTTAAAACTCTTTTTTTCCTTTTTTTTTTAAACAGGTATAGGAGCTCTTTGTCAGAAGTGACCCGGCTATCACAATCATCGCTCGACGAAGTGGCTCATCATCGCGTTTATATCAGCAGCCAAAGACTCTAAACGCTTGACGTTGATTCTAAATGTGGAGGGACAAACCGGAGGAGCTGCAGACAAATCCACGCGACAACGGAGAAAGAGAGAGACACGCAAACTCCAACTATACAGCCGTCAGGGTCAGGATCGAACCCACGACCTCCTGCCTACCAGGCGAGGTAGTCAACATCTCGCCGTCGCGGCAGCCCAAGTTAAACGCCTCTTTCACTCGACAGGCTTCTCTTTGGACGTCGAAATACTCCGTGTCTGTGTCTTGTGGTGTCCATAACTGTCTCTCTGCGTAGGAGCCTTTTTTGCACGTCTGTCTCTCCCTCCATCTCTTCATCGCCGTCCTTCCGTGGACGTCTTTGTCCTGCATGGTTCTCTGTCTCGCATCATCACGCCCACGTAGCTGTCTCTCTCAGTGCCTATGTGTGACTGTCTCTGCATTGTCTGCGTGTGTGAGAAGACAAAGGCGTGCTGCTGGCCACCCAGTCCCTCGTATACCGTGCCGGCCTTCGTAGGTACTTGCGAATAGCACTTGCCCCAACAATCTGTTAATGCTATACATACCAGGTGGTATTTTGCCTCTCTCTGTGTTCATCTCTTTCTACGCTTGTATCTGTGCATCTGTCTCGTGCGTTGGGAGGCCCTTTGCGATGCCACTGCATTTAAGTGCCCAACAAGTGTATATTCTTAACCATTACACACAAAAGTTAATTGATTACACACACTGACAGAGATGTCCCTATAGTCAACATAGGCGGCTGGGGCAAGTGCGATGAGCGAGCATCTATTAAGGCCGGCATTGGCGCACGACAAGCTGGTGTGGCCAGAATCACACCCAAGCCATCCTTTCTCCCCAGTGCTGATGTTTACACCTGGCACCAGGTACTAATTTAAGGCTGAGTCAACCTAGGGGAGGACTAGGAGTGGTGAGCGTGCTGCGTTGTGAACCCGGTGGACTGAGTTTGATGCCCAGCCATGGCCAACTTCAGCAGCGAAGTGTGGTCCACAACCGCTTTAGCTGACACAGTGTGGGGGAATCCTTCATCCAACAGTTGATTGCGAATGGGCTTCAAGTCAAGTGCTGGGGATTATGAATATCGATTAAATGTGGTGGTTATTAATGCAAACAAGATCCTTGCAGCGGCAGGGTGGTGTGTGCGCAGTGTTAACACTCGTGCCTCGCAGCAAGAAGGACCTGGGTTCGATTTCCGACCCGGGTGGAGTTGTATATTATCTCCCCCTGTTCTGCATGGGTTCCCTCCGGGTTCTCCCGTTTCCTCCAAGAGCTAAACAAAGAAGAAGAAAAGTCATACAATCTAAGCGGTATTGGCCAAAATAATCCCAATGCTGAAAAATGTTACCTTGCAAATTACTCGATTTGGATTACACACAACAGCGGCAACGTCGCCTACAGCGAAGGTCTGACAGAACCCTCCTGGACAGAACCCTCCTGGACAGAACTCTGCTGGACAGAACCCTCCTGGACAGAACCCTCCTGGACAAAAAAAAGTCTGAAGACCCATTGAAGTTTTCCTGGGTATTAATAATAATTAATAATAATTAGAATACAAGGCAAAACAGAAACACAGTGGTTAACAGTAAAGCACAGATGCAATTGTCCTCGCAGTAGTCTGCCACTTTAGTCAAAGCTATGCTCTTAAACATATTAGAGTGGTGAAGTATGGTCCAACCACCCCCCCCCCCAAGTGGCCAACAGTGTTTGGGGGGGGGAGCTTCATCCAGCAGTGGATCTGTATCCTGTCGCACCTCGCACTGCCTTGACGTGACCCAGGTTGCCCTCGCAAAACAAAAGAGGGCGACGTATCACGTGTCCAAACGGGCCCTGTTTTTTTCATCTCCGTGTACAATAACAGAGCACGCTACTGCTGCTGCTACTACTGCTACATTGACAAAGGACTGTAAATAAATAATAAGAACAGCTGAGCCTGAGGCTGGGTGGGTGGGTTTGTGGGGAGTGGAGAGGTGCGGGGGGGGGTCCATAGGTGTGTTTGTGTGTGTGGAGAGAGAAACAGAGAGACAGGGAGACAGGAATGGGAGTAAATGAGAGGTGGGGGGGGTGGGTGGATAGGTGATGAGAAGGAGAGAGCTTGGAGCAAAAGACGCTTTGGAAATTCCAGGGACTAATTGCCCTCCTAATGACGGGGCTGGTGCAATCACCAGGTAGGACACGAATCGGAGGACCCATGCTGTTTCTGGCTCGACAATTGCAGGTGAGAAGGTGCCACTTTGGCCAGCTTGGGAATCGATGGCGCGACAGGGGTAAGGCAGTGAAGAAGGGGGGCAGGGCAGGGAACGGTTAGGTAAGAGGGTAAAACGCACACATATATAACACAGACAGAGACGCCCCCCCCCCCCCGCCGTGTAGCCTTTATCAGACTGTTGGGGCAAGTGCCGTGAGATAGGACCTACGGAGGCCGGGACGGCACACGAGTGGCTGGTGGCCAGGGACCTCGCCGAGCTTGCCTTTTGTCTCCACTGCGCTGAGGTTTAAACACGCAGCACCAGGTAGTAATTTGAGGCCGAGTCGACACACAGCAAGGCTATTGCTCCACCCACACACTCTGTGTACACACGCGTACACGCATCTACAAACACACGCGCAAAATATGTCTGCAGCAGCCGTGAACAATCCACCGCTGGACGAAGGCCTCACCAAGCCACCAGCGCCACCTCTCACGACCCTGCGATGCAATGATCCGTCGGGCACCTGCACACGATCTGATTTCAGCGCTCCATCTCCGAAATGAACGGAGCCAAGGGACCGTTCCACTCCTTGGCTGCCATTCGGTCTTGCCCAAGCCCACTCGACGTTCCCTCACAGCTTGGATGATGTCATTAAGCTGCGTATGCGCTCCAAACACGCACGCGTAACATGCACACAAAGACAAATATCCCCCGTATAGCCGTGCAGACTGTTGGGGCAAGTGCTGCTCGCGGGATATTTCCCTTAGGCAGCCGCAGCCGCAGCAGCCGCGGGTTGGGGGAGGGGTGATTAAGGGCGACTGGTGGTGGAATTCTCCAACACATCACTCGTCACCACCTGCAGGCGGCCGGGTGAGAGCGCGCGGAGGTGCGTAAGGAGCGTGGAGTGGGGCACGTGGAGGTGGCGGTGGTGGTTGGTGTAGAGGTATGGACAGGTGCGCTGTTCTCTTTGGGATGATCTGCGTCACGGGCTAAGGAATTCCGATCGTCGCGCGCGCGCGCTGCCGGAACCCGGCGGAGCTGCGCCACGCGCATTGCGATCGAGAGACAAAAACACAGGGTTCTGGGTTTTTTTTGCGACCCCTTCACAAAAGGGTACGGAGTTGTATTATATTATTATTACTATTACTGCTGCTATGGGGTTTCTTTTTTTCCTCTTCTTCTTCGCGGTCTCTGCTTTCAATCAGCTCCCCTTGTGCGCGTGTTCCTCCACAATGCTGAATTGGAGACGGACGCCGAGAGCCACAGCGAGACGTGCCCCGCGTGCCTTCGCTCGGACTGCGGCTTCCCTTCGCGTGCGCCGTCAGCCCGAGCGAATTGCGCGAGGTGATTGGAACAATGAGGGGATTGGAGCAACGAGGTGATTGGAACAAACGAGGTGATGGGGACAATCGCTGCGTAGCTCTCCGATGTGAGTCTCAGATTGTTGACCGCGCGTTGTCCCCCGGAATGATGCCCAACAGGCCTGCCAGCACGCGGAGCGAAACGTCGGGCACGGCGCCGAACAACACGCGGGTGCAACCCGCGAGAAACAAAAAAAAAGGCATTCCGCAGAACGTCGTGCGAACGTCGTGCGAACGTCGCGCGAACGTCGCGCGAACGTCGAGAAACCCATCGACTGCCGCGTAAATGTTGTTACAAGGCAGCGCGCGGCGATGTCACTTGACGGTGCAATACGGGCTGGCAGGACCCCCCCCCCCCCAAGCCCCACCATCCTCGATCTCACTCTCGCTGTCGCGCGCCTTTTGCCGTCGACATCTCTCGCTGTGTGCGAGCGTTCCCCATTTGGTTGCCCGCACAGGAGGGCGCAGGCGGGAGGAGAATGGCGAGCCGTGTGGCAGAGGCGCAGGTTTTGGGGTTGTTGCGGGCCCGACTCGCGCCCGTATTCCGCACGACGCGTCGGACTTGGAGCGCTCGCCTCGTCCGATTTACAGACGCTTCTGCCCATCCGCTGCTGAACACGTGTCTCTCGTCAGGGTGCTTCTTTGCTCCGGGTAAGCTCAAGAGGATTGGCCGATGTGAACAAACTATAAACAGCATATAAATAAGCCACGAGCAATATTAACAAATGAAGCATATATTTCTAGTTTCCCCCCCCCCCCCGAATTGTGCTATCAGCATCGTGTCGTATGGGGGAAGAGAGAAAAAAAAACACGTTCAATGCAGCTAGCAGCGCATCACCCTTTGCCAGAGAACGGCCCCAGAAGATGGCATCACGTAACTCGTCGGCCTCATGAAGGGGATTTTAATCCACGCCGTGGGCACAACTTTACGTCTGAGAGCTCGAATGAAGTTGCATGAAGTGAACTACGATATGCTGTTTGTGTGCATCCTGGCCAATCGGAATAATAATAACTATCAGCTTACTAACTTGGGCCACTTACTAACCAATGAGCTTCCTACCTACTCAGTTTACCAACCAATCAGGTGATCAACTGACCAATAAACGCACGAACAAATCATCCTATTTACCAACTAATTCGCTTACTAACCAATCAGTTCACGAAGCAATTACCTTATAAACCCACCAACCAATTAGCCTACTAAATAACAAACCATCCTACGAAACCAGGCAGCTTAACTCATTAAACAAAGCGGCTTAGCAGGCAGCAGTCCAGCCGGATCCCACAATGCACCACACATACCTTCCCTGAGACCCATTATGGAAAATCTCATAATTACACGGATTGGGGGTTAGGATTGTGAGATGAGGGGGGGAGAGGTGAGACGTGGTTGGGTGGCTGGGTGGCTGGGTGAGTGAGTGGCTGGGTGAGTGAGTGGCTGGGTGAGTGAGTGGGTGGGTGAGTGGGTGAGTGGGTGGGTGGACAGTTTAGTAGGTGGGTGAGTGGGTGGGTGAGTGGGTGGGTGAGTGGGTGAGTGAGTGGGTGAGTGGGTGAGTGGGTGAGTGAGTGGGTGAGTGGGTGAGTGAGTGGATGAATGAGTGGGTGGGTGGGTGGGTGAGTGAGTGGGTGGGTGAGTGGGTGGGTGAGTGGGTGAGTGGGTGGGTGGGTGGGTAAGTGGGTGGTGGGTGGGTAAGTGGGTGAGTGAGTGAGTGGGTGAGTGGGTGGTGGGGTGGGTAAGTGGGTGAGTGAGTGGGTGGGTGAGTGGGTGGTGGGTGGGTAAGTGGGTGGTGGGTGGGTAAGTGGGTGAGTGAGTGGGTTGGTGAGGGGTTTATTGGTGCTGGGAGACGGGGAGGGATGTGTGGGAGGTTGCGGGCGAGGGAAGCGAGTTTGGTGCCACAGACGTTTGGGACAGCGCTTGAGCCGCACTCGATAAGAACGAGCCGTTCATCTTTGTGTTTGTGACACCTGATTCACCTGGAGGGAGGGCAGATTGAAAAGATAAGCTTTTATAATGTCATTTTTTTTCATAAACAAAGCATTTTATGACACTTTTTAAGACCCGGTGACGCCTCCCGCCTGAGGCTTCCCAACGCCACCCGCACATTATCGTCCCCACACAGTCTCAACAATCAGATGGCTCGACAAAACACGCTCCCCCCGCTAATAACAGCAGGACGAACGAACCGGAGGGGGGGGGGGTACAACGATCCATTCCGCACCCCCCCTCCCCCCTCTACTTCACCAACTCACAAACCCCCCGCCGGTGATGAACCATCGCGCATCAAGGGCACGACGTGGTCCGATTCAAGAATGGCGTCGGTTTTTGTCACGGTGCCGGCCACCGATGACTGTAGCGGGCAGCGGCCGCTGGATTTACAATCACGCGTTTAAGAGTATTTGTGTCTGCTATAAATTTCCACACGACAATAAGCCGCTTCGTCGGGCTGCCATTTGTGGCCGGGTCACTTCCGAACAAGAGCTATATAGATAGCTCAGTGGGCCTTACCTGGTGAAATAAAAAATAGTATAGTTGATAGTATAGTTTAGAATTGGGGGGGGGGGGGGGAGGTCACGTGAATTCCATCAGGTGCAATGATTCAGACACGAACATTGATGCTTGAACGAAGTGATTCGACGCCTGTAAAAGAGCATATCCACAATTACCGGACGTACGTTTCAGACACTGTAAAGATGTGAGTTATGCATGGGTGTAAACACAAAGCGGCTTCTTTACCTGGGCGCAGAGTAGTCATCCACACAGGAGCGTAATTCAGTTAGAAGAAATTAATTGTTCACTCTTTGTTTCCCATCGATACGGGAAAGATGCCTGACTTTGCTCTGCCGTCCACGCTGGGACGGTGGTGATGGTGAGTTCAATTCTGTACGCACCTTTGTGTGTGTGTGTCAAACGATTAACTAATTCCATCGATAAGTCATGCTCTAAAAATAAAGATAAATACCTTGAAAATTACACCCTGTACGGATTACCGTATTAGGATGTTGAGGTTGCCTTCGATTCAGAACTGCCCATATCATAATCTCAAAGAAGTGATATTCAGCTATTCATCTGTGCATTGTTATTGTACCTCTACTGAGAACAACCCCACACAAAGGCTGCCTTGACGAAATCCGACACGATTTTTTTCATCTACAAACGATGCAGACAGCTTGTGGTTATCGCCAGTGGTCAAAAGATGAAGACGTTTCCGTTCAGAAAACTCTACAGCTAGCTGCGCACCACACTGTGACAGAGGGTGGTCCTGGACAAGGGGACGTCACGGAACTACGTCTGAAGTCGTGTAAATCACCCCTTTATCCACACTTTATGAGATTCCATCTCTCAGAATGAAAATGTTTTGATTCGTATGCAACAAAGGCTGTGAAAAAAATGCTTCTTCAATTATTTATATGCTTATTTACAGAGGAGGGCCTCACGGGATCTCGACATCCTTTTTCCTGCCAAGTTTGCTTTTTAATATATAGTGGGTGAATATCTTGCGACGTGGAATCCCAATCAAGTAATTTGCAGGGACTTTTTCAGTTACGTAGGTATATAGTTTAGTTACGGCAGGAATCCAGAGAACCCGGAGGAAACTCATACGGAATGGGAGGAGAGCGTACAATCTCCACAGAGACAGACACCCGAGTTGAGAATCAAACCCAAGGCCCTTCTTGGCCGTGATGGGCAAGTGTTGCCACTGCGCCATCATGCCGCCCAATGAATTGAAAATGTTTAAATCTCAGAGATGACGTTTTTGCCAAACTAAGCGCAAAGACAAATTCAATACGATGCTTTTGCTTCACTCGAGAACCCAGTTTAACCGTAAGCGGCCGAAACCTGAATTAGAACCCAGCTCCCGGCGGTGCTGTCTCAGTGTCTCTGACCCATGAGCCATTCAGCCACCTTATTATATATAAAAATAACTTTCTATCTGTACGACTGTTTACAAAAATCTATGAAACGTTTAATCCGGTTAAGCCGCGTTAACAAAAGTTCCCTCGAACAAGCAGTCCCTTAGGTAATTGCCGTCACATTGTTTTTGTATCATTATTATTGTCATACAATTTAGTGCGTGGACAATTATTACATTTTGGGATTTAGGCTGTGACACAGCCATGCAGTGACCTACTTGTGTAAAAGATGATGTCATGGGGTCATTAAAGTTCATTTAACAGCTGCTTTGTTTTTAATCCACAGGCCCAAAATGCCAAGCAGCCAGTAACAAACAGGACTGTTGAAGGTGAAAGCGATGAAAGTTAATTGGCTTCCCGAATTGAACAAGAGCTTGGCGAAAGAGACGATTGTTCAGAAATTCCAAAGTGGAGCAGTGCGAGGCATAAAGCAGCAAGAGAAGCGGTGTGACCTGCAGTGTTGTGGCCGTCTGAATGGTTGAGTAAGTGGGTGAAATAATAGCTAGGTGAGTGGGTGAGTGGGTTGTTGTGACCTGCAGTGTGGTGAGTATTTGGCTGCTATAAATGTGCACCCAATTAGCCACTTCGTTGAGCTATCATTTGTGGCCAGGTCGCTTCTGAAAAGAGCTAAATAGCTCCGTGGGCCTTACCTGGTTTATAAAAATTAGTTAATCGAATGTGACATTACAGCTGTTGCGCTGCATCTCATTCAGAAAGAACAATGAACACTCACCCTCTCACTCACCCTCTCACTGTCCCTCTCACTCACCCTCTTACTCACGCTCTTACTGTCCCTCTCACTCACCCTCTCACTCACCCTCTCACTCACTCACCCTCTCACTCACACTCTCACTCACCCTCTCCCTCACTCTCTCACTGTCCCTCTCACTCACGCTCATACTGTCCCTCTCACTCACCCTCTCACTCACTCTCACTCACCCTCTCACTCACACTCTCACTGTCCCTCTCACTCACCCTCTCACTGTCCCTCTCACTCACCCTCTCACTCACCCTCTCACTGTCCCTCTCACTCACCCTCTCACTCACCCTCTCACTCACCCTTACACTCTCCCTTTCACTCACCCTCTCACTGTCCCTCTCACTGTCCCTCTCACTCACCCTCTCACTGTCCCTCTCACTCACCCTCTCACTGTCCCTCTCACTCACCCTCTCACTCACCCTCTCACTGTCCCTCTCACTCACCCTCTCACTCACCCTCTCACTCACCCTCTCACTCACCCTCTCACTGTCCCTCTCACTCACCCTCTCACTCACCCTCTCACTCACCCTCTCACTCACCCTCTCACTGTCCCTCTCACTCACCCTCTCACTCACCCCCTCACTCACCCCCTCACTCACCCTCTCACTGTCCCTCTCACTCACCCTCTCACTGTCCCTCTCACTCACCCTCTCACACTCTCACTCACCCTCTCACTCACCCTCTCACTGTCCCTCTCACTCACCCTCTCACTCACCCTCTCACTGTCCCTCTCACTCACACTCTCACTCACCCTCTCACTCACCCTCTCACTGTCCCTCTCACTCACACTCTCACTCACCCTCTCACTGTCCCTCTCACTCACCCTCTCACTCACCCCCTCACTCACCCTCTCACTGTCCCTCTCACTCACCCTCTCACTCACCCCCTCACTCACCCTCTCACTGTCCCTCTCACTCACCCTCTCACTCACGCTCTTACTGTCCCTCTCACTCACCCTCTCACTCACCCTCTCACTCACTCACCCTCTCACTCACACTCTCACTCACCCTCTCACTCACCCTCTCACTGTCCCTCTCACTCACCCTCTCACTCACCCCCTCACTCACCCTCTCACTCACCCTCTCACTGTCCCTCTCACTCACCCTCTCACTGTCCCTCTCACTCACCCTCTCACACTCTCACTCACCCTCTCACTCACCCTCTCACTGTCCCTCTCACTCACCCTCTCACTCACCCTCTCACTGTCCCTCTCACTCACACTCTCACTCACCCTCTCACTCACCCTCTCACTGTCCCTCTCACTCACACTCTCACTCACCCTCTCACTGTCCCTCTCACTCACCCTCTCACTCACCCCCTCACTCACCCTCTCACTCACCCTCTCACTGTCCCTCTCACTCACCCTCTCACTGTCCCTCTCACTGTCCCTCTCACTCACACTCTCACTCACCCTCTCACTGTCCCTCTCACTCACCCTCTCACTGTCCCTCTCACTCACCCTCTCACTCACCCTCTCACTGTCCCTCTCACTCACCCTCTCACTCACCCTCTCACTCACCCTCTCACTGTCCCTCTCACTCACCCTCTCACTCACCCTCTCACTCACCCTCTCACTGTCCCTCTCACTCACCCTCTCACTCACCCCCTCACTCACCCCCTCACTCACCCTCTCACTGTCCCTCTCACTCACCCTCTCACTGTCCCTCTCACTCACCCTCTCACACTCTCACTCACCCTCTCACTCACCCTCTCACTGTCCCTCTCACTCACCCTCTCACTCACCCTCTCACTGTCCCTCTCACTCACACTCTCACTCACCCTCTCACTGTCCCTCTCACTCACCCTCTCACTCACCCTCTCACTCACCCTCTCACTGTCCCTCTCACTCACCCTCTCACTCACCCCCTCACTCACCCTCTCACTGTCCCTCTCACTCACCCTCTCACTCACGCTCTTACTGTCCCTCTCACTCACCCTCTCACTCACCCTCTCACTCACTCACCCTCTCACTCACACTCTCACTCACCCTCTCACTCACCCTCTCACTGTCCCTCTCACTCACCCTCTCACTCACCCCCTCACTCACCCTCTCACTCACCCTCTCACTGTCCCTCTCACTCACCCTCTCACTGTCCCTCTCACTCACCCTCTCACACTCTCACTCACCCTCTCACTCACCCTCTCACTGTCCCTCTCACTCACCCTCTCACTCACCCTCTCACTGTCCCTCTCACTCACACTCTCACTCACCCTCTCACTGTCCCTCTCACTCACACTCTCACTCACCCTCTCACTGTCCCTCTCACTCACCCTCTCACTCACCCCCTCACTCACCCTCTCACTCACCCTCTCACTGTCCCTCTCACTCACACTCTCACTCACCCTCTCACTGTCCCTCTCACTCACCCTCTCACCCTCTCACCCTCTCACTCACCCTCTCACACTCTCACTCACCCTCTCACTCACCCTCTAACTCACCCTCTCACTCACCCTTACACTCTCTCGCTCGCCAGGCCACTCATATTCGCCGACGTAAAACGTTAAGCTCAGCGACCGGCCACTTTGTCATCGGCGGACACAACGGCGCGGCGGGTTCACGGTGGGGTCACGGTGGGTTCACGGCGGGGTCACGGTGGGTGGCGGCGGCGTAGAGGGAAAGGTGGAGGAGACGCGTGGGACAATCGGTGGCGAAGGAAATGCCACGGGTGAAAATTCATCAAACAAAAAACTGACAGAGACGTCTGGCGATGCAGAAGACGGAAACGCGCGTATGACAATGACGGGGCTCCTATGCGTTGACTCGGTAAATAGCTAGGGAGAATTAAAATAATTTTTCCCGTCTTATTTCGTTCCGCTCTGTGTGATGTATTCTGTAAAGGTACTTTCGTTTGCCTCACCGAACTTCACGCTCATTTCCATAGGATCCCGAGAGACGATGGCGATGTTCGTAAGAATTATTTGAAGAGTCAATGAGCGAATAATTGAAGATGATGAGAGGAAAGCGGTCACAATCTTGACAATATTACACTGCAGTGACGATGATGATGGTAACCAGAATTACGTCACTCATATGTTGATTACGATGACTTAAATGATGATGAAAGGATGTTGACAAGTTAACAATGCCTTTGATGATGATGATGATTATGACAATGATGCTTTTTCTAATTTAATGATGATAAAAATGTGATGACAATGAAGATGTTCCGGTTACGATGGTGGCATGATGATTGTGATGATGACAAAGATGACGATGACAAGAATGATGACGACAACAAAGATACCGCCGTCATCATCATCGGGACGATGACGACGGTGACGAAGACGAGTGAGCACTAACAACCCGATTAGGAATGCGTGTCTCCTCGACCGTTTAATACTTTATTTATTCGCTAAACCCCGCAGCTCGGATCGGACAAGCCCGGGCGATGCCTCAGCCAGCACCGTCCGGAGCGAGCGCCCGACATTTGCGAAGATAATCCGCGGATTACACGAGAGGAATGGGCCCCACGGGAACACTCCGGGCCCCGAGCCGAGCCAGCCGGAGCTCACCGAGAGACGACAAAAAAATAGTCAAGACAGCGAGCAAGCGAGCGAGCGAGAGGGAGAATTCCACCGCGCGAGGTTTTTGCGGTCGCGCTGCGCGGCTCTCCGATGCGCTGTCTTGGTCGTACGAACCGCGCGTCGTTTAGACCATTTGGCAGCTGCTGTTAATTTCCACGCGACGACAGGCCACCTCGTTGAGCAATCGGTTGCGGCCAGGTCGCTTCTGAAAAAGAACGAATAGCTCCAGTGGGCTTTACCGAATAAAATATAGTTTAGGTTTCGTAAATTTGTTCATGATTTGCTTACCTTTCCTATACTTTGCACTCCTATTTGTTTTTTTGTGTGGTGTTTGTTGTTGTAACTTTCTGACCCGCCCATACTGGACATTTGTGAAAAAGAGCTTCATCGCTCATCGGATTTCTCCAGGACAAATCAATATTCTGATTCTGTCGTTCGGCACGGTGCCCGACGTTTCACCCCACGTGCCACACGAGAGCTTCTTCGGGAACTGGATTGAGCACTTCAATTGCATCCCTCGATTGTTGCCGGGTCGAAAAATCGAGTTCAGTTCCTGGAGAAGCTCCCCAGCGCGCCGAGTGAAACACACGACGCAGCCCGAGAACACATCAGACAGTGAAATCCACACATGTACATAAAATGTCTTTTTTGTAAACACACCTACAACCTTGAATTCTGGAAACCGGTATTTTTTATGTTGATACTTGGCATCTTGCTTATCCTTCTGAACAATTTTGGGTCTCGAGTTACAACTGGAATGACAAGTGTGTTACGATACATAGATAAATACATGTGGATGACAGCCCACGCGCTGCAACCACGGACTCCCAATCCAGAGGTCACCGGTTCAATTTCCCCGCGTGGCATTTGAAACAATGGTGCAAGTTTGACCACCACCCACACCACCCACACCACCCACCCCACCCACCCCACCACCACCACCGCCTCTGTCTATCCAGCGGTGTCAAATGGGTTTACTACGGTTAGTTGATTGGCAGGCCACGTGTGGTGGGTGGCTGTGGTGTCTTCCGCAGCACTCTGCACCACAGCCACAGCATTGACCGCGAGTCCCACCCGTGTCTACCCAGCGAGATGGATGGTGGAGTAGAGTGTGGGTACTCCAACCTCGTCCGAGACGTCCGACCCACGCGGTAGAGTAGTTGAGGGGTTCTCTAGGGGTCCCTCTCGAGTGGGCTGAGCAAGGAATTGCAGGGCTGCGCCTTTGCCTAATGACAGCCCGACAGGGTAAAACCAAGAACTCAAGCGAGGCTGATTTCAACAAGAGACAAAACAGAAAGAGAGAGAGACAACAATTTAATGCAGATAAATGCATTTTATATATCAGTATAGAACATTCTATAACATTCATACGTGAGGTTACTGTCTGGCCAATTTTTTTTTATCAGTCAATGCTCCCTCTAAATGAAGTTTTTATGTACACGTGCGCCACACCTATGCGTACAACACATAAGATTGCGCATTACACCGGGACAATGAGAGATTATTTGGGTCAATGTTAAACCAAGTCGAGCTGAGTCGACTTAAGATGGCTTGACGAGGTTTTTTTTATTATTTGTGTTTCAATTTTGTATCTTTCTGTTTTTTCCATCATCTTTTTCATCATCTCTTTCATCATCTTTATCAGCGGCAGCAAAAGCCACATCATTGTAATCAGCAGCGGCAAAAGTAACAGCCATACCTACATCATCATCAGCAGCAGGCACACCTAAAGCATCATCATCACTGGCAGCAGCTACATCACCAGAATCAGCAGCAGCAGCAGGTACATCATCACCATCATCTGTAGCCAGCTACTTCATCAGAAGTGGAAACAAGGAGCTTCTCAAGTTAAACCTGCACTCAATTCCCCTGAAATACACCTCCGAGGTTGACACAGAAGCACGTGGCCACTGAAGACTGCGCTCTGAGAGCATCAACCGCACACAATAACACACCGCTCTTCGTCAGCCACACACAATAACACACCGCTCTTCATCAACCACACACAATAACACACCGCTGTTCATCAACCGCACACAATAACACACCGCTCTTCATCAACCGCACACAATAACACACCGCTCTTCAGAAACCGCACACAATAACACACTGCTCTTTGTCAGCTGCACACAATAACACACCGCTCTTCAGAAACCGCACACAATAACACACTGCTCTTCGTCAACTGCACACAATAACACACCGCTCTTCAGAAACCGCACACAATAACACAGCGCTCTTCAGAAACCGCACACAATAACACACTGCTCTTCGTCAACCGCACACAATAACACACCGCTCTTCAGGAACCGCACACAATAACACACTGCTCTTTGTCAGCTGCACACAATAACACACCGCTCTTCGTCAATCCACTGCCGGATAAAAGTCCCCAAAAATCATGTCGGTAATTGCGTGTCGTTTTTTCGCCATACTTCACCATGCAGGTCAGCGGTGGGGGGGGGTGTGGGGGAGGGGGGTGTTTTAAGTGGGGGGGGGAGGGGTCACCAGGACAGGGTTCAGTCGTCGCTCGCCACATCTCATTCGGCACGGCCGCGGTGCGCGCTAATCGCTGCGCCGCCGCTCCGGCCCGACACGCATCAACGACAGCAGCCGGACAAGTCGAGAGAGGGGGAGCGGGGGGGGGGGCGGGGTGCAGGTGCGCCAGGTCGGGGCAATGGGGTTGCCGAGATTGGTCGCATGCGAGTCCGCCGCTTGCGAACCGCGCCACGCGAGTGACTTGACTCGGGCTAAACGCTCTTCACACTCGCTTGACCCCCACCACCACCAACAACACCACATCCACCAACAACACCAACACCCTCCCGCGCGTCCGCTCGGGGCAAGGTCGCGCACGGCGTTCGCGAAGCGATCTGGACTGCGCAGACCCCACCCGGTGCTGGCCTGTGCTTATTATTTATACTCGCCTACGACGACGAACCACCATTTTCACAATGGGACCTTTTTTGTTCCAGTATCAACGTATGAAAAAATAAGAATAGGTTTTACCCCTTTCTGGCAATGAAACAGGAGGTGTGAAGATGTTCACACACCAAATAGGAAACATTTTGCAAGGAATAAGACTAGGCCTTTGGGTCTTTCGATAAAGTCACGTAGATAGGTTCAAAAAATTATAAGCACCTGCTGACGGTCGCTTGTGTTGCGATCGAAACGTCGTAGTTTTTTGTTTATTTAAAAAAAACTACTACGACAATCGAAAAGTCGTCATTTTTTTAATTATTCTTTTTTTTACCTATCTACGTGAATTTACCGAAAGACCCAAAGAGCATGAATTCCTGCAATCACGAAAGCTTTGAGTCAAGTTCGAAGACTAGGCCCTAAAGAAGGCTGTCTCTGGTGTAGGCCACTCAGTTTCAAAGACAATGCCAAATATTACGAGAGCGCGTTTGTTTGCATGTTCACCACAAGCACTGCGAGTGGTTAATGCGAACTTGATTCCTTGCTAAAGTTTTCTATTTGGTGTTTGAACATCTTGATACCTTCTGTTTCATTGCCAGAAGGTGGTAAAACCTATTGTTATTTTTTCAGATTATTTTCAAGCTAAACGTTTTGTTTATCTTGCCAGGTAATAGCCCACTGAGCTATAGAGATATTTTACAGAAGCCACCTGGCCACAAATGATAGCTCAACAAAGTGGCTTTTCATGTGGAAATTAATAGCAGCCAAATAATCTAAACGCGTGCTTTCCAAACGTGGAGGGAAGACCCGGAGAAAAATCCACGCGACCACAGGGAGAGAAAACGTGGCAAACTCCAAATAAACAGCAGTCGTCAGGGTCGGGATCGAACACGCGACCTCCTGCATACCTTGCGAGGTAGTTAACATCTCCACACCGTGGCGCCCTCAAAGAAACCCCCCCCCCCACCATGTAGCCGACACATGCTGATGGAGGGCAAGGGCTGCTAGCGAGCACCTATGAAAGACGCGGGCACGGAGAACGAGGGGGCAGTGCGGTCAACACCAATGCCCAGCCGCCTTTGTCTCCCCAGTGCAGATGTTTGCACGGCGTACTAGACCGAGTCTTGACAGGCCATTATCGTTTACAGCACCTTTTTTTCAATCTACTGTTGGAAGTTCGCTCAAGCGCAGGAAGCTCTGGAGGTGGTTCAGATATATCCGTCACCGATGTCGACAGCGAGCGGGGAATCGAACTCAGTTTCGCCGGGTTCGTCAACTACTGGACTACAGCAACGACGACCGCCATTCGCCACCAAGTGGCGGTCCACGTCACCACGGCGCTCGTGCCAGGCCACGTGCACTGACCGCTCGCCGTACGGGGACACGCACGCACGCATCGGGTGAAGGTTTATGTCACAGGGGGAGATAGCGATCGCTTCGAATCGTGAGCCAAAATATTTTGTTTTAGTTTTGAAAGCCTGCGGCTCTTTGACGGCGCAGCGATCTTTGTGCGGTTTAAAAAAAAAAGTCTCGTCCTCCCTTGTTTTGTAACAGCACAAAGGAGCAGTCACGAAACGCGTCCTCCGCCTCCTTCGCCGCCACCGTCATCGCCGCTTCCGCTGCCCACATCTCATCGTTGCTTTCTGAATAAACGATCGGCCGATCGCTACGCGCATGGCTCTGAGCGGCTGAACAGGCTATGTGCCCCCCCCCGCCCCCACGTTCAATACTGATCTCTTTGTCAGTGCCACATGGTGTGATGTGAAACTCAGAAGTCTGAATTGGGAAACGTAACAAAACATTCATGGTAATCCTCCCATCAGAATCACCTATCGTGCATTACGTAACTTGTGGGATGCTTCCACCGTGGAGGAATGGTTAGAACACTGAGGACTTGCAATGCAGAGGTACCCAGTCAATTCTCCCGACGCAGCAGTTCCGTTTTTTTTTTCACTAAGTCCACCTCTGTCCACACAGCAGTATAAATGCGTACATCACGGTTAGGCCACCGCATGTGGTTGTGTGAAGTGGGGGTTTACTCCCGCATCGTCCAAGATGTCTGTCCAGCATGGAAGAGTAGGCCAAAGCACTGTCGAGGAAGGGCTCTCTACAGGTCCCTCGAGCGGAGCCCTTTCCGCCAGCAGTGGCGTGAGCAGGCAATTGCAGGGTTGCAGCTTTACACTTTTTTTTAAAAAAATGACCTTTCCACTTGTACTGGCGGTGGCGATAAAATGGCTTGAATTTCACTTTGTGACATCAGCTCCACACAACGGCTGCATAGCGCGGTGTCCCTGCGAAGCGCGGAGTCACTTTGAAGTGCGGTGTCCCTGCGTCGCGGTGTCCCTGCGAAGCGCTGCGTAGCTGCACCGCTGCAAACCACGATGTCGCTGCGAAGTGCAGCGTCGCTCCAAAGCCCGGTGTCGCTGCGAAGTGCGTTGTCACCATGAAGCGCTGTGTAGCTGCGTCGCTGCGATGTGCGCTGCCGCAGCGAGGTGCAGTATCGCCGCTGCACCAAACACCCCCAGGGATCTCCGTGGATGAACAGCTCGTTATAAATAAAGGCGTTGATTGATTGAAATGCAGTTCAAACGCGTTCGAGTTCTGCAACTCAAGTATTTTTAAGCCGACATATTTCACGAATGGCAAAGAATTGAAAGTGTAACATGTGCCTCGCCTAGTACGCCTTTAACTCTCTCCCGCATTGGGGTTCTTTGATTATTTTTTTCATATTTTTTCTTTCTACCTCATTTTATTCGTGCTTTACAATTCCAGGCACTTCACTTGCAGCAAAATTTCAATCCACTGCTGGATGAAGACCTCCCCATGATGTGACTGCCGGTCCTGCCGGAGGTTGCTTGACCATACTTCACTACAGTGGTCAGTGTGGGTTGGGTCAAGACGGCACCCCAGGACCGGCTCCCATAATCACTCAGCACCGATGCTGGCCGTGCTCAAGAATAAAACTCAGGTCTCGTCGGGTTCACAGCGCACCACGCGTAAATTGCTCAACCCCCCCACCAAACTCTTCCCAGGTTGGAACATCATTACCAACCGTGATTTATCCACTGCTAGATTAAAGCCCAGCCTCGCCATCGTGATCTCGCGCGGCCCTGTGATGTAATCCACGTGGCACTTACAAAGTATTTTTTTTACTAGGTAGGGCTCACTGAGCTATATGGCTCTTTTTCAGAAGCGACCTGGCCACAAATGATAGCTCAACGAAGTGGCTTATCACGTGGGGATTTATTGCGACCAACTACTGTAAACGCACGTTTCTAAATATGGAGGGAAAAACCAGAGGATCCGGACAATCATCCACGTGACCACGGGGAGAGAGAGACACGCAAACTCCAAATATACCGGCTACAGGGTCGGGATTGAACCCACGACCTCCTGCATAGCATGCGAGGTAGTTAACATCTCGCCGCCGTGGTGCCCCGAACGCCACCAATTTCATCGCCGCATCGCCACGGTCAGCGCCCTCTCGGGCACTTATGCTCCATTGTCTGTAGTCTGCGTCTACGCCATCATTAGTCTCCATTGTCTTTAGGCTGCGCCTACGACACCATTATTCTCGACCACCGGCCACCACCGTCACCACCATCCCTCCCAGCGACGTGCCCTGCCAGAGCCCTCTTAATGTTCTTGACAGTCAATGTGATACGCCATCGGAATACAGTTGTTGAATTTTCTTTTCAGATTTAATTAAAAATCGGCACGGTTGCAAGCAACCTGATGGGACACCCCTTCCCCTGCTCCCCCCCCCAACCCGCCTGCTCCACCGCTCCCCCTCCCACCGCACCCACCCGCGCTGCTCAAGAGACCCAGCGTCGCGGTTGGCGCGCCGAGAAATGCGACCGCAACGGACGACGCGGTGATTGACCTAATCTACCTCCCTGGGGGCCCTGCGGGAGACCGGCCCGGCAAAACATTTATTTCTGTCTCTGCGAGTTTTAATGGTTTTATATATTTTTTTTATTTATTCCATCGCGGGGGGAACCCAAATGACACCGCTCTCTTTGCTGGGGACATCGGTCGCTCGTGGCCCTGGGTGCAGCCGCTACCCCGGCGAGTGGCAACAGTGAAGCGAGGAGCGGTTGAATGAATCGGCGAAAGGGGCGTGGGGGAAGGGCGTGGGAGCGCTGGTGCGGTGGTCGGCACCTCCAATTAGCACGGTTGGCCACGTACGGTGCGAAAGAAGTTCAACATATATGGTGGCGAGATGTTAACTGCTTCGCCTGGTATACAGGAGGTCATGGGTTCGATCCCGACCCCGAGGCCTATATAGAGTGTGCGTATTCTACACATGGTTGCATGGATCTGTTTCTCCACAATTAGAATCAACACACGTTTAGAGTATTTGGCTGCTATAAATTCCCACGTGATACACCACTTTGTTGAGCTATCATTTGTGGCCAGGTCGCTATATAACTCAGTGGACCTTACCTGGTAAAATAAAAAATATATTAAAATGTAGTTTACATACAACATACATAGCGCAGTGCAATCTACTTTATAAGTATTTCATCAGGTTTTCAGAGCTCCGGCAAAAATTCAGCGGAAACTCGTTTTTAATTATTATTTTACACAATTGCTGAGCGAAAACCTAAAATGTCAAGCGGGCAGCAACAAACAGTGTTGCCAATGTTGTAATCGAGAAGAGTCGGTGCCGTTTCGTGGATCGAGCAAGGTTACTCGAAGAACTTGGGGAAAGGAGATGATGGAAGGGAAATCCAAAGGAGGGCAGTGGAGGGAATAAACCGGAAGTTAAGTGACCTGGAGTGCGGTGAGTGGCTGACTGAGTGAGTTGTTGTGACCTCCATTGTGGTGATTGAACACTGTGGTTGAGTGAGTGGTTGAGTGACTGAGTGAGTTGTTGTGACCTGCAGTGTGGTGGTGATTGAACACAGTGTGGTTGAGTGAGTGACTGAGTGAGTTGTTGTGACCTGCAGTGTGGTGATTGAACACAGTGTGGTTGAGTGAGTGACTGAGTGAGTTGTTGTGACCTGCAGTGTGGTGATTGAACACAGTGTGGTTGAGTGAGTGACTGAGTGAGTTGTTGTGACCTGCAGTGTGGTGATTGAACACAGTGTGGTTGAGTGAGTGACTGAGTGAGTTGTTGTGACCTGCAGTGTGGTGATTGAACACAGTGTGGTTGAGTGAGTGACTGAGTGAGTTGTTGTGACCTGCAGTGTGGTGATTGAACACAGTGTGGTTGAGTGAGTGACTGAGTGAGTTGTTGTGACCTGCAGTGTGGTGATTGAACACAGTGTGGTTGAGTGAGTGACTGAGTGAGTTGTTGTGACCTGCAGTGTGGTGATTGAACACAGTGTGGTTGAGTGAGTGACTGAGTGAGTTGTTGTGACCTGCAGTGTGGTGATTGAACACAGTGTGGTTGAGTGAGTGACTGAGTGAGTTGTTGTGACCTGCAGTGTGGTGATTGAACACAGTGTGGTTGAGTGAGTGACTGAGTGAGTTGTTGTGACCTGCAGTGTGGTGATTGAACACAGTGTGGTTGAGTGAGTGACTGAGTGAGTTGTTGTGACCTGCAGTGTGGTGATTGAACACAGTGTGGTTGAGTGAGTGACTGAGTGAGTTGTTGTGACCTGCAGTGTGGTGGTGATTGAACAGTGTGGTTGAGTGAGTGGTTGAGTGACTGTGTGAGTTGTTGTGACATGCAGTGTGGTTGAGTGACTGAGTGAGTTGTTGTGACCTGCAGTGTGGTGATGGTTGAACACAGCTCGGTTGAGTGAGTGGTTGAGTGACTGAGTGAGTTGTTGTGACCTGCAGTGTGATGGTGGTGGTGGTGGTGATGGTGGTGGTGGTGGTAGAACAGCGTGGACGAGACAAAACCATCAGTCTGGTAGATCAAGTCATCAGTGAGTGACTCGAGTAAATCAGTGATTATATCAATCATGCTGATTGCTGATGATTTATGTGGAGCTATATCCGGTGCAGTGAGGTAGCAACTGGGTGATCAACCACACAGATGCCTCCTGAGATTAGTAACAGCCAATCCGTAATGGTCCGCTGAGATTGATGTACTTAGATGAGTGGTTTTACTCTCATACGTATGCTGAACTTCTTTCACATCGTACGTAGCCAACCGCACCCATCGGAGGTACGGGATAAGAATACCACAGATGAGAATACAATTGATAAATACGATGTAACTGTTGGCATTGACAGCCTGACGTGATATTATCATTGACCGTGGAACGTCACCAGGTTTGTATCACCGCAATCGAGAATTGCGTTCAAGTCGGTGTTCATTGACAGGGGAGCGTCTACACGTTGGGCAGCTAAACGCTTGCTACCTTCAGCCGCGGGATCTACATGAGCACGACGCGCGGAGTCTGCCGTCACCCGCAAAGGCAGTGGAACGCGCTGTGAGTGACAGACGACGCATCATTCAATCGGGAGAAGGGACCATACTGGAGGCAAAAGGGAGCCTTGTGAAACGCCAGAGTGAAAGGGGAAGTTATGAGATTGCCCGCAATGAACTAACAAATACATCGACCTATCCCCGTTCTAATAAAGCTGGACATCCAAACTCACCGATGAGGGTGGATGCCATGTGACTATCGCTTGGCAAGTAGTGGGTGATGCCAGAAAATGCTTTGACGACGAAGAGCTTAGAAAATAATAAACAAGGGAACGTATCGGCGGTACACCGGTGTGCGGTATTAAATAAAGAAAAGTAACATTTTCGCAATAATTATTTATTTCCCGCAATTCACAACCCCCCCCCCCCCGGTCAGAAAACCTTGCGGGGGTGGTGCGTCAAAATCAGTTCTCGGGATGTCGAAGCGGTCGGAAGACAAACGTGAGCTCAAATTTAGAATGTAGAACTGTTTGATGAACACCGGCGTGCTATGCTGCACCGGTGTACTGCCGATACGTCCATAAAAGTCTGTTTCACCGCTCAAAAGATCTAAATCATCATTACAGGTACAACAATCGTCCCGTGCGCCTCATTCCCCATCTCCAGATTTGGTGATTCGTCACGATTTCACGAGAACAAAGACGATTTGTGCCTTACGTTTTGGTGCATATAACCGTCACACCGGTGTTGGTGCACGGGTGCCAGCGAATCCATCAATTGTCATCGAAACAAACCCAACACCCCCATGCACGCAGAGAGTATCACTCGCAAGTGCCACACACACATATATATTCAAGAATCCATTGCTGTTAGCCTCCGCCTCCTGGCCATGCCTGGTTTTCCCGAGCAGCCTCCCACCCAGCTGCTAACCAGGCCAAAGGCCCTGCTGAGCATCCCAGATCCGACAAGATTGGGCGAATTGATTGCGTAGCTGCCGGAGATGGGCACCACCCAATGCTAACGTTATGCAAGAAGCCGCCACGATTATTTTGTGTCATTTGAGATTCATTAAATCTACACCGCAGGGAGTGGTGATCTCAGTGGTTCACGAACTGTGCTATGAACCTGTCGACCTCAACTTTGGATTATCGGCCATGGTGAGCAAAAACTGAACTGGCCCAGGGCACCACCAGCTGCTTAAACTATACCACACAGATCAGCACGGTGAAGTATGGCCAAACAACACCTCCCCACCCCCCTCCCCAACCATGATTGAAACGACACACGGAGATGCTTTCATCCAGCAGCAGTCGATTGACATCGGGCTGTAAGTTCGTTGGATCGTGCCGTGGATATGCCGCTACATTTCAATCCGGTGGTCGTGTCTGCCGCAGTCAGCGTCGCCGAAACTCGAGTGCGAAGCGCCGCGTTGTGAGCAGGGGAGAGAGAGGGAGAGTGGGATCAGGCGGGGACGTTAGGGAGCTTGAGTCGTGGATCTGCTCATCAGCGGGAAACTCGAGAGAGAGAAAATTCTACAAACCCGTACGCTTCCTCCTCATTGCATGCCCTCACTTAATGGCCGCGCATGAACAACATTTAATGAAAAGTCCCCAACACACACGGTGAGCCAAACTTCATTCCTCCTCCGCCATCCATGCACGGCTGTCAACGATGTCAACAGCGACACAATTACGGTTCCGATAAAAGTTTGATTAAATCCGAGGCAGGCCAGCACTGCCGCTAAACTGAGCTCAGCAGTGTGTCATTAAAGCAATTAATGGCAAGCGGCGGCATGCAGCAGCAGCAGCCTCCGAGTTTATTGAAGCCTCTGTTTCGTTCTCCTCTCAAAATCAAAACCGCGTTTTGTTGACGAGTTCTGGTCCCTCGCCAAAAGCGCCGACTCGGTCTGAACGGCGACGAGAGCGCGTGCACGCACGCGCACGCACACGCACGCATGCACACGCACGCACGCATGCACGCGCACACGCACGCACAAAAACGTGTACATTGGCACGGTTGGCTACGTGGGGTGCGAAAGAAGTGCAACCAACATACATACAATGACAGAGGTCTCCACCCCACCCCCCCCCCCACCCCGTATAGCCTTAGCAGACCTTTTGGGGTAAGTGCTGTGAGCGAGCACCTTTAAAAGGCTGGCACGGCACACGAGATGGTCAGCACCACGCCCGGCTGCCTTTGACTCCTTAGCGGCGATGTTTACACACCGCACCACACCAGGACTGGTTCAAATAATGCATAGCAATGGTGGTGGTGATGCTAGTCCTGCAGATGATCATTCCAGATGATGCTGATGATGCTACTGCTGGAGTTCATGATGATTGAAAAGATGATAATTCCCTACCACGATTCACAGCTGAATATTACATTGTTGTGTCTTCTTTCACGTGTAATTATTGCTACCTTTGTATTTACTTTTGTCACTTATAGGGGGGGGGGGGGGTTTGTAGGTCAATATCAAAAATTCAACGTTCATGGTACAGCGTTTTTAAAAGTCACCATTATTTTATTTGTATCAAAGTACCCAACACTTTATTTTGTTGCCAAAGGCAGTCATCATCGCTGGGAGGGGTGATGGCGGGCCGGTGGGCGAGGCAGCCAAAGCAGAGAACCCCCGCCGCTGAGACGGAGCGGGGAGATCGGCCCACGTCCGCGATCTCGACGGGCCGTGGCCTCGCGAGAACCACGAGGCCACGGCGATGGCACGGGGAGTTTAACACGGAGGACGCTTTCGCGACCAATATTATCCGTAAGAAGTTTTATTTTTTTTTATTTGAGGTTAGATCGCGTAAATATAAATGTGTCGTTTAACCCGCCACCACCCAGTACGGCCAAATTAGTAAGGTTTGTCAAGTAAACAGAACATGCTAATTCGTACTTAAATTTAAAATATTGTGGGTTTACTCTCCAATACACCGGTCTGCTGAACTAGCAATGAATTGGCATGCTTTGTTCGCGTGACAAACCTTACTAATAGGCTGTGTCGGGTGGTGGCGGGTTTAACGACACATTGCTATTTACGTGATCTAACCTAAAAACCTCTATTATGGACGGCATGGTAAGGCCTTCATCCAGCAGTGGATCGACCATGGCTGCTGCTACTGCTGCTGCTACTGCTGCTACTGCTGATGATAACGGTGATGATAACAACGATGAATAAGATTGGTCGCACACAGCCCACTCGGAGTCAGAATCTTTACTTTGACTGGAGGAATCCGATGAGCTATGAAGCTCTTTTTCACAGACGTCCAATCGAGGCGCGGGGTCAACGAGTCACAACAACAGAAGGCTGACGAGCCCTATTTGGGACGCGTCAGTAGCGGGGACGGGGGCCGATGACCGATCGCATTTGCAGAATGGCACGAGCAAAACCAGGCTCCTGGGTCCTCTCGTCACTGGACCCTCCCCGGAGCATCGCTCTCTCTTCCATCCGTCCACCGATGGGGCTACTCACGGCCACTGACGATCAGTGACGGGCCAGCTGCTCGAGCTCGTTGGGGCAGCAGCGCTCTTCCCTTCATCGTCCCAACATCATTTGAAGTCGGTTAATAATTCGGCGGCCGATAGATACATCATTGTGTGTATATATAGTGACACTAAAAATAAATATATTGCTTTAATGTCGTGGCCAGTTGGCTCAGGGGGTCAGAGGTCAGACAGCCGAGCAGGCATAGCTGGGTCCCAATCCGGGTTTCAGATTTTAAGTTGTAGCTCGGACACGGTCCCAACTGAGGAAACTTAATTTGGCTAAGTTCCAGTTCTGAGAATTAAAAAGAACATCAGTTTCTTTGAAGTGCGACACTTTTCCAGTGCATTTACGGCGCATTTTCCCACACGACGACTCTGAAGCACACCTGCAGAACGATGTTTCAACCGCAGAACGTGGCCGAGGGCAGGGGCGGAGCCACAGGGGGGGCTGGGGGGGGGGGCTCAGCCCCCCCTGAAATTTTGGGAAAATCGTTAATCGGGATAACCGGATATCCGGCTGCTGCAAAATGCTGCAGGCTGCCACCTTGTGCTGCCCTGCAGGCTGCCACCTTGTGCTGCCCTGCAGGCTGCCACCTTGTGCTGCCCTGCAGGCTGCCACCTTGTGCTGCCCTGCAGGCTGCCACCTCGTGCTGCCACCTTGTGCTGCCCTGCAGGCTGCTTGAGCGGCAGCCTTTCGAACTTATTTAACTTATTAGCCACGTCAGCGGCTCCGACCTATTAATAAACTCCGCGTTCAAATCCAATTAAAAAAATTATACATTTATGGCGCCCACTGGAAAACATAAACACTGGATATCTCAGAATATTGAAGTCAGCCCCCCCAAAGTCAAAATCCTGGCTCCGCCCCTGGCCGAGGGTGAGCGAGTTTTTATTTTATTTTAAAAAGGTCAAGTCACTTAAGCGGAGGAAGGAAGTAGAACAAGATGAGAATTCTTTTTTTAACATTTATTAAAATTGCTGCGTGTTAATTTCGGTAAAAATGTCATGTTCAATAGTGTACACTTAACACTCTTGGTCTATCAATTTATAGCATTAGGGGACTGTTTCTAACATATCGTGTGGACCAATCTATTTCAAGGACAGTGCCATATCATTATCAGAGTTGTCTCTTTTTTGTTTGCATTTTGACTGCTTGTGTTGTGGTTATTGCAAATAATGATCCCTTGAATTTTGATTTAAAGCTTTCGTGACTGCAGGGATTCATATTCTTGGTTCTTTCGGTAAAGTCACGTAGAAGGGAAACAATAAAATAATAAAAATATAAAACAATAAAATTTTCACGACGTTGTGGTTTTCACACCTGATGATGATTGCTTGTGTTGCAGTCGAAACGTCGTGAGAATTTTATTGTTTTATATTTTTATTATTGTATTGTTTCCCTTCTACGTGACTTTACCGAAAGAACCCAGAATATAATGATCCCATGTATAAAGGTGTCACTTTTGGTGCCAGATAAAAGGGTAAAAAACCTATTACTAAAAAATCCCTTCACCTTGTGACATTGGCAGCGAAAGCAACAGCAAAAAACATAAAAACAAAAACCTCAAGGAAATATGTGCGCGTGCAGGCCTTCTTGTGAATCCACTGATGGATGAGGACCTCCTGACCATGCCAAGCGTGCCGTGGAGAAGTTGTGACCGTGCGTCCTCGCACGAGTTGGTGGCGGCCTGGAGCAGCAAATATAATACGCTGCGGGGAGTGTGGGGGGTGGGGGGTGCATAGAAGTACAGCGCAACAACGGACGATTTTTGCTGCTAGCTTTAAAATGTCCGAGCGGATGAAAGTAATCCCCTGGCCAGTGCCGGCGATGAGGGAAGAACGGCTCGAGGAGGCGTTCGGATAACCACAGCCACACGGAGTTACTTTGATCTGCGACAAGGCAACGCTAATTAAAGCCAAGACACGGTCCCCCTCCACTTCCCTTTCATCTCCTGTCCATACGGCGCTCCCACACCGCTGTTTGCCCACCGCGGCGCGAACAGCGCCCCTCGCGCACTTTCATCTCCGCGAGCGGGGTCGTTAATTCAACAGGCTGCCTCTTTTTTTCCGGACGCGAAAAATAGTTTGGTGAGCGATTGGGCAACAGTCCGGGTGGCGCTCGTGCGGGAGGGCGATCCCCAATCGGCCTCGGTGTTTACCGAGGACGAAAACTTCGTCGAACACCATGCGATTCCCCATGGCATACGCAACTTGACAGCTATTTTTTATTTCGGTACGCCTCGAATAACACGAGGCTCGGCGGCGAAATGTTAACTGCCTCGCCTGATATACAGGCCGCGGGTTTCATCCCAACTCCGACGCCTAGAAATATGGAGTTTTGCGTGTCTCTCTCTCTCTCCCCGTGATCGCGTGGATTTATCTTCGGGTCCTCCGGTTTTTCCCTCCACATTCAGAATCAGCATCACGCGTTTACAGTATTTGGCTACTGCTATAAATTTCCACGTGATAAGCCACTTGATTGAGCTAATATTTGCGACCAGGTCACTTATGAAAAAGAGCTCCATAGCTCAGTGGGCCTTACCTGGTAAAATAAATAAAAAATGTTTAGTTTTTAGGTTCAGAGGTTGAGAAAACGGGGATGTTACGGCCACGGCAGTGTACCGGTTACCACACCGGATTTGCAATGCAGAGGTCACCGGTTCCATCTCCCTGGCACGGCAGTTGAAACAATGGTGGCTGATCTCTTAAATTCTAACCCCCGCACCTCCGCTGTCCACACAGAGCGGCCGTAAATCGGCAGGTCACACGCGTGCTGGGTGTGAGGTGCCGGCTGTGGGATCTTCGGCTCTCAGCAGAGCTCGGCGCGCCAGCCACAACACATTCCTCCTCCACAGATTTTGCCGCCACCTCCCTTTCATCCAAAGAGCCACAGCGGACCCGAGACGCACACCCGCACGCTCCGACACTACCCCTGCATGCAGCGATACACGAATTCCCGATTCCCTATTGCCGGATGCATTACAAAGGCCTCGTACCAAGGACAGCGTTCGTGGGATGGGGGGAGTCAACGAATGTGTTTGCACCACAGCAGGAAATCCCGAGGATCTTTGGGGGTCCTGCGGAGGGTCGAGTCGAGCGACTGCGTCACAATCGGTGCGCCCTTAGGAGCGATGGGCACGTGATCGCGGGCGCTCCGCGCGATAACCAATTTATATATAACTTTGTTTGCTACAGCTGCTGAGGGTGGGGCCCAAATGCCCGAAACGTCAAGCGGCCAGCAAGCAAGAGCGCCGCCAACGAAGCGGCGACGGCCGACAGGGAACGTTTTTCGCGAATTGAGCGAGGTTGTGACAAGGGCTTCGCGGGGGGACGAGACGGTGGGAGGGAGCTCCATTGGCAGAGCAGCGCATGGGGAAGAGGCAGAAAGTGAAGTGATCGGCATTGCGGTGTTTTGAGCAGAGTGCGGTGTTTGAACACAGCGCGGTGGGTGAGACAAAACGATGAACCTGGTAGACGATGTCCTCAACATGATGTGATTATGACTGATGAAGGAAAACTGTTTTATTTATTATCGAGAAAAAACAATAGTAATTTAATTCAATGCCCTTTGTCGATCCACTGCAGGACAAAGACCTTCCCACAGGTTTTATTGCCAGAAATGGAATCAAGTACTGCATTAACCACAAGTACTTTTGATGAACATGACATCGTGTGTTTTATTGCCAGAAATGGTGAAACCTGTTCTTATTTTTTCACACTTTGATACTGGCAAAACGGTCCCATTATGTAGCTGCTCACCCCAAGCTAAAAATGCTCTGATAGTGGCATTGTCTTTGTACTGTCTGATGGTGGCATTGTCTTTGTACTGTCTGATAGTGGCATTGTCTTTGTACTGTCTGATAGTGGCATTTGTACTGTCTGATAGTGGCATTGTCTTTGTACTGTCTGATAGTGGCATTGTCTTTGTACTGTCTGATAGTGGCATTGTCTTTGTACTGTCTGATAGTGGCATTGTCTTTGTACTGTCTGATAGTGGCATTGTCTTTGTACTGTCTGATAGTGGCATTGTCTTTGTATTGTCTGATAGTGGCATTGTCTTTGTACTGTCTGATAGTGGCATTGTCTTTGTACTGTCTGATAGTGGCATTGTCTTTGTACTGTCTGATAGTGGCATTGTCTTTGTACTGGTCGCTTTATGACATTCTCTGGTCTGACACTGCTGAGAATAGGGCCTAAAGAAGCCTGTCTAGTGTAGGCCAATCAGTTTCAAAGACAGCGCAAATATTAAGAGCATGTTTGTTTGCATGTTCACCACAAGCACTGCGTGTAGTTTATGCGAACTTGATTCCTTGCTAAAGTTTTCTATTTGGTGTTTGAACATCTTGACACCTGTTTCATTGCCAGAAAGGGTAGAACCTATTCTTATTTTTTTCACACGCCATGTCAGTTGTGGGGCTATTTCACCGTACTTCACCACACCGGCCAATACGTGCTGGTCATTTTGGCGATAATTTCGGGGTGAATCCATTCGCCCCCATCCTCTCGCCCCCTTCAATGAGTCGTCGTTGATTCGACGCGGCGGTCGGTTCCTTCGGGAGCTGTCAGGGGATGTCAATGAAGAGAGGAGGCCGCAAAAGTTGTGGCTCCGGATAAACACGAGCAAACCGGAGGTCACGTGCCACATGCTCGACGAGCAATCGGAGACATCTGTCGGGAGGGACAGCTGTCGAAGGTCGCCTGCGATTTATGTTTGTATGTATGCGATGAAAATTATGGGAATAGGCTGGAGTGCTTTCTGGACAGCTGAACTCGGAAATTAAATATTACGCAAAATCAGTGAACTCAGCGTGCGAATTGCCCTGCTATGGCACGCGGTTTAGAAACGTTGTGGGTTACAGAAACAAACAAAACCTTTAATGGAACAAAAACTGAAACACAATGACGCATTGAGGGAGATGTGCATGCTTGGAGAATTACATTGAGAAACTGAACGAGCAACAGGTGGATTGGAAAACGTACCCAGATCACAGATATAATTGCAATTTTGATTTAAAGCTTTCGCGACTGCAGGGATTCATATTCTTGGTTCTTTCGGTAAAGTCATGTAGAAGGGAAACAATAAAATAATACATCTAATATATAAATCTAAATAATATATTTTTATTATTTTATTGTTTCCCTTCTACATGACTTTACCAAAAGAACCAATTGCTAATTGTTAAGAAATTAAAAAAACGGGGCTTGGACAGGACACAACACCGGAAGGGAATGGTGGCCGATGGTGAAGAGTGACAGGGCCTGCGCTCGGGCACGGAACGTGTTCGCGATGGAACTGAAGTCTGCTCCTGTGTTGCGTTGGCTGCTGTTACATCATCGCAAGCTGGTGCGTGAGAGACGGAGACGGCTTGTGCTGGGCCTACATCCAGCGGTGGATTGATCGTGACCGACGACGACGACGATACAACACGCACACGCACAAACATCCAACAAAGTCAAGAAAAATACCTGCACAGTTATTTAAAAGAAATGCATGACGAAGACGGTAAAAAAATGTGTTTAAATGATGTTCAGTCTTTCTGAGGACGGACAGTTCCTAAAAGACTATCTGCGGAACACACACCGCCAGGGGCTCTATCACCACCCGTCCAGACACAGCCTCCCCCCGGCCAACAAACTGACCATCCCTCCCCGCACGCCCTCCCCAACTCACCAAAAGCCACCCAAGCCCCTCCACTTACACGCACCGAACGGCAGACCCGCACGGTGGATTCTAAGGGATTATTCTAGAACCGCGACGGTGGGTCGATTCAACGGCTGCAAATTCTAATCGACTGCTTTTTTTTTGTTGCGCTCCGAAGAAGGGACATCGCCTGAAACTTCGCCTATTCTCTTTTTTTTTCGGCGTTTAAGGCCGCGATGTTATTGATGAACGTGCGGGAGCACCTTTCGTAGGGGTCGATTATCCGGGCCCCCTTTTTGAATGGCGCTCGCCACCACATCCTGCCTCTCCTCTGAAGGCAGGAAACCCCCCTAAAAGCCACACCCTAAGCGTTACGCGGCTGACAAAGCAGGTGGGGTCACCATAAGCCGCTCATCACCTCCCCGTACAGCGGCACACGCCGTGAATGGAGCGGGAACATTTTTTTGGACCCACAATTATTTTCGTATTAGCCAATTAGTCGAGTAATTGAACCGATGACAGGTAGAGGAATTGAATACTGATATAATTGGGGAGCTCAGCTGAAGATAATTTAGACAGTCAGTTTTTATTTCACCACTTAAGACGGTTTAGTAAGAAAATACTAGGGTCCCACAATTATTTTCAAATTATGAGACTTCCTTTGCCAGTAACAAGATATAGTAATAGGTTTTTACCCTTTTATCTGACACAAAAACTGACACCTTTATACAAGGGATCATGTTTGCAATTACCACAACACAAATAATCAAAATGCAAACAAAAAAGACAACTCTGATAATATATTTCAAGGACAGTGCATATTATCAGAGTTGTCTTTTTTGTTTGCATTTTGACTACTTGTCTTGTGGTTATTGCAAACATGATCCCTTGTATAAAGGTGTCAGTTTTTGTGCCAGATAAAAGGGTAAAAACCTATTACTACGTTATTTTTGTTATAAAAAATAAGGGCCCTTTATGTGTTTACCACTTCTTTGTAAAACAAAAAAAACTAACAAGGATAGAATTATTATGAAGGATATAAATTTATAGTTCTTTCCAAAAAAATATTATCCGACTTGAATTGGATAGAAATGCATCGATCATTGCGGAGGTTTTTGCGGTTGAGTTGTGCGGCTCGCAGGTGTGTTGTTGGGTTGTGCCGCGTGCTGTTCGGCGCGAAGTCCGACGTTTCGCTCCACGTCCTGGGAGCTCAGTCAGGAATGGGAGAAGCTTTCGGCTACGCATTGCTGGGAGCTTCTTTACATTACGTTGGTTGGGTGTTTGCGACGCAGGCTGAGCCAGGACTGGGCAAGGACTCAGCTCCACCAATTTTCACCCAGGCACCCTGGTCACAAGAGACTTTCATATTTCTTGACTTATCGCTCTAACAACAACAATATTTCGATTTAAAGCTTTCGTGACTGCAAGGATTCATCTTCTTTGGTTCTTTCGGTAAAGTCACGTAGAATGAGAATAAAATAATAAATTGATTTTATATAAATAATAAATTGACTTTAAAATAATTAAGTGATCTTATCAATTTATTATTTTATTCTCATTCTACGTTACTTTACCGAAAGAACCAAAGAAAACAACAACAATAATTACATATATTTAAGAGTGCGCATTAAAAAAAGACGCAAATATATATACATATCTACAACTAAAAGAAGAAGAATTTAAATAAAAGGTTTAAACACTTTCCCCAAGCTCCCGGAAACACTTCCCGTCACTGCAGAAGCTGCTCCGAGCGCGCGAAGGCGAAACGTCGGACAACCTTGCCCGGACGGCACGCGGTACTGGAACGAAAAGTCATCGGAAGGGGATTACGGCCCAAGTTTGCCAACCGATGAGCGCCGGGGATTTATAGCGAGCGACATACAAGCGTCCAGAATGGCGTACGGGGGGGGGGCAATGCTTCGTGCGGAACGGCAGCGAAAACATTCCGGGGGCTCACTCCCCACCGAGCTACCGGGCTATCTGCCGCCCCCTCCTTCTCTCGTATCCGCCCCCCACCCCCCCCCCCCAACAACGCTCGCAAAATAAAACGCGATAATTCACTCCCACTGTTGATGAGTTGCACGGTGGAGCCAGACAACTGTCTCTTCTCTGACAAGTCGCTCGCTCCTCTGAAAAGCCTCCCCCCCGTACCCACTCAAACAAAATTTGCCTGAGGCTCAGGGAGCCAGATTATGGCACCGTTTCATTAAAAAAAAAGAAAATGGGGGGGGAGAAAGAAACCCCCCCCCCCCACTGTAATTAAAAAAAATGGACGATTAAAAATAAGAACACGGAGTACAATTGCGAAGATCAGGTCACGGGGAATAATAAGAACATGTCGTTACTGTGCGGTGGCGGCGGTGGCTTTTTAACTTCTCACGAAAGAACGTACACGGGAAAATTAAACTGCGGACAGGAATTCAGCAAACGTTACGTGCCTTGCGGGTGGAACGCTGGCGCGGTGGTGAGCACACCGTAACCTGAGTTCTGCGAGCAGAGCCTGGCCACGGTGGCTAGGAGATGTTAACTACCTCGCCGGCTATACAGGAGGTTGTCGGTTCGATCTCAACCCTGACGCCTGCTGTATATTTGGAGTTTGCGTGGCTCCCTCTCCCTCTCCCCGTGGTCGCGTGGATTTTTCTCCGGTTCTTCCCTCCACAACGTGCGGTGAGAGCAAATTTTCGCACGATAAGCCATTTTGGAGAGCTATCATTTGTGGGCAGGTCGCTTCTAAAAAAAGCGATACATCGCTCAGCGGGCCTTACCTGGTAAAATACCAAAAATAGTTTTTAAATAGTTCAAAATCAGCGGCGAGTGATATCTGACCCGACACCCTCCTTTGACTGTCAATCCGTCATCAGTCTCGACCACCGGCCGTCATCGCCACTGGATGTAGGTTTAGAGCATTTGCATAAGTTCCATCGTGTCGTAACGTGTTTTGCTACGTACGTGCCAAGTGACACCACAGGACACCCCTTGCTAAATGAGAAGCTCCATCTCAAACGGAAATGTCCAGTTTCATTTTACAAATAAATTTAAACATCCTCTCCAGTGACGTGTCCTGGTCACACTCATTTGTCTTCACCGTCAGGACAATGCCTCTCACTTCCATACAGTCTCTCATCCACGTGTTGTCCTTCCCCCGCACCTCCGATTAGCACGGTTGGCTACGTACGGTGCGAAAACAGTTTAATACACATACATAGAAAAATGTATGTGTAGAGATCAATTGTATCCATAATATTGCGAACCTTCTGAATAATTGTTTTTTTGAGAAACTTGCTTAAGCAGGTAACCCACAGATTGTCTTAGACCTCTCCGAGTCTCATCAGCCAGGTGCGGCCTGTTCAGCAAACGCCGGCAAGTCTCTTTAGCTGGCCGCTCATGGCCCGACAGGCACCTGCTGACGAGCCCCGAGCAATTTGTTCGCGTGTCCTGCCCATGGTGGGGGGGGGGGGGCAGAAACACGAGACGACGCAAAGCACGAACACTCGCAGACATAAACATGGCCCTCACTCACGCAGGGATAAACGCGAGCTGACACGGGCCTAGCCAATCATGTACACGCGAGCGCACGCACGCTCGCACGCGACGCTCACGCACGCCGCTCACACTCGCTCACGCACGCTCGTGCACGCATGCACGCACACCAACAGTTCTCTCCGAGTATCCCTGTCAGCTGTGAACGCCTGGGCCAACATTTTTTTTTTCAAGCCACATATATGTATGTTGAACTTCTTTCTCACCGTACGTATCCAACCGTACTAATCGGAGGTGCGAGGGAAGGACAACAAACTAACATGCCAACGTCAAAGGTGCTCATGCCACATCACGTGGGAATTATGGGAAAATTTCACGGTCCTTCGTAAGGCCGAACAAAGTGCACAATCGGTGCGATGTGGCATCAGATGAACGATGTGACTCTCCTTAATTTGTAAGATGCTAGCGTATGATGTAAGCAGGGATTAAATTCGGACTGGTCTGTCTGGGTCGGTGACATGGTAAATATTATACCACCTTGTCACACCATATCCGGTACATCTCTCACAGTGGCTGTGGCTCTGGCTACTACTCATCACATGCCACTTGCTGCAGACGACCAGACACACAGGGGACAATATCCAGTGGGAGGTTTGTAACCAGAATTCAGTTCAGGACCATATCGTGAACCACTACAGTCTGCATAGAGGAATTGCAAAACCACATGAACTCTAACCCCTGAAGCCCTCTCGTCGTGGCTAGCATAACTCGACGTTGGGCATCGAGCGCCTCGACTTAAGTTCATACGCAAGAACAGTTCTAAGAAGCGCGTAAAGTGAAACATCAGAGATTGTGCCCCGAACACACGGGACAGCCCGACAACGCGTCAGAGGGCTTTGTGATTCTTTCACACACGGGTCCCTTCTCATGCAAACGTGCGCTTACGTGCACGCACGCCGCACTCTTGTGCACACACACACGCGCATGCAGACGCACGCACATGCGTGTCCAGACAACACAGGACCCCCCTCAGGGGTGAACCACTGTACATTCCAGATGATCCCCCCCCCACCACCCCCTCCATTCACACAGACACGAGTCCCCAGTGTGCCTACGGTCCTTCAAAGCAGACTTTTTTTTAACGACGCAAAAAATCCAAAAATGAACATTTCTGCCAAAACCCCTGTGGTGTGAACTCACTCGAGCAACCTGAGCAAGGTGCAGACGAGAGTCTCCGCCCCCCCCCCCCAAACCCCCCCCCCAACCCCCCGGCAGAGTTCCATGGGTAAATCCAGGCAAAGCAGATTTGAGTCGCCCGGAGACACAACGGCATCCACCAGAGTCTCCGCATCTACTCATCTGCCTGCTGGCTCCAAAGTGTCTCGGGATTTTCACTCTAAATTGCCCCCCCCTCCTCCCCATATGAATGCATTCCCTTATCCCGACATCACCTGGCCAGTCGACCGCCTCAGGTGCCAACTTCGCTTGCTCCTCATTCACCGCGCTCGTGGGGATTATAAAGCGCCTTCCTCCGGAGCAACCCGAACACAGGGCGAGAATGTAGTTGTAGAAACCGCGCAAAAAAAAACAGACGTCGTAGACGGAATATGTTCTCGATTAAAATCGCGAGCGTTCATCACGACGATTCATTCGGCCACGGAGGGGGTGTGGAGTGCGACGCGTTACGTATGTCTATTACCCAGTCATTCATTTTGCCTCCTGCTAAAAGGTAATTTTACCCTCCCAGCAGGAGGCCACTATCTTTTTTTTAGACCGTAATTAAGAATGAAGCGGGGTTAATTTATGCAAATAATCGTAAAGCGGTCATTTACCTCAGAACTTGTGAAATGAGTCTCAAGACTCATTCAAGAGCATCTTATTTGAGAAGTTTGGCTGATTCCTGCACAATCTATGCACATACAGATAAAATTATTCACATGTGGGGTTTTCCCCGGGCACTCCAGTTTGTACTGTGTGTATTGTACTATGTTACTATGTAAATTTTTACCAGATAAGGCCCACTGAGCTATATAGCTCTTTTTCAGAAGCGACCTCGCCACAAACGATAGCTCAACGAAGTGGTTTATCACGTGGAAATGTACAGCAGCCAAATATTATCAACGCATGTTGAAGAAAAATCCACGCGACTAAAGGGAGAGAAACACGCGAACTCCAAACATACAGGGGTCAGGGTAGGGATGGATCCCATGACCTCCTGCATACCAAGCGGGGGAGTTAACAGCTCGCCACCAGGGTGCCCATGTATACATTTTCGTGAATGTAGTTGGCAAAACATCCCGATAGAGGACCAAAGAGTTTGCGAAATTGTTGGGAGCGCCGGTTCTGGCCGCCTTCCTTGCCTATCTGTTGTGCACGTTACAAATTCCAGTGCAATTTGAGATGGCAATCTGCGTGAATGTTGCTGTATACAAATAAAACGTGACCGTTACTATTTTGAATACTACATTTTGAGATGTTATCTCTCTCGGTGGTACGCAGGACTTCGTGGGTTCTAGCCCAGACCATGACGATGCCTGTTGTATATTTGGAGTTCGCGTGATCACTCTCTCCCCGTGGTGGTGGTGGTGTGAATTTTTCTCTGGGTTGCTCTGGTTTTGCTCCCCAGCCCCTCCATGTTGAGAAACGTGCATTTAGATTATTTGGCTGCGACTATAAATTGCTACGTGTGATGATAAATCAGCCACTTCGATGAGCTATCCCGTGTGGCTAAGTCACCTCTGACAAAGACTTTAGTGGGCTTTACCTGGTATAATAAAAACAGGTTTCGTTTTTTACGATAATTATAGCGAAACATTCAAAAAGACAAATTGCATTGAAAATGAAAAAAAGACATTTAAGGAATTGTAAAAAAAATACTTTTCTTTTTTAAGTAAAAGCTTACTAGTGATAGACTGAAATAAAATAATTCATTTCGGCCTTTGTCAAAGAAGGCCTACACAAGTCATGCCAGTCATCGGGATCATTCGTTGTTTATTGACCATACTTCACCACGCTGGTCAATGCAGAATCGATTAAGGTGAGGGGGGGTGAGTGGGGGGAGGGGGCAACACCGGTTCAGATCTCGAACGTCACCGACGATAGTAGCCGTGGCCAGGAATCGAACTCGGGCCGCCGGGCTCACGGCAAAGCGCAGGAGCCACTGTGACAACGCTTGCCCCAAGTTGACGATTAATGGTAACATAAACCTGACAAAATAATGGGCGTATTACCCAGGGGGTGATGTCATCGAGACATTTGTGCGTAAAGTTCCAAGTGTCCTGAACATCTCTGTCCCAAAACTTTCTTTTTGGCACTTTGCCTACATTAATGTGTGCACGCAGTTCCTGATATATGTGCATATATATATAACAAATCTATAACTTAACATGTAGGCTTATGAGCAAATATATATACATTTTCATCCACAGCCCGTTTCTCAATCCACTACAAGACAAAAGCCTTCCGCTTCCCATGCCATGTCGGTCATCTCATCGGTTATTTGACCATACGTCACCACGCCGGTCGGTGTGGGCTGGTTAAGACAAGATCGTGGACCGGGTTTCAGACACTGCTCGCCACCGATTTAAGCGCCGTACAGGATTCCAACTCAGGTTGTTGGGTTCGCAGCTCGGCGTACGAACCACTACGCCACTGCGCCACCCAAAACGTACCTATATATACACACACGCGCACAAACGCACAAGCGCATTACGTGAACAGCGAGAGAAAAAAGAACAAGCTGCACACACAAGTATCCCACTTGCATTGATTCACCAGGCAAATACAATAAGAACTGGTCACAAATGTAATTGTCAGTTGCACTGCCAGTTGTCTTTGTCAGGGAGCGTTGGGTCCGTGTGCGCGTCTCGCTGTCTTGCGGTGATCTCCGGCCCTCCCTTCCCTGCCCCTCTGACGAACCGCTTCAAAGCCACCGCCGCAGCCGCGGCTGCTCCCGTGAATTAAAATAGCCCCCGCGTGTGTCTCGGCCCGGCGAGACAGGCCCACCGCCCCCCCCCCCCCATGATTCCCCCCCTCCTCGCCCCCACGATTCCCTCCCCCCCGCCCCCCCCAAGACTCCCTCCCCCCCCCTCCCCGCACTTCCAACCCAGATTCGTGTATTTCGTTACAGCGACGCTCGGTGAGGAAAGGGCTTTTGCCACCACGATGCGTGCACGTGTTTGTGTGGGTGTTTGCGTGTATGCACGCGTGTTGTTGTTGTTATTATTCTATTTTACGATTGTTATGCTTGTTCACCCAGGAAAACCTCAATGAATCTCGTGATTGATTTCGGGAGGGTCCTGCCAAGCTTTTACGCGCTATGGGGCGATGATTGCCGTGCGTAATCCCGAGTGAGCAATAACATGCGGGTACATTTTTCTGATTTGGCAAATGTTGACCGTTTCGCCGGCACCCAATGGCCTCCTCTTGTGAACGGCATCAAGGGATCTTTAACGCACACTGTGAAGCGGACGGCGCGTAGTAATTTATCATGGTTACTACACTGGTAGTGATAACCAGGGCGGCTGCTGGAATTCGAACCGTGAACCTCTGCAACAAGCGACTAAACGCGTTACCACTGGGCCATGTCAGTACGTGTGTACGCGTGTCTAGGCGTGCGTAAGTTTGTTTGTGTGGGTTGTGGTGTTGGCCACCCACCCCCTCGTGCCGTACCGGACTTCATAGGTGCTCACTAACGACACTTGCCCCACCAGGCTGTTCAGGCTATACGGGGGATCTTTGTCTTGTATGAGTGTGGGGAGTGGTAGCTCAGCGGTGAGCGTACGGCACTAAGAACCCGGCCACCCGAGTTCGAATCCCGCCCACGGTCAACACCAGGGACGATTATCTGAACCGGTCCTGGGCCTCCCCTAGGTCGACTAAGCCTCAAATAAGTAAAATAAAATGAAATGCTTCGCTTCGGATGACCGCTGCAAAGTACTATCTGTATTTTGATTTAGCGTGCTGATCTTAAAGGTGCATTGAAAAATTTGATACTCCGACTGATGCTTCTGTTGTTGTGGAGTAACTCATGCAGCCAGCTATGGCTCTAGGGTTTGGTGTTACATGTTATTTATGTAGTTTATTGTAAAAAAAAATTCGGTCACAGTCCCGATGATCACTGTTACATTGCATTTATGGCTTTATTTTTGGTGATTTCGAAAACGTTTTTTGGTTTGGACATGTTTGTTTGTTGTAGTACGGAGTTAGACTGATGGCCTTAATCTAAGTTGTATTGTGGTTGTTGTTGTTTGACTTGCATCCCACTGGGACTTTTGCACAGAGCGTTGGTGTACGGTGCTGTTTTTCAGGAATATTTTGCTGTTTTTTTCTTGGATTTTCTGTTTGCACAGTCACATAGTCACTTTAAGATGTTTTCTTGATCGTGTTTTTGTTTTTTGTTTGTTGCGGTTGCACCCGATTCAAGAGCCGAATGGCTCAAAGGGCTATACCAAATAAATAAACTGAAACTGGTGCGGTGTGTAAACGTCGCCACTGGCAAGATAAAGGCGGCTGGACGTGGTGTTGGCCACCCACCCATCATGTGCCGTGTCGGACTTCCTAGATGCTCGCTAACAGCGCTTGCCCCAAAAACTGTTGAAGGCTATACGGGGGATCTTTGTATGAGCAAGTGGACATGCACATGTGTATACGTACGATGGTGCATGAGAGTGCATGTGAGTGTGCGTGCCAGGGCGCAGTTTTCCGCGCATGTGCTGCCCAGCTCCCCGATGCGGTTTGCAGGTCCAACCGCGTGTCGTTCGGCCCGATGTCCGACGTTTCGCTCCGCGTGCTTGCAGCTCCTTCACAGTGCAACCCGAAAACACATGAAAGAGCCGCGCATAATTGTACGTAGCCTGCGCTGTGATCAACCGGACCTCTGTGCGATATCCCGGCCGTGGCTATCGTGGGCGAGGAATGATACCCGATCTTGTCCCGGGTCTCCCCTAGGATGGATCAGGCCGGTTGCTGTGTGTAAACACGCATGCGTGTTTACATGCGACCAGGATCGGCGATTCGGTCCACAATATCCCCTTGGTGTGCCATGTTTCCCTCAATAGGTGTTCGCAAACAGAAACGTGTTAAAGGGCTAAACAAAGGACCTTTGTTGCGTGTTTTTTGGTGTGTATGCTTTGTCAGCTTGATGAAAGTGCGGGCACGGGGTTGCACTGCGGCACTTTCCAAATTCAAACGTTTGATTTGTCGTTTTCCGCGGAGAGAAACTCACAGCTCGGTGCGGCAGCCGAGGCAGGCGGAAAGATGAAATCAGAAATATACAAGCAAGTAAAGCAAGCACAAGAAACAACGTCGCTGCACAAACTGCCCCCAAATAATGCTGTTTTAACTTCCTGACAAACCGACATGTCTGGTGTCAAGCTAGGACAGTGAGTGGCTTAGGCACAGTCACCCGCGTCGCATTAAGTTAAAAATCCCTGCACGGGACGTTCGGCCGAGAAGCTACAAGTCAGGACGCAATCCAAACCGCCGACATAAAAGAAAAATAAACCAAAACAAGCGAGCTATATTTGCGTGGAATTTTTGCCGTTGCCAGGACTGTAATTGCTATAAGTGGAGATCATCATCGCGATCATCATGTATGTTTGGTGTGAAGGCTTCTTTTTTCACTCTGCTAAGAGCAGAGGACGTTATGAGCCGTGACATTCATCTGGTTTAATAGCACGGCAATTATACTCCGCGAGCATACATCACTCCGTAGGCGTGTGTGCATGCGCGTGTGCGTGCGCGTGTGTTCATGTCTGTGCGTGTGTGCGCGCGTGTACATGAGCAGGAACAGCTGCGCACGCGCGTGCAAATGTATTGTGAGGAGTGGCGGTGCAGTGGTCAGCGTGCTGCGCTACGAACTCGACAACCCGAGTTCAATTCCTTCACATTCACGGCCAACGCCAGTGACGATTATCTGACCTGGTGCTGGGCCTCCCCTAGGTCGACTCAGCCTCAAATGAGTAACTGGTGCAATGTGTAAGCATCGCCGCTTGGGGAGACAAAGGTGGCCAGGCGTAGTGCTGTGCCAGTCTTCAGAGGTGCTCGCTAACAGCACTTGCCCCAAAAGTCTGCAAAGGCTGAATGGGGAATCTTGGTCTTATATGTGTGTATTTATCTTTGTAACAATGGTCTAGTGATTAACACATTGCACCACGGAGTCTGGGAAAACCAAAGTTCGATTCTTGGCCAAGGCCAACATAAGTGCCGATTATATCTAAACCGGTCCCGAACATGCCATAGGTCAACTTAACCTCAAACAAGTACGCAGTGTGCAGACATTACCACTGGGGAGACACCGGTGGCTGGGCGTGCTCCCATCCTCAATAGGTGCTCGCTAATAGCAACTTGCCCCCTAGCAGCCTCGAAGGCTACATTAAGTTTTAAAATAAATTTTATTTGTCACGTGGATGATCCCGTTTCGCCAGTTGCACGGATATTTTAAACGGGAGATCCGCGGTTGCATGAACACAGCAACGACAAAAACGAAGACAATACCGTCAGCATAGCAGGGAACGAGTACAGGGTCCCTAAGGAATCACGAACAAACGAGGGATTTTCATGGCCGTAAACGAAACACACGCGAATCAAAAAACAGCGCGAGTGGAATATGAACTGTTGAGGTACAGGTGCACGTCTTAGGGGTTTCTTTGTCTTTGTGTGTGTGTGTGTGTTTGTCCCTCCGTGTCAATTCATAAGTGGGGTTTTAAAAATTATACGCCAGTCGCCTTTGAGTCGTTTTTCTCACGCCATATGTCACGGGTATGACTTTTAATAACTTGCTTGTAATTCCGTATGGAATAGAAATCGCCACCAAAGTTCACCGGCATCGTTTTTTTGCTGTGCTTTTTTTTTTAATCCGCAGGCCTTTTTTTTTCTTCTAAAAGTATTGAATGACTCCAACCGTGGCAATTACTCCGCAAGTAGCAATTCACCTCCCACGCACTGTAACGAATCATCGCGAATTGTCACTCGGTTTTTTTTTTACAACTGTATTTATGACCCAAAAAAATCCAGCGAGTCTCACAATAATTTTTTCTTTCAATAAAATTTATTTCAAATGATCCTTCTCCGATTTGCCACGTCTCGTTCGGACCGTCGCCATTCTCTTCATTCGTCGAGACAAGGGGGGTCGGCAACCCGCGGCTCCGGCGCGGCACGCGGCTCTTTAAGGGACCACTTCGTGACACGTTGTTTATTAAGGGCCACCGTCTCCTCGTATTCACCACACCGTGGATTGTGCCCTCTTGAAATATTGAGTCAGGTTTTTTTGTTCACTGAATTCGAACAAAAAATATCTCTTGGTTGCCGACCTCTGACCTAGACGGGCAGTTCCGAGGATTGTGGATGCTTGCATGGCGAGGGAAATCATCACAGGGGTAATCACGCACACCCTTGTTTGCTTGGGCATAGCTTGTCAATCAACTGCGAGTTGGAGTTCAGATCGCAATAACTCGTCCACCTCTCTCGACCGACGGCAAAAATGCTCGTAAAATACTGCAGTGTCGGATGTACTCGGAATGCATCGACGGGATGGTACGTTCGTGTTCGTCCGCGACCTTTGACATTATCCGTAAATAATACTTTCTTATTATTATACATAATCGCTTTCAGAGTGGCACCCCGACAGTATTAATAGAACGATTTAGTAATTTAGAGTGCGAGGTTGCCCTATTTGTGGAACTGCCCCAATGTAACCTTTGCATTAGACTGTAACTTAAACACATTCGATCCGTACATACATGATCCAACGCGTGCACACGGAGCACAAGAATCAGTATCGATCGAGGATTCACCACGTGCTTCGCTAAGTGCAGGAAGAACAGCGCGGAGAGGACAGCGGATTTTACATTTCCAAAAAGAACTAAAGGATCATGTTCTTGGTTAACATACAGAGTGGATATATCTAAATAAAAAATACGATTTTCTAATCAAAGGATTAGGTTTTTTAAGGACAATTTAGAATATTTTTCTAATTTTCCCATCATTCCCTTTATGCACTTGTGTTAAGATATATTTGTGCTAACGACTGTGACATCACCCGATGCCACGTGACTCCACTTTTGGTGGGAAATTATGAAAATTGTCGTCATGTTCGCGACCCCACTTGCTGTTTTCAGTAGACCAATCCAAAAACAAGCGACACTTTTGGGTCGTCCAAAAAGTAATCAAGCCAGTAAACATGCAAGACTAGGTCGAACGTGGGAATGTGGTCGGAACCATTGAACCAAAGTTGAACCAACGCTGGCCCAACGTTGCTCGTTTACAGGATAGGCCTGAATTTCGGATTAATCTGAAAATTGGAATTACATCTCTCGTGTGTGTGTGTGTACGACAAAGTCCGTCTCGCCACCTAACAGAAACAAAAACTAAAGAACGATCACTCCCCATATTCCGCACACACAACCGCACAGCCGCACACACAATTAGCGGACGCAAGCACATTTACCTCCACAGGCTACAACCACCCGTTGCGCAGAATTACGCATGCAGGAATAAATAAACACTCCTCGCGCTCTGCAGGGGGGGCAGAGGGGGGGGGGGGGAACGCAACAATTACAACCTGGCACAGGTAACTCCACTGGGCATGAATGGGACAGGACGTCACAATGGCCGACAGCCCCTGCTGGGATGGGAGGGGGGGGAGGAGAGCAGCCCTTAACATATCCGGGCTTTGCAATTCTATCCCCGGGGAGAAGAGCCACTTTAATATGCACCTGTGACACAAACGGCGCCTACCAAGCCCGCTCCATCCCCTTACCCATTTAGGAAACTCCAGTTGGGTTAATTGGAGCCAATTACCTTGGCAGAACGATGTGAGGGAAGAGGGTGGGGGGGGGGGGGGCTTGGAAGAAGAGGATCACCCTGGCGGATCAGACTGAGAGGAGCCGTCTCAGCAGGGAAAATAAAGGTGGTCTCCTTGGGGTCTGGTGACGTCGGGCGCACGCGCACACACACGCACTCACGCACACACGCGCACGCACACACACACGCACTCACGCACACACACACACTCACGCACACGCACACACACTCACACACACACACGCACTCACGCACACGCACTCACGCACACACACGCACACACGCACTCACGCACACACACACACGCACTCACGCACACGCACTCACGCACACACCCGCACTCACGCACACACACACGCACTCACGCACACACGCACACACACACGCACTCGCGCACACACGCACACACACACACGCACTCGCGCACACACGCACACACACGCACTCGCGCGCATACGCACGCACGCACACATCACAATCGCGCACACACGCAGGGAATCGTACAGACGCACGCGCGCACTCACACGCCGACAGTGGGCAACGACCAGCGTGTCGGTGTGTCGACCGGTGTGATGGCGAGTAAACCCAAAGTCTGTCAAATCGCCTGATGAAGCTGGTTGTAATCACCGGCGAAACGTCGTACTCAATTGGGAATGTTGTGGGTTTACTCGCCATCACACCGATGTGCTGAAATAACGGCTAATTAGCACGCTTTGTTCACGTGACAACCCTCACTAATTCGCTGTGTCGGGGTGGTGGTGGGTTAACGGCGCATTTATATTAAAGGCGACGCGACCCAAAAAACCTTTGTTATGAATGAGTTATTAAATTCAGGTGGGTAGCTATTACCAAGTGCCTTTGTCTCTCAAGTGCTGCTGTTTACACACCACCCCAGCTACTCGTCTGAGGCTGAATCGTCCAAGAGGAGGCCAGGGATCACTTCAGATACTCGCCACTGATTTTGGCCATGAGTGGGAATGGGATTTGCGTCACCGGGTTTGTAACACATGGCTGCTAGCCACTACGCTTCCACTACCCATACACAAAACTACAGACCCCCCCCCTCCCCTCCCCATATAGCCTTAACACACTTTGTGGGGCAAGTGCTGTCAGCGAGCGTACAAACACCCAGACGCTCAGCGTGAATATTCTTTAAATAATACATTCTATATTTGTCATCATCAGCTGTGACAACATATTGCGGGTATCCCGAGACAATTGATTATTTACGAGTCACACAAACTACGCGGCGACGCTCGGACAATGTTCACACGGTGACGCTAAAGGTGCCAACAAACCCCGGAACAGCGAGCGAGCGAGAGAGCGAGAGAGAGAGAGCGAGATCCAGAGAGGACGAACGTGACGGCAACAAAACGAGGCGATAAAAAAAACGGGGACTCGAATGAAACCACCACAACTGACAGTGAAAATGTATCAAATCACTGGGCATGGAATCATGATGAGCCTCATAGAGAGCTTTACAATGATTCACAGGTAAGCCATGCGCAGTTACTAACGTATAATGCTCCATTAAATCAGACGAACACAGATTACAGAGACACAGTGTGGTCCCCCCCCCAAAAAAAAACACGCGGCAAGTAAGAATTTGCTTCCCCACTTTAGTTTGCCTAAATCTTCCAGCTTTTGAGGATGACAAAGTTAGACTGTCACTCAATGAAGACCTCTGGGTAGCAGGGCGCATTGTAAAGTGCAGCACCCCCTAGTGTGCGTAGAGCTCGAGGCCACACGATGGGATCTCAGAAAGAGTTCCGCGATATCTCCTTCCACGAGCAATTCTATAGACGTCAGAAGGTGCGCTACCCTTTGAGAATTATAATTTTATTGCCAGTGCCGATGGCAATCATTGCATAAATAACTGTCAAAAACACACCAAAAATGTATTTAAAAAGCAATATTTTAGCAGTGGCATGTATATTGTACCACTTATTATGATTTACCTGCGTGACATTTTCCCTAGTACTCTGGTGTACGCTGTGTACGCACACACATGGCAATACAGACTCACGGACGCATACATGGCAGAATTGTTTCAAATAAAGCAATAATCTGGCACGCTGACACTGCAGGGTTGTTATGGGTGCTGGGCTGCATGGGTGATATAGGGCGGTGTGGTTATGGGGTGGGGGGAGGAGGGGGGTTGTTCATTGCATGAGCAAGACTTGTTATGGCACGCCAATAAGTCTTAACAGTAATAAAAATTCTCAAACGGGGAATAATAACTGTCCAGCATTATCACCGGATAGTGTAATTGACCGCGGGTCAAGATAGGAGCGGGCACTTGGCCAATTTACCGCAGGTCCACTCGTGCAAGGACAGACGGGCACACACACACACACACGCGTGCACGCGGGCGCGCTGTCGAGACCCCCACCGCTGGAGGCCACCCCCCCCCCTCCCCCAATGGTACGATTGATGATCATGATCGATGATCGTGTCGGAGAGGAACGGTTTAGACGCGGTCGCAGCAGCGCGCAAATTTTGACCACTTGTTTCATCTCGACTCATTATTTTATTTTTCACCTCCCACAATCGTTTTGCCAGTGGTGGGGGGGGGGGGGTAAGCGACGGCGTGGGCAGGCTGCAGGCCCGAGATGCGCCAATTAAATAAAATAGAGGCGTTTCGTCCGTTATTAAACGACTGCACGGCACCTTTGCAGCAGTACAATCGTTTCGATACAAGCAAACGCTGGAGCGGTTTCGACATTCGCTCTCTCATCGGCGGAATCGCGCTTGCTTGCACGAACCGCCTGCCTGATGTTTATTTGTTAACTACCTCCCGCCTGGTATACAGGAGGCCGTGGGTTTGATCCCGACCCTGACGCCTGTATATTTGGAGTTTGCATTTTCTTCTCCAGGTCCTCCGATGTATTCCCTCCGCAATTAGAATCATACGTGCGTTCAGGACTATTTGGCTGCAATAAACTTCCACACAATGATAAAGCCACTTCGTTGAGCTATCATCATTTGTGATAGCCAGGTAGCTTCTGAAAAATAATTGCTATATAGCTGGTGGGCCTTACCTGGTAAAATAAAAAAAATTGTTTAAATCAAAACAAGTGCCTCTGTCCTCAGGCGTCCAGGCCCACGGGAGGCCTCCTATCTCCGGAGCGCTGACAGATTGCGTGCCAGACGCCTCACAAGCATCGACATAAATCTCACGTGAAATTTACCCAAGGCTTTTTATTTTTTTTGTCATTGCAAACTCTTTTGTCGTTAGGTGGAGGGGTTGGGGTCGTTAGGGGGAGGGGAGTGTGGAGGCGAGCAACGTTGGCAAATATAACAACAGTGTCAGGAGTCATTTGAAACCGAGCGGCGGCACCGTGGCCCCTTGTGCCAGGCTAGGTGCACATTTTGAGGCCATGCGAACGGTCGAAAGCTCGCTGGCAGGAAGTCACTGGAGAAGCCGAACGCGAAAAAAGACCTCTGCAAATAGCTGTTAGCGAGCACCAATGAAGGCCGGCACGTTGCGCAAGGGGGTCATGTGACCAGTGCCACTCCCGGTTGTCTTTGTCTCTCCCCCTCCCCCCGCCCCATGCTGATGCTTCTACACCGCACCAGGCGCTTACTTTAAAGTCGACCAAGTGAATTCCAAGAACGTCCTGCGTCGAGATATTCGCCGTAGGTTTTCGCGGTTGCGTTATACAGCGAAACTTTTCTGAGCGACGCGCGACGGAAGCCTAAACGAGCACCGGAGGCGCTGCTGCTGCTGCTGCTGTCCACTGCCACGAATCTAACTCAGACCACCAGGCTCGTAGCGGCAGTGTGCTCGCCGCTACATCGCCACTCCATCCACGCACAAAGATCCCCGGAATATCCTTCAACAGACTTTTGGAGCAAGTGCTGTTAAAGCGAGCACCGAACCGAGCCCAGCACGGCACGTGAGGGGATGGGTGGCCATGCGCAGCGCCCCACTATCCTTTGTCGTCCCACATGCTGATGTGTACCAGGTACTCGTTTCTGGCTGAGTCGACCTAGGCGAGGCGCAGGACCAGTTCAGATATATCGTCACCAACGTTGGTGACGATATGTGACCGAGCGCAGTGCGCTGGCCACTGTGCCACCGCTCCCCACATCCGCACAGACACAGACGCACAAGGACAATAATTCAAATTAAATGTCAGGTTAGTAGGGCACGGCCGGGCTGCCAAGGACGGATGCCTTGCTGGCAGTTGGGCCCATATACCATTTAATTACCACGCGTGTTCGTGTGTGTGTGTGGCTAGCGTGCTGCACCACCCGGTCAGCCGAGATCAATTCCCGCTCGCGGCCAACACCAGTGACGATTACCTTAACCAGTCCTGGGCCTCCCCTAGGTCGACTCAGCCTCAAATGAGTACCTGGTGCGATGCGTAAACATCGCCACTGGGGGAAGCATAGGTGCTGCTTGCTAACAGCACTTGTCCCACCAGTCTGCTAAGGCTATACGGGGGATCTTTGTCTATTCCATAATGACCCAGCCAGCCGTGCGAGAAAAGCCAGCCTGCAGGTCTAATAGCAGGCGTCAAATCGGTCCAATTATGCACCGAGCGGTGTCATGTGACACGCCAGTAGTTAATGCCTTCCCAACTGTCGCGTCGGTCACACAACGCTGAGAGAAAAAAATACATACACCGCTCTCCGTAGCGTTACAGGTGCTGAAGGGAGCTGAGCCGAGCTGAGTCCCCCCCCCTCCCAACCCAACCAGCCAAAGCCCCCCACCACCCAACCCCTTTCCCCTCCTGCTAAAGGCTCGGCACTCGGCCGACTCTTCGTATCGGCAAGTCAAAGACAATTGTCGCGCGGATGTATTAACACCAGCGGGCGGCGGGGTCCTTCGTCAGGAGAGTTCGTCACTCGCCGCCGAGGGCAGCCTGCCCACCGTTGTGACCACGGGGGGCTCCTGATCGTTCCGTTACTCGCTCGGTCTCGCGTTTGACATTGGGGCAGTGTTTATTTCACACTGTGGTGCCCCCCCCCCCTTCCCCCTTTGAGGCTTGGTATGCTCCCTAGCCCACCCTCCAACCCCCTTTAACACGAGGGCACAGGCTAGAGCAGGGTGGGTGGAGGAGAGCGAATGAACAAAGAACGGGAACCGCGCGGGCGTTCGATGTGGCGACGGCCGTGAGCCGAGTGGGGGAGGTTTGCGAGCGGAGGTCGGTAATCGCTCGATTTTGAGAATATCCAAGCAAACAGAACTCCCCCCCCCCCCCCACCTTGTGTGAGTGTGAAGTGCGTGTGCATGAGTGTGTGGAGAGTGCGTGTGTGTGTTTTAGTCCAGGAAGAATAGTATCAGAGTGGCCCGGCGTGTCCCAGCAGTGAGACCGTGTGCGCGTGTTTATCTGTGTTTGCGAGTGCGTGCCTGCGCCTATCAATGGGCAAGCCGGACTAGGACCGGTCCTGGGCCTCCGCCTGGGATGACTCAGCCTCAAATGGGTACCTGCTGCGGTGTATAACGACGCCACAAGTTGGTGCGTGACAGCGGCCTTAATCGATACTCGCTAACAGAGGGCCATTTTATAGTAACGCAACTGCAAACAATAATTAAATTGTAGCCGATCGTCATTCCGCCGCTTGAGAATGCTTTGCAGTAATTAAAATTATCCACCGTCTCTTAATCGACGAAGCCTCGTTGGCAAAAATCCACAACGCATTCGTCAGTAACACTGCGGCCTTAAACAGAAGCACACGTTCACGCGCCGTGAAGAAGGGCCGTAGCCCGAAACGTCGCCGATTATATATTTCCTTTTATTTTAAAGCCACTGAGTGATTGACGGAAAGTGTTGCGTTTTCTGTGTTGTTAACCGTGCTTTGTGCACCACTGCCAACGTAGCAGAAGCAGCAACATCACCAAACTACGAGTTTGGCGATGTCTACTTGGAGAAAACTGCATCTATGAAGAAAATAAAACTTGGAGGAATTTAACTTTTATTTTTGGGTGAGGGGGGTTGTGGTGAGAGGGTGCGGGGGTGTGAAGGTAAAATCCGTGTTAAATTTGTGCAGGCATACGACGGAATGTGACCCGTCTCGTTTTCAGCGTAAATATAACGCCGAGATTGATTTAACTTCCTATATTGTCGCACATGCAACTGTCAAAGATTTCCCAAAAGCAAAGAGAAGGGGGGGGGGGGGGCGGCGGCTCACTTAACCGCGCAAGTTTATCCAGCTCGTTCAATATGCTCAGCCTTCTTTGCTCAAACAAAAGCGTTGCATTTTAACCGCTTTGGGTTTTTTGTGTCTTCTCCAACTCGCCCCCCTTGCCGCTCCGAGTTTTATTTTTCTCTTTGCCTCCTCCTCCTCCGCGCCCCCCCCCCTCTCTCTCTCTTTCCCCGTCCCGTCCTTCACGCTCGGCAGGCCGTTCTCTTTATTGTTTCGTCAAAAGTCCGGCAAATATTTAGCGAGAGCCGTTATCGGCCGCGCCGAGGTAATCACTTCAGGTGACACGAAAAAAAAGCCGTTTGGACTTTGAACGTGACCCGCCACAAATTCGGGAAGGCCTCGGATGAAAGGGTCAAAGGTGTCGCGGCTTTTGTTGTTGTTGTTGTTGTTGTTGGGAGTAGTATAGCGCGAATGCATTTGTTTTTTTTTACAACAACAACAACAAAAAGCATCCGTCCTCGTCGTCGACATCCACAAGCAATCGGCTGACCTGGGTCTCGTGCGCTGGGCGAGTTTTCCAAAAGCGTGCCAAAGCACCCCCTTTGTCGTTCGCAGCACGGTCGCCACCTGTCCCTGGTTTTTTTTTTTCGCCCGAGGATCGAAGCCTCTTTTCCCGTTTTTTGATTGTGGGAATTGTTCCCCGGGAAAACTTCTTAGGTGTCATGCCAGTAGATTAAGGGTCGCAGAGTGAGTCGCTTGGGCAGCGGTGCGCCACTCAAGAAAGATGACGAGCTGGCACGTTGTCCCCCCCCCCACCCCGCCCTCTCTTCCAGCACAGTGAGATCTTCTTCTTCACATGGTACATCCCGGTTGGTTCGTACCTCAGGGAGGTGGCGACCCGAACGACTTTTGAAGGCTAAATGTAGATGGATCAGGAGAGAAATTCAGACGATGAGTGGAAGTCATTCTCTTGACAAGCGTCTTTCTGAAAAAGTCTTGCGGCTCATTGGAGGCTTTCCTGGATACATAATGCCATCGGCGTCATCATCACCGTTGCTGTTGCGTAAGATTTATACCATTGAGTCAACAAATCCTGCATTTTATTTTACTAAGTAATGCTAAATGCAACAAAGGCAAACGTGATATTTTAAGACACAAACGCAACTGTCCACGTTTGCACGCACTCTCGCAGGTGATAATCACAGCAATGGCAATCATTCGTCTCTCTAGACGCGTTCAGGAGATGTTTGGCCACGTCCGTGTTTTTATTTTCCCTGAGCAGTTCTGCTGAGTGAGCGAGCGAGGGAGAGAGCTGGAGTGCCCGGAGAGACCCCCCCCACCACGCACACGAGGGGACAACAACGCCATAGGTGGATGCACCAGGCACCCGGTATTCTTAAAAGACAAATAATTAAAATAAACAATACCCATTATCCACTAACGCAGGATAACGCCCCCCCCCCCCCCCCACTATACTTCACCACCCTGGTCTGTATGGATTGGTGAAGTGGGGGGGGGGGGCAGGACCGGATTCTGATATAATAATTTAAATGATAATTATTTTTCCCCTTTCTAGCAATAAAACAGGTGTTAAGATGTTAAAACACCAAACTGAAACCTTTGCAAGGGATCATGTCTGCATTAACCACATATACTTATGGTGAACATGCAAACAAAAACACGCGCTCTGACAATATGATGCATTGTCTTTGAAACGGATTGGTCCACACCAGAGACAGCTTTCTTTAGAGCCTAGTCTCAAACGGTGTTAGACCAGAGGACGCCAAAAGACGAACAGCACAAAGACAATGCCACTATCAGGACATTGAGAGCTCGGGGTGAACAGCTACATCATGGGACCTCCTTTGCCAGTATTAAATTATGATAATAGCGTTTTCTACTTTCTGACAATGATGCAGTTGCTCACCCCGAGCTCTTAATGTCCTGATAGTGGCATTGTCTTTGTGCTGTACGCCATAAAGAAAGCTGTCTCTGGTGTGGACCAATCAGTTTCAAAGACAATGCACATACTGTCAGAGAATGTTTTTTGTTTGCATGTTCACCATAAGTATATGTGGTTCATGCAAACATGATTCCTTGCAAAGGTTTCAGTTTGGTGTTTTAAAATCGTAACACCTGTTTTATTGCCAGAAAGGGGAAAAACCTATTATCATAATTTTATACTGGCAAAGGAGGTCTCCTAAAATAATTTATACGTCTAAACAAAACCACCCAAACGATTATAATCGTCCTCGGGTTTTTCCACAGACGTTAGCGGCATGGGCAGGAATCAAACTCGGGTCGTGCAAGCCACTCTACTGCCGACGCAGCTCCGGCAATATTATTCATATTATTATTATTGTTATGATTGAAACAAAATCCTTTCCAAATTTGATTGATTTTATCTCACTGCTGACTAAAGCACCTGAGCATCCTTTGGTATATAAAAAAAGCAAAAAAACCGACAAAACAATAGCGAGCTTTAGTGATTGATGACGAGAGACAGACGCCGTTTGAATTCTGAGACGACAACGATGACGCTGAAAATAAAAAAAAACGCAAAGAAGAGGGGGAAAAAAAACGGCGTGAAAAACGACACCGAACCTTTTACCGTGCCACGCCGGGCCTGTCGCACGGGTTCGAGTTACGTCGAAGCGCACCCGAGCGCGGGCCAGCGCTCACCGCCGCGCGTGGGAATTGGGGCTCTTTTGCCAGCGGGACAGGTGCCAGACAAGCGAGGCTGCAATAATCCCCTGGTGGCCGCTGTTAACTCCTCGACCTGAGAAATCATTCGGTCATGTTGCTGCTGCTGCTGCTTGAGTTGGCAGTGGTACACAAGCACAAACAACAACAAAGCCTCAAGACATTGGTCAAAAACACTGCCTCAAAATAAGATAAATTACAAGAGGCGAGATTTTGGGCCCTTCTCCACGGCACACAGAGCGGCCAGACTCCGCCTCCTCTGTGGCCCCTCTGTGGCCTCTCTATGGTGTTGCGGAGAAGGACCACCGCCCAAAACGTCGCCTTCATCTGACAGCTCGGTACACCCTGGGCCCACCGACATCGAGACGCACCTACGACACAAGGCCTGTTTTTTTGTTTTATCAGATCTGTTGCTGAAGGAGGGCCTCCCCAGGGTTGCGAAGCTATTTTTACTTCACCACACTGGTGAAGGCGGGGGAGCATATAGGTGCGAGTGCAGAGGTCAAATACAACAATGGAGTTGTGCTGCACCGGCCTCTGCTGCCCACCACGTAGCCTATAACAACATGTGTGTGTGTGTGCGCGCTTGGTGGTCAATAATCCCCAGTGATTATTATCTGAACCGGTTCCCGGGCCTCCCCTAGGTCGACTCAGCCTCAAATGAGTAGCTAGTGCGGTGTGTAAACATCGCCGCTGGGGAGATAAAGGCAGTCGGGCGTGGTGCTGGCCACCCAACCTCTCATGTACCATTCTGGCCTTCATAGGTGCTAGTCGCTAATAGCACTTGCCCCAACACTGTTAAAGGCAATCGGGGGATGTTTGCCTTTTGATCGTCATCCATACAGTGACCCCTGTAAACACTGCTTAGCTTTTTAGATCTGATGAGGGTCAGCCACAATCTGGGTGATTAAAGTCACGGGCGTTCAACACAATTCTTTCATTCAAGACCAGGTGAGCGCGCCTGTTGAGAATTTTTTAAAAAAGTCTCTTTTTCAAAGAGAACCTGTGACAAACTAAAGAACTTATGAGAGGAATCGGATTTCGAATGCAATCGAATATGGAAGCAGGATGGTGCAGTGGTGACACTCAAACCTCACAGCAAGAAGAGCCTGGGTTCAATTCCCGACTCGGGCGTCTTTCTGCGTGACGTGTGTACGTTCCGTTCTCTCCCCCCCCCCCCCCCCCCCGTTCCACGTGTGTTTCTACTGGACATCTGCGAAAAACAGCTTTATAGCTCATCGGATAAATCCAGTATTAATAAAGATCCTTTCGATTTAAAGCTTTCGTGACTGCGAGGATTCATCTTCTTTGGTTCTTTCTGTAAAGTCACGTAGAATGAGAATAAAATAAAACAACACAAAATTATCACGACGTTTCGGCCACAACACAAGCAGCCTTCTTCAGGTGAAAGGACAGTTATGTCCTTTCACCTGAAGAACTGTCCTTTCACCTGTCCTTTCACCTGAAGAAGGCTGCTTGTGTTGTGGCCGAAACGTCGTGAGAATTTTATTGTCTTATTTTATTTTATTATTTTATTCTCATTCTACGTGACTTTACCGAAAGAACCAAAGAAGAAAAAATAAAGATCCTGATTCTGTTTCCCTTCGGTGTCCTCCCGTAGCGAAAATAAGCGCGCAGTGTAACCGGCATCGGCCCAAAAACATCCCAGGGCCGAGAAGCGACCGTGGCACGCGCCTCAATTGGCGCTGCAGCAACATCGCACCCTGCTGCGAACACAAAAAAAACGAGCCCAGGCTCCCTCCTCTTGAGATTCGGTGATGCTTTCCGGGGTAAGCAAGCAACAGCAAAATAATAAACAGATTTAAACAAACAGCGACGGTGGAGCGCACACTCGGATCAATTGTATGCTCAGAAGGTGCTCGCGCGCGAGTCTTTGTGTGTCTGTGTGGGGGGCGCGTTCACTGTTCACAGGCGGCGCTCGGCATAGCAGAGCGGCACAGCGGAGACAGAGGCGGCGGCTCACGCCTGTTGCCCTCCGGGTTCACGTCACATCACCCGTCACACCACCCGTCACATCACACGTCACACCACCCGTCACATCACCCGTCACACCACACGTCACACCACACGTCACATCACCCGTCCACACCACCCGTAACACCACCCGTCACACCACACGTCACACCACCCGTCACACCACACGTCACGTCACCCTTCACACCACCCGTCACACCACCCGTCACGTCACCCGTCACACCACCCGTCACACCACACGTCACACCACCCGTCACATCACACGTCACACCACACGTCATACCACCCGTAACATCACACGTCACACCACACGTCACATCACACGTCACACCACCCGTCACACCACCCGTCACACCACCCGTCACACAACCCGTCACATCACACGTCACACCACACGTCACATCACACGTCACACCACACGTCACACCACCCGTCACACCACACGTCACATCACACGTCACACCATCCGTCACACCACCCGTCACACCACACGTCACACCACCCGTCACGTCACCCGTCACACCACCCGTCACACCACCCGTCACATCACACGTCACATCACCCGTCACACCACCCGTCACGTCACCCGTCACGTCACCCGTCACACCACCCGTCACATCACACGTCACATCACCCGTCACACCACCCGTCACGTCACCCGTCACACCACACGTCATAGCACCCGTCACACCACACGTCACACCACACGTCACACCACCCGTCACACCACACGTCACATCACCCGTCACACCACCCGTCACACCACATGTCACATCACCCGTCACACCACACGTCACACCACACGTCACACCACCCGTCACGTCACCTGTCATTCGCACCTGTTTGGGCTGTGCACCTGCATGTCTGGGAGCGAGCGAGCGGGCCGGTGAGCGAATGTTGTGTGCAGCAATGTGACAAAGACAAAGATCTCCCGTATAGCCTTCAACAGACTGTTGGGGCAAGTGTTGTTAGCGGGCACCTATGAGGATCGGCAAAGTACACGACGGGGTGGGTGGCCAGCACCACGCCCGACCGCCTTTGTGTCCCTAGTCACGATGTTTACTACACACCGCACCACGTACTCGTTTGAGGCAGAGGCGATCTAGGAGAGGCCCAGGACCGGTTGAGATAATCGCCGACGGTGAGCGGGAAGCGAACCCGGACCGCCGGTGTTCGTCGCTCAGCGCTCGCTCGCTCGCTCGCTAACCGCCCCGCCACCGCTCCCCACAGCGATGTGAACAGACACACGCACACACTCTGCATGTGTGGGCTTTACAGCCCAGCTGAAGGCTCCGATAAGCAACGCAACAACACAGCTCAATGCGTGCCCCCCCCCCCACCCCACCCCACCGCCTGACACCCAGCCATGACCCACAGAGATAAGGCGGGTGGCCTTGCGTCAGATTGGGGAGGGGGGGGGGGTGCTTGCGTCCTTTTGATGTTCGGCAACCGGGGTGGGCAAAGTGCATCGGTGTGAAGCGGCGAAATTCCTCGGACAGCCCGGCGGCTTTAAGGATGGATCACGGGGGGGTGGGGGGGGGGGTATTGTTTGTCGTGTCAACGTGTGGGCCGGCCTCTTTTTTTTGTTTGTTTTATATATCGTTACCCCCCCAAACCTGGCCTGGGCATCCCCTACATTGACTCCGCCAAAATAAACGGGCGGTCGGCGGACCTCGGCCTCAATCGTGAACGTCGAGCCGCGCAAAAGTGATGCCGGTCCCCCGTGCGACTCCATCTCCTCCCCGCACCGTCCCCCGTCGCCCTGGCGGGCAGCACCGCCCTCAATAGGTGCTCGCGAACACGATTTCCTGGCCCGGTGATCTCCGCGACTAAAAACGGTGACATTTCTATTAATTCCCTTTATATACGCGGTGCAAGTGATACGTAACAATTACACCTCGAGTCAACTTCCAGCAGAGGTTCGCTCGCTCGCTCGCATTGCACGCGCACTTCAAAGGGCGCAGGGCACACCTACGCACACGCTCGGGAAAAGCCACACGCATCGTTTCGTCGGAACGCCGCCAGAGCATTGCTCAACGCCGCTGATATTAATCCGTCAGCTGTTGCGCGAACACCACACAGCCGGCGGCACCAGCTCACTGCTCCCGTCCACGGCTTGTGAGAGCTCCGCTCACGCATGGATTCGGGTTCTGCGCTCGACTACCCAGCCCCAACTCTTAATATGCAATAACCCTACGTCAGCACTAGCCCGAACCATAATCCAGCATTAGCCCTAACCCTAACCCAGAACGAGCCTTAACCCTAACCCAGCACTAACCCTAACCCAGCACTAACCCTAACCCAGCACTAACCCTAACCCAGCACTAGCACTAACCCAGCACTAGCCCTAACCCAGCACTAGCCCTAACCCTAACCCAGCACTGACCCTAACCCAGCACTAACCCAGCACTAGCACTAACCCAGCACTAACCCTAACCCAGCACTAGCACTAAACCTAACCCAGCACTAACCCAGCACTAACCCAGCACTAACCCTAACCCAGCACTAACCCTAACCCAGCACTAGCCCTAACCCTAACCCAGCACTGGCCCTAACCCTAACCCAGCCCTAACCCAGCACTCAACCTAACAATGTCCTTACCCTAATCATGCCCTAACCCTAACAAAGACCTAATCCTAACTCAAACCTAATACAGTTCTTAACCTAACAATTCCTTCACGGTAACCATGTCCTAACCCTAATAAAGTCCACACTGTTAACTGTAACTCATCCCTAACAATGCTCTAACTCCCAACAATGCCCTGGCCATAACTCTAATATCGCCCTAATGCCAACACAGACTTAACTGTAAACGTAAAACAACATAAATTCCAACCATAACATGGCCCGAACAATCACACAGCCCGAAGCCCTAACACGGCGCTAACCTTAACTCCAGCAGAGCCTTAACCTTACATCGAACACATCCCATCTATGTATCAATCGACACTGGTTCGGTAGTTCAGCGTCGTCATCTTTCTCCCAAGATTTTTTGACCTTGAGAGACTCTCGAGCGAGCGAGGAGCGGAGACCGAGCGGTTTGCCTCGCGTCTCCACCCCCGTCTCTCTCTCGTTGCGTGAAGGCCTCTGGCGATTTCTCTCTATTTACGTGTCGGCAATGGTGAGTAATTTTGATGTGGTTGCTGGGGATTTGATGCGCATTACATTTTTGTATGCAACGCGAGGTACACCTAATCCTTACGTGACACATGAACGTGCATATACAACACACATAATATCTCTTTATAATAATGTACCTTAAATTAAATTTGTTTTCGTTTCGCAAAGCACACATTTGCCTCTATTTGTTTAATCCCCGTTCCGATTTATTTATTTATTTGTTTGTCAGATATTTAGCCTTTGATTTTGATTGACTTTTCAGGAGGATTCTGCATTGTGATGTTTGGCCAATTTCATCTTGTTTTTTGTTTACGTGGGGGTGGAATCTGGAGTCTTCCACTTACTGCGCTTCTTTCTCCACTCATCCTGTCCTGGGCCATCATCTCCACGTCCACTCCACAACCCTTGCCATCCAAATTCACCACTTAGAACCAAGACCTACCCATCATCAAACCAAGACCTCAACAATGTACCTCGCTGCTGACTCAAGTCTCTGTTCCCCCTTACTGAGATCGCTGCTGCTGCTGCTGTCACCATCCTAGAATCTCAGCCAGAGCAGAACGCAGCCGTCCAGAATAAACACCGCACTCGAGACGTGAACATCAACGCAACTCCCGGCTTCGACATTCCTCCTCGAAGACACTGCTGTCCCCATCGATCACATCAGGAACCGTCAACAGGCCGATGAGCACATCCGCTTCGTGAATGGAAAATTAAAGACACAAGTCGCAGCAGTGCGACTGTGGCCACGCAACCCAAACTATGGGCCATATAGCAAACCACTGGCTATTGCGATACTCAATGGTAGAATAGGACCACTTAGAAGCGCCTCTTCCTGGGCTTGTGAGTCTCGGGGTCTAACGCCCTTGCACTTTCACATTTACAGAAGGAAAGCGGAATGCCTGTGGAAAAAAAACCCACAACACATACGTGGGAGGGGGGGGCATTCAAAGGTCTGCACAGATGGGTTTACAAACACACGTGTTGTACTGCCATTTCCTGTCTACCTCGCAGCCCAGCAGGTTTGAGATGTTCACAGATCCATACGTGATCTCAGGTGAGCACCGGGTAACTTGGTTATTTTTAAGTTAATAAACCTGGTGGCGGTAGTGGTGCTGGTGGTGATGGTGGCGATGTTTGTGGTGAATTCACTGGAGAAGCTGGCCATGGTGATGTTGGTGACAGTGATGAAGGTAGTGGCGGTGTGGATAGCAATGACGGCGATAGCACCGATGATGAGGATGATGGTGCAAGCCGTGGTAATGCTGATGATGATGACAAAAAACGACGATCCTGATTTTGGTGGCTGCTGGCAGCAGTGACGGTGGTTGTCGCGAGGGGGTGGTGATGCTGTTTGAAACTCCGGCGGCGGCATGAGCGGTGACGATGATCGCGGTGCTCGGTGTTGTGATCTGGCACGTGACGAACGACGCCTCGATTAAAAATCGATTCTTCCACCGACGATGGATGCCTCTAATCATGCGTGCCACCGCCCAGCGGCAGCCCTCCGTGTTAGAGAGAACGGGGAGAGCAGCGGCAGCCCTCCGTGTTAGAGAATGGCCCACAGAAGAGGAAGGTCACCGAGCTAAGTGACCTTTGGCCCACGCGGTTAGCGAGAAATTACCTTCTCACCTACCCTGCCACTGAGAGTAATGTTCACTGGATGAAGGTTAAATCTCATGGGGTTTTTTTTTGTTCTCCTATTAATCTCGGAGCAGGAATTTGGCCGAATGAGATGCAGAACCAAATTTTAGGGTTTTCATGGGTTGGTTTACTTTTTTTGTGTAGTCATCGGTGACCGGGCTGACACCAGGCAGCTTGCCTGGATTTGAATTCAAGATGTAAGCGGTGCCAACTCAACACTATGACCTCTTGAGCCGCCGAGCCCGAGGGTAAGAGCGCAGTCAATGATTGATGGATGTGAAATGATTCATCTCGAGAAATGTGATGAATTGTCATTATTCAGAACCGCAATTCGATTTATCACTTAAGTTTCTTCCGTGGATAATTTTTTACCGTCTTGCATTACGCAAATCGCATAAGCTGAATATATGCCATTCACATCACACACACACGATTTGACGCATTTAAGGCAAGCGTAAGAATCGATTTTAAATCATATAATCGACACATCGCAACATGCAGTGATGGTGTGTGGGAAAGAAACATGCGCTTAAATTATTTCGATTATTTGACTGATATGCATTTCCACGTGATAAGTCACTTCGTTGAGCTATCATTTATGGCCAGGTCGCTTCTGAAAAAGAAGCTAATAGCTCAGTGGGCTTTAACTGGTAAAAATAAAACATCGTTTTTTTGTGATTTGCTTACATATCCTATAATTTGCACTCATATCGTGTTTTCGTATTGTTTGTTGTTGTACTTTATGATCCGGCTCGACTGGACATCCGTGAAAAAGAGCTTTATGGCTCATCGGATTCCTCCAATATTCTGACTCTGATCTTCATGCGCGTTGTGGTGCTGGCGATTGCAATGATGATGATGATAATGACAATGATGGCGCCGGTAGTAATCAAGTGGGCGATTCTTTTTCAGTTAATAATGACGGCGATGGTCCCGCTGGCCGCAGTGACGCTAGGTGACGCTGCTGTTGGCGAAGCAGATGATGAGGACAATGTTAAGTGGTGCTCGGATGAATGACTGTGATGGTGCCAATGGTGCCGATGGTGCTGCCGCTGCATCTGGCGCTGTTGATTTGTGTCTCCAGGAGTGTCCCGTGCGTTTCCCATGACTCCCGGGCTGCACAGCCCCAGGGAAGGCAAAAACCACAGCGGTCACGCCAGAAACTTCGGGTGGACGAAAGCTTTAAGCAAAAAAAATTGTTTAAAAAAAATAATCACACTCATCCCCAATTAATGGGAGCCCCGCGGCAATACGTGCCCGCCGCCGAGCGTCGTCTATTTGACGGCTTTACGTCAGCGGCGGTGACACATTTGTCCTCGCGTGCGCGGTGCAGTCGCGGCCCTCGATGCTCCGCAGACTTTTGCGCGACGCGCCCGACGACGTCGAGCGGCATCCGGTGCCGGGTCCGTGAGTCAGCCGCTGAACCGAGGTGTGCCAGGGAACGGTGGTGACGTGCGACACACGGCGGGGTGGGGGGGGGGGGGAGTGGGAGGAGGGTGGTGGTGGATAGTGAGGGGTGGCGTACGTGTAATACGAATGGTCCTGTTTGTCGATCCACTGCTGGATGAATGCGGTTGGTGAACGTGGAGGACAGCTCGGCGGTGGGCACCATTCAATTATAACGCAGCACAAATCGCACTTTTAAAGGGACATTGAGAGCCACGGAAGAATGGGTTGAGAGAGGAAAGTTTACAGATTCTGACAAAAGCTCGACGCCGATGTGCGGCGCAGTGAGGAGGGAGGAGGAAGCGAATTCCCGGCGACCGGAGCCGCGACACAGAAGCTGCTTTGAGAGGTGTGAAACGATAAAGAGGAGGCCACAGCAAGAACGTCCTGTGTTTGACTCCTGACTCAGGCGCCTTTCTGCGTGGGGATTGTATGCACACGCACCTCATTTCCCCCGTTTGCTGCATGGGTTGCCTCCAAGTTTCACCGGTTTTTTTTTTACTCCCTATAACTAAAAAAACAACAACACTGTCAATGGCATTGGCCAAACATTCCAATGCTGACAAATGACCTGCAAGTTACGCAATTGGGATTTACACAGAGCGGCTACACCGCCCCCTCCGACTGCGACGACCTGGCAGGACCCTCCTGCAAAAACAGTCTTGAGTATGAGGCTCCTCCCGGGCAAACGAGCGAACTCGAGCACAAGAAGCGAACGAATAGGTGCATCGGTTCACAGTCGTGGTGTGTGACAATCCGAAAGCACACCACGTGCGCGTGATCAAGTCAATATTTGCTGGAGCATTCTGCCCCATGTGCTCGTGACACATGCAGGCATCCCCTCTCTCATTTTCTTTAATTGAACCTCATCACAGCCCAATTCAAGACAAAGGAATTAATTCAATTAGAGAATAACAAATGATTGCTCTCGGGGACTGCTAATCTAAAATTGCGTAAAATTGACAGTTACCAGACCTAGAGCGTGCGTGTGTGTGTTTTTTTCTGTTTCAGAAAAGCCCTTTCGTAAAATTACTGCAATTTTGTCAGTTTAACGCAAAAGCCCCACTAAATTGGATTTGTTTTTTTCTTCTCCTCTTTAATGATTATCATTAAAAAGGCATTACAACGGCGCGTCGCCGCACGCAAAGTGTGTTGTCATAGCCCCGCGAGCGCGGCCGTCGCCGAACGTACACAACGCGTCGCGCGTTCGGACTTCGTCGCCCCCTACCCCCGCCCCACCACCTGCGCTCGCGTTCAAAGCAATCAACGCGGTTGAGAGGGGGGACTCGCGGGCCCGTCATGCGGACTCCCCCCCCCCCCCAAAAAAAAATAAAAACAACCGGGGGGTTCTCAGAATCTCCTGTCGGCAGCACGTGGGAGCGAAACGTCGGACGAACGTGAGGAAGGGTGCCCCTTTCTCCACCCACCGCCAGCCGATCCCTCGTCCCGTGAGATGCGAACTCGGCTCCGGGAAGACTCTTTAGATTCACCGTCGCCGCTGCTTTGGAAATACCGGTTGATCCATCGACAAGATAGCGAGCCGTACACCACAACCGCCGGAACATTAGGCTTTTGGTGAGATATGCGGAATGGTGCTGGTGGTGATGATGGGAGGGGGTGGGGGGGGTAGGGGGCTTGTGGGGGGTGTGCGGGCGGAAGCGAATAAGACACTTACAGCGACGAACTTTCCCAGATGCATTAAGCGCAGGCCCCCGGTAATCGCCGGCCGCTAAAGCCGCGTAATTGCCCTGTTTGTGCGTGGCAGGGCGGCCGAGGGAAGTCCAAAGCGCAGGGCTCTGCTTCCGCGCGCCATCTTCAAAACCCAAGGCTGCCACCTCTTCTGGGGTGTAACAACAACAACAACTCAAAAATAATTAACTAAAACCGGGACGTATGATGATGGGTGAGTAGAAGAGGAAGATCTCGTAACGGCGGAACAAGGGGGGATCGGGGAGGAACGACGTGAATTGCGACACAAGTGACAAAACCAGGATCGGTAATGTCGCCGGGAGGCCGGCAGATTTCAACAGGATGGCAGCTGCATCAAAGAGGAGGAGGATTCTGGGAGAACCGGGACAGGTGGCAACCCTGGTGGCACTGCCAGCCGCAGGTGCCATGCACATCCACAGCATTGCTCATTGGCACAGAGATAAAGATCCCCCGGGTAACCATGCTGACAGCCGAGGCAAGTGCTGTTAGCGAGCACCTTGAAGGGGGTGGTGTGGCCAGACCCCACGCTCATTAACACACACACATAATGACCGGTTAACACACACACACACACAATGACCGGTTAACACACACACAATGACCGATTAACACATACACACAATGACCGATTAACACACACAAAATGACCGATTAACACACACACAATGACCGATTAACACACACACAATGACCGATTAACACACATACACACAATGACGGATTAACACACACACAATGACCGATTAACACACACAATGACCGATTAACACATACACAAAATGACCGATTAACACACACAAAATTACCGATTAACACACACACAATGACCGATTAACACACATACATAAAATGACCGATTAACACACACACAATGACCGATTAACACATACACACAATGACCGATTAACACACACACACAATGACCGATTAACACATACACACAATGACCGATTAACACACACACACAATGACCGATTAACACACACACACAATGACCGATTAACACACACACGTACACACAATGACCGATTGACACACACACGTACACACAATGACCGATTAACACACACACACAATGACCGATTAACACACACACACACAATGACCGATTAACACACACACGTACACAAAATGACTGCTTAGAAAAGAGAAAACAAAGACGATGAAACAAAAATGATGACTTGTCGAGAAAAGATTATTAGTTTAACACGTAGGCTTTCGCGACCAATATTATTCATAATAAAGGTTTTTGGGTTTGATCGCGTTATTTATAAATGTGTCGTAACCCTCCACCACCCGACACGGCCAATCAGCAACAAAGTGTCACGTTGACAAAAGACAAATAATTCACTACTTTATCCCACCAGTGTGTTGAAGAGTGAATCCACAACAATTACAGTGGATTCACTCTTCAACACACCGGTGGGCTAAAGTAGTATTTTGTTAACGTGACATTTTTTTACTGTTTGGCCGTGTCGGGTGGTGGAGGGTTACGACACATTTATAAATAACGCGATCTAACCCAAAAAACCTTTATTATGAAAAGATTATTAGTTCAGCGACAGCGGTCGTTAACAAAACGTGGAACATAAAACTTAAAAGTGCACAAAGCATTGAAAGAACTGCATCGAGAGACAGAGAGCGAGATACACGTAATTAAAGAGCGTGAAAGGTTAAGGAAAAGTAAGTGGGCGTGCGCACGATGGTCAAGAATAATAACAGTGGCAGCGGTGGAGCGGACCGTTTTTACGCCAAGGAGATGGAGTGATGGAATCAGCTCGTTTGGCGGTGTGACGTCGATTATAATTACACCGCAGGAACTCGAGGGATAGTGGCAGCTCAAGGGGGGGAAGGCCTTCATCCAGCAGTGAATTGGCCACGGCCGATGATGATTAAAAAATATTTCGCCTTCCTGCCCTTTCCTGCCGACGTGTAAACACTCCCGTGCTGGTAATTTCGCAGATTACGCGGCGCGGATTATTGTGCTCAAAACAGCGCCGGCACCGATGGCCACGCGGACGGACGGACGGCGGCAATTTACCACGACATCAGCCAGCCCGGTGGTGTATTTATAACTTTGAAGTTCTCAAATCCCCTTCACCTTTGACCCCGGGGAGCCAACCACCGCGCGGACGACTGCTCGATCGGGAAACGTCGGGCAGCCGACGTCCAAAATTGTCGGACAAAAAAAAAACCTCCCTCCCGTCGCCGCGGGAATAATTTTTGCACAATCACGGGGACGGTCCGGTGGAAATACGTGGCGAGTGCCGAACGCGAGGATTCTACGGCACGCGCGCGCGGGGGGAGATGGGAGACCGCTGCGGCGATGATCTCAGATCTCGAGTTGGTTTTCTTTCGGCGGTCGTCAGGTGGCTCGTGGTTAAAAGCAGGCCGCGCCGGCGCCGCAGAGATCCTAGCATTACATTGGGCTTCACCCGCGAGTGATTGCACCGGGTCTTTCTCAAGTGTGTGGTAGCGCTGTTGACGGTCTCAGCCAATGGCACACACCAGAAAAAGACGATGACGTTCGATTCGGTTTGCCACCAAACACTGCACCTCAAGCCGTGCAGTAGTGGTGAGCACACTGACCAGTTAGATTCCATTTCCCGGTGCGGTGGCCGAAGCAACCGTGCTAGTTTTTTATAAATCTGCTCCCCTCCCACCCCTACCTCACGGTCTGTACAGCCTGCAGTGTAAATGAGTTCCCCACAGTTCGTTGTCGATTGGAAGGTCGCTCGTGGTGGGGTAAAGTGTGGGAAGATGTCTGACCAGCGTGGCTGAGGAGGTCAAACGACCGCCTTGTCCAGTGGCTCTCTGGCGCTCCGTTTAGTCTCTAGTGGAAGCCCTTTCTGCCAGCAGTGGCATGAGCAAGCAATTACCAGGCCTGCGCCTTTACCTTTGACCTTTGACATTCTTGGTTGTTTCGCTAAAGTCACGTAGAAGGGAAATAATAAAAATAAAACGTAATGAAAATTCTCACTTCGCACCTTCTCCGGATTATTTTGAGGCGAAACTAGGGGGTGCGTTTTATTATTATACAGGTGGTTGTGTGTGCGTTCAGATCTGTGTGCCTTTATTGTTCGCCGGGCACATACGTGGGGTGCGTCTTACTATCCGGAGGCTTCATGTGATCCGGAGAATGCGGTAATGCTAACAACAACGACGGCGACATTGGGGGGGGGGCGGGGGGGAAAGGCAAAGAAGTTAAATTACAGCCTCGATTCGTACAACAACAAAAGTCAAAGTGATCTCCTACTCAAACGTGCCTCGGGGCATTGGTGCTCATCGCCCGTTTACAGCCCTGGGCGTGTGGTGTAAATTCCACATTCCTACGGCGGGGGTGAGTATATCCATCGGACTACCATCAACTAAACTATACACTATTTCACCAGGCAAGGCCTACTGAGCTATATAGCTCATTTTCAGAAGCGACCAGGCCACAAACGATAGCTCAACAAAGTAGCTTATCACGTGCAAACTTATATCGGCCAAATACTCTGAATGCATGTTTCTTAAAATGTGGAGGGAAAAACCGGAGGATCCGGAGAAAAATCAACACGACCACGGGGAGAGAGACACGAAAACTCCAAATATCCAGCAAGCGTCAGGGTTGGGATCGAATCCCACGAACCTCCTGCATACCAGGCGAGGTAGTTAACATCCCCTAGCCACCGCGGCACCCCCCCCCCCCGAACTGGTGACTTCCCCGCCAAAATGGTACCAATTTTATCAACCCCTCCGGAAGGATTGTGAGCCACGTCCCCGCCGCCCCCCCCCCACCCCAGCTCGATCAGCCGCTGAGCCACCTGGCCGGTAAGATTGTGTGGTTTTAAAACAAACCTGAGCGAGGGGAGGTGGGGAGGGGGGTTGTGTGAAATAAGTAGGCGAGGAAGGTTTTGTTGTAAATTGCTGGAGGAAAATTGCACTTAATCCATTGCCCTATGGGCCCTTCCAGATTAGCGCTTCCCAGTACTTAATGTTGAGTCGAAATTTAAATTACTCCTGGAATTAAAAAATACACGAACAGAGGAAGATAAAAAAGGTGCCGTTTACAAGCACAATTATACCTAAACGTGTAAGTGATTGCAAAAATAAATTACCCCAATCGGGGAACACGTTTTGTTCCTGCAGTCATGAACCGGCGAGCGTGGATCGTGACCTGAATATACCGTCCGCACATCCACCTTCATCGTCGTCATCACCAACAGCCACGGCCTATCCACTGCTGGATGAAGCATCCCCACGACACCGTCCCTCGTAGGCCCCATGCCACAATCAGGTCTCGCTCCTTCGTGCACACGAACAGATCTGATCGACGCTGCGTCGCCACCACAGTGATTATCCTCTCAGACGCGCTCAATCCCTCAGCTGCAATTAAATGTCACTGGTCTCTTCTTCAGGCCATCATCGCTGATAGCGGCGCATTATGCAAAAAGTGCACTAACGTTCCGTAACGGTCAATATTATGACTTCCAATCTGTGTTTATTCTCCGATCCATGAGTCCCTTCCCCCCCCACCCCCTGGCTGTAATTCAAAGTACGCATCTCTTACTCTTTGGTTCTATTCGGTAAAGTCACGTAGGTAAAAAACCAAAGAGTGTGGATCCTTGCAGTCACGAAAGCTTCAAATCTAGAATACGCATCTCTTCACGCTTCTTTTCGCACTTTTCACCTGTTGTTCCGTTTTCTTTCTCAGCGACCGTGCTTCTGAGCACTCACGGCAGGTCGTACGCACCGACCAAACAGCTTTATTCTTCAGGCACCATTGGTTTATTGCTCTTCGCGATAAAAAAAAAAATTCAGACATATCCTCGAAACGACGAGACAGGAATTACTGGAAACCCGCCAGTGATGCGTCGTTTACCCCGACACAGCGAGGCACAGCGAGGTGGAGGCTGCGGTGTTTGTCTAGGCGACTGAAACCGCAGCCTTGTCACGAGTGTCACACGAGATTAGAGGGCCCTTTTCCGAAGGAAGTGAGCCCTCCGACAACGCCCGCGTCCCAGGCTACATCAACACCAGTTCCGGGAAGTGCTCGTCAAAGGGCGCAAAGGATTCTTCGAAAAGCCCGAACTTTTAACTCCTCATTTTTAACTCCTCCATTTGATGTTGAAAGCACGAATGTGTCAGCCATGTCCATCCGTCTGTCTGTCCGTAACATGGCGGTCACGAAAACTCTCGCAGAGATGATCTGCTATTAATGACACGTTTGTATAAAGTCGTGTTGCTATTAGCGGCTTAACCCGCTCTCCGGCATGTGACCTCCGCTTCAGCAATAAACACCTCCTGCTTACAAGGCCCACGGTCAACCCCCAATCCATGGGTGGTTGCTCCTACTTGCTTGGAATTCTCTTCTGCTAGAACTCTGCGCAGATGAAGCTGCTCCGGTTCAAGTAAAGTCTTGAGACTAATTTGTTTTCCTGTTCACACAGTAAAAAATATGTTATTTATTGTGTACAATACCCTCATGTTACTCAACCCTTTTAATTATATTTATTTCTGCAGTTCCATGTAGACACTATATCCATTATGAGACCTCCTTTGCCAGAAACAAGATATAGGAATAGGTTTTACCCTTTTGCTCACCCCGAGCCCTCAATACTCTGATAGTGCGCTGTTTTTGAGTTGTACGCCTTTTGGCGTCTTCTGGTCCAACACCAATGGAGACTATGCTCTAAGAAAAGCTGTCTCGGGTGTGGACCAATCAAATTCAAGGACAGTGCATATTATTATCAGAGTTGTCTTTTTTGTTTGCATTTTGACTGCTTGTGTTGTGGTTATTGCAAACATGATGCCTTGAATAAAGGTGTCAGTTTTTGTGCCAGTTAAAAGGGTAAAACCTATTCCTACACTATATACAGTAAATGCAAAATCTATTATTGTTGTATAATACTCGACGGCAAAAACCAGTGCTAAAAGTGTTAGCCTAGCCGGCCAAGGGAAGCGTCATAGCCCCTCCTCTCCCGGTGGCATCATTACGTCGTGACGTCACAAAACGATGTCACATGGTGCACGACGTGTGACGTAGCCGCGTGGCTTGAAACGTGACGGAATTGCAGCCAGATTCCATGCGGCGTATGATGTTTCTTAAACATCATCAAGACGCGGAGACAACGGTGCCAATGTAATAACATGAAAAGTGAGTGCGCTAAGATGAATGGAAAATGTAATTCTTGGAATTACACCGAGAGACAGGAAGAGGAACACGTGGATCAAAGTTAGGCAAATTAGAGGCATCAATCTGGATTCTCCCGTCGCTTAAAAAATGAGTGTTTGGCTATCGCTGGCTTGAAATCTGTTTTCTTTGTGGTTTCTCACATGGGGGACGAGTCTGATCCTAGTCTGACAAATGCGGTCACAGATCTTGCGAGTGCAGTCGTTGTTGCAAGTGTAGTCATCACATCGACTGTTAAAAGTGGGCTTGGGCAAGCCACATCGCGGTGAGAAGGGATGATGGCCAACAGACTGGCAGCCGAGACAAATGATGGAACGGCAGGCAAAGGACAGAGCGAACCCCCAAAAGAACAAGCCACCGCGGATATGGAGTGATGAGATCAGCTCGTGTGCACGATTTTGGCGTTGGACTGCGAGGTTTGGCGACAGGGTGTGTGGAAGTCTTCATCCAGCAGTGGATAAGACCACGGGCTCATGGTGATGACAATGACGATGGAAGTTAATTGCGGGCACTGGAACAAAATCACAGCAAGACCAAGAGTTGGTAAACATCCAACGATCGCTCTCACGGATTGAAATAATACGCGCATCAAAATGCCAACATTGGCGACAAGGCGCAGCGTTTGTGCGTACGTGCGCGGGCGCCCGAATGTTTGTTTGTACGCAACGTGCTTGTACGTGCGTGATTGATTGTGAGTGTGTGTATGCATAAAGCACCCCGGGGCATTGTACGACAATATTTAAAGAACACACATAACGCATGATGTGAGCCTGTCACAAGCAGGCAAGCACTTACGTGCCTATAAAACAAAACCCAAAGAAGCGCACGCGCACACACGCAATGGCGAAAAACGTGTTGGTAGCTGCCAAGAGAAGTACCTACCAAAAGCAACCTCCTTCCTGCTCACGTGCAAGAAACGCCACCTGCCAAACGTACACTGAACAATTCGTTGGAGGAACGTCAAGAGGTGGGGGTTTTTTGGGAAACCCGTCTGCCTTCCACCGAAGCGTACGGTGCGTGGCGCAAGCATCAAGCGCGCGTCTCCGAGACATTGTGTTCGACGCGAGAACGGAATCTGAATATCTGGCACGGGCAGAGAGATCAGCCAGGGACGAGCGGAGGAGGAGGTCGACGAGCAGCGGCGGGGGCCCAGGGCTGCGACGCGACGACTCGGACGTTGCTACGAGTCGCGCGAAGTTGCGGTTGCGCGGTTGTCGGAGGTCAGAGGTTTCAATCGGAGCGAGGCTGGCGACATCGCGCAAAAACAAAAGGGCCTCATTTAACAGGAGTATTTTTTTTTCAGCTCGCCGGTAGACTGCAGTAGGTGAAGCGTGGGTCACTAGGGTAGCCATGAGCCATAGAGGTATGAGGATGTGGTGTGCCGCGTGCGGACATTTTTTTTGCGGACAGACACGGCTGAAATGAAGAAAAACTAAGCCCCGCACGCGACGATTTCGCAGCGTTCCACCTGAATGAGTGAGAATGCTCTGGTTGTGGTTGTTGGTGGAGTGGGGGAGGAATGGAGGGGCGGGTGGGGAGTTAGGTTAATGGATCGGGAGACGATCCAGGATTTGTCACTTGAGAGCGGAGCGGTGCAGGTGGCTGGGCGGTGGGATTTGCGTCGTCCGTTTACGGATGGCTTCACCTTCACGGAGGGCCCCCAGAAGCTGGCGGCGGGGCCGGCGCGTCCTGCCCACGGCAAAACCCCGGCTGAACAACCAGCTCTGTCGTATGGGGGGGGGAGGCAAGGGGTGGGCTAGAGGGGGCTGAGGCTCCACCCCCACACCCCCCTCCTCCCCCTTGCTAAACGCTCTGCACCCCCCCCCTTTCTACATTCCCATCGTCCAGCGAAGCTGTGAAACGCAAACATCCGAGCGTGCAATCAACACGATCGTTTTGATGGGGCCGGAATATCGAAGGTCCACAGCTCGCCTGGCATCCTGCGACTCAACGGCTTCGCTTGAGATCCGCAATCGCCGCTGTTCAAACGCGAGCCGGGCACGTGAAGAAGAGAAAAAAGACGACGGTTCCAGGTCACGAAAATTTTTTGCTCACGCGCACGTGAACCCGATGTGCTGGAGTTGCAGGGGGGCCCGGACAAAATGAGTTTCACTCCGCCACGGACGTCGCGTGCCCTTTCCTCGTACGCACGGGAACGGAACGAGCGATCGACAAAAGCCGATCACATCTGATACTCGTAACTCTTTAACGTTGCACATTTGTTTTAAAGGTTTTTTTTTATATTGACTTTCCCGTGCCCACCCTGATTGTTTGCATGCCCCCCCCCTTCTCCCCCAAGTTTAAACAAAGTCACGCAAATAGTGTCGTGAACAACCCTAATAAATGGCTGAAACAACAATAACAACGACGGCCATTTGCTGCTAAGCGGAGGTTATGCCACCGTGGTGGGTGTGCCAGCCTAGGTGCACTTTGAGGCCACGTGAATTGTCAAAAGTTTGCTGGCAGGAGATCATGGAACAGGCCCAGGTGTTATGGGTTTACTGACTGATATGACTGACAGATGCACCCAGCCACCTGTACTCTTCACTGTGCCAACTTGTGACACAAACCCACGAACAAAGACAAAGATCCCCCGTATAGCCTTAACAGACTGTTGGGGCAAGTGCTGTTTGTGAGCACCTTTGAAGGCCGGCACGGCACACGAGGGCGTGGGTGGCCAACACCACGCTCGGCCGACTTTGTCTCCACCAGTGACGATGTTGACACACTTGATTTGGCGCTTTCGTGACTGCAGGAATTACTCTTTGGTTCTTTCGGTAAAGTCACGTAGAAAGAGAAAATAATAAATTAAATAATAGCATATGACGTTTCGGTTGCAACACAAGCAATCATAGAGAGACACACACACACACGTGTGCCTATGTGTACCTATGTGTGTGTCTCTCTCTCTCTGCTTATGTGTCTGTCTGTGTCTCCGGTTCTGTCTTTTATCTCTCTTAATGTTAGCAATTTTTCGAAGAACGTAATCAACCAGGTAGGGTGTTGACTGTTATGTAAGCCGACTATCTGTGCTGTATTGCATTATATTTCTAAGTTTACTAGGTTTGTTTTATATTTCATTTGTACCTGTTGATGATTGCTTGTGTTGCAATCGAAACGTCATATGCTATTTTTTATGTTCTCTTTCTACGTGACTTTAGCGATGTTTACACACCGCACTAGGTACTCATTTGAGGCTGAGTCGACCTAGGGGGGGCCCCAGATTTGGTTCAGATAATCGTCACTGGTTTTGGCCGTGAGCGGGAATCGAACTCGGGTCGCCAGGTTCATAGCGCAGCGCGCTAAACCGCTACACCATCGCTCCCCAGCACACACATGCATACACACACGCATGCATGCACACACACGCATTCACATAAAACACACAGACACGCGCACACATGCATACTGTAAATTGTTGCTGCATTTGTATCTACACACGTTAGCAATTGCTAAATGAACCGAATAATTGGTCATTAAATGTTCCATTCAAGCCACTAGTTGGGACACCTTGTGGTGAGAGCTAAATACTGATCGGGGGGATGACATGGGGGACTGGCTCCAGGGATGGGCTCGTGTGGCGTGGGGTTTTGACAAATATTCTTCAATCATTCTTTTTATTTTGATCATTGACTACGCTGGTCTACCCAGGACGGCCTCACCGAATCTCAAGACTCCCTTTCAGGAGGGTCCTGCCAAGTTTTCGCAGGTGGACAGCAACGACCGCTGAGCGTTTCCCGTTGAAACAGAATTTTCAAATTTGGAACAGCGATTCCGGCACGCGATGTCCTCCAGTTCTTTTTGAATGACATCACGGGAAGTGTGCTGAGTGTCCGCCGCTGTGAACATCTTACACGTAGGCTCTCCTGCGTCCAACGTTACGATTCACGATTACCGTAATTTCTTTTGGGTCAGATTTCACCGAGCAACGGACGGCGAGTAAAATATTTCATTGCCGACGCAAGCACGGTAATAACCAGGGCGGCTTTCCGGATCCGAAGCGCGAACCTCTCCCTGCAACAAGCGGCGAATGCTAAACTAAATTATTTTTATTTTTACCAGGTAAGGCCAACTGAGCTATACAGCTCTTTTTCAGGAGCAACCTGGCCACAAATGATAGCACAATGAAGTGACTTATTACGCAGAAATTTATAGCAGCCAAATTGCTCTAAATGCATGTTTCTAATTGCGGAGAGAAAAACCGGAGAGCCTGGAGAAAAATACACGCGACCACGGGGAGAACTTACAAACTCCAAATACACAGGCGTCAGGGTCGGGATCGAACCCACGACCTCCTGTATATCAGGCGAGGTAATTAACATCTCGCTACCGTGTGCGTTACCGCTGGAACAGCACGTGGCGCAACCCAGGGATCGCGTCGGAAAGAGCGGGACACTTTGAATAACTAAATCACCTCTCACGAAAACCAATCCCCACGCGTTTGTTCAAACCGAGCGCAAGAGTCGATCCCCAACGTCGATGAATCTTGGAATCGGACCCACTGCCTGCCTCGCTCCACCTGTCAGCCTGCCCACATTCCTCGCGCAGCATGATAGGATGTTACATAACGAGGAGGTTAAACGGCGCAATAGATGATGGATGGCACAATGATCCCACTCGCTGCCTGTGTGTGCACCCATGCGATTCGTCATATGGGTTTATGATCCTTGACATCGAGAGTCTTTTTTTTTTGGCTAATCGCGACTGGAAGCAAAACCGCCGCATGCCAGTGGGATCGCTGCCAACTGCTATCGCATGACACGGCTGTGTTATGTATGAGGAGTGGGAGTTAGGTGGCCGCATCGCACTCTGAATTCCAGCAAACCCGACTTCCATTTCCAGCGATCGCTGGCACGGGTGGCGAGGGTGAACCCCACTACTCGTCAACCCACGCTGAACCAGCGCGGTGAAGTATGGTCAAACTACTCCCCTCCTCCTCCCCAGTAACCGACACAACATGGGGAGGCCTGCAAACAGTAGTGGATTGACGAAGGGCTGTAAATAATCACATGTTATATTGTTACGTACAAAAATACATGCCACAGAAAATATTTACGAAGCGTCTCATTTGTCTGAGAAATGTTTATCTCTCTAATATTCTGGCGATTTGTCTCACCAGCGAAGTGGGAGCCACACAGCTTTCTGAGCCCGTGACCCTAATGGACATCCGTGAAAAAAAGAGCTTTATAGCTCATCAAATTCCTCCAGTAAAAATAAAGATCATGATTCTGACATAGAAAAGCACTTGATTATACTTCACACACGTATATCTAAAAGTACGTGAACACATCGTGCTGCCGGATCAGCCTGTTATTCTGCAGTGCTGTTGAGCATTTACCAATTCCCATCATCAGCGCACCAAGTGATTTTCCTCTCATGGAGTGCTACACTAAATCTGATGAGAAGCAAGGAGAAGCACACTCATTCTTGTAACCCAGTAAACATGGACAACATTGGGCCAAAGTTGGCCCAACATTGGCATGTTCACTGGCTAGTACGTGTAGCTTCATTTACACGCAAAGTTTTGTTTATGCTTGGATGAGTGCCCAATGACGTGTGACAAAAACGCCCAGAATGCACTTGCTCTCGTCACGTCTCTGATGGAGCCTGGAAAGCGCCTGAACACCATGCAAGTCCAATAGTCGTTGTGGGCAGTCGACGGCAGTACTCCAACATCCACTGTTGTTCTCTGCTCTCCCCTCCACCATCACCAACTGACCAACATGGTGAAGCATGGTCCTATGTCCCTCACGGATCTCAAGGTGTGGGGAGGCCCTCATCCAGCAGTGTATTGGAAATTAGGGCTGTACGTGCGGTAGTGAGATGTTAGCTGCCTCGACTGGTATGTAGGTCGTGGGTTCGATCCAGCCCCTCACTGACGCCTGTTGTAAATTTGGAGTGTGCGTGTTCTCTTCCCGTGGTCACGTGGATTTTTCTCTGGGTCCTCCCGTGTTTCCCTCCACATTTAGAAACATGCGTTTAGAGTATTTGGCTTCGACACATTTCCATGTGATAACCCACTTCGTTGAGCTGTCATTTGTAGCCAGGTTGCTTCTGAACAAGAGCTAGAAGGCTCAGTGGGCCTTGCCTGATCAAATAAAAAAAAAGTTTACAGTTTCAGAGAGCCCGATGAGACAAAGGTCTCCTTTTGCAAGGGCAACCTGAGATACAAAACAAAAGTTAAAGTAAGAAAGATGGCTTCAACTTTGCTTTGCATGACTCCCAGGACGCAAAACAAAGAACAATGCAACATCTCTCAGTGGAGAAAGAAACAAACAATAGGATAATTAAAATCAACAAAGATGAGAAAAAAACTGCAAGTTCCCATGAAAAATAAATATAAAATACACCACATTACGCATGTGGGTGGAGCGGTTAGCGCACTGAGCTGTGAACCTGGAGAACCGAGTTCGATCCACCGGCCACAGCTGCGAACGTCGGTGACGAATGATATGCGAACCAGTCCCGGGCTTCTTCCGCAACACGCAGCGATCAGTATGGCGAAGTATGGTAGCAACAACCCCGCATTTACCAACACGGCACGGGGAGGCCTTCGTCCGGCATTGGATTGGCAAAGAGGGGGGGGTTAAAAATTCCCTAAACCTAAAATATCACAGCCATCGCTACTGCAGCCTTTGTACATTGTCACACAAGCATCAACAAAACTGGTCCCAACCAGGCGGTACAATTCCACGGTATTATGACAGGGCACAGTAGAAACATATCACCTTCCACGCAGTGCTGCGGCCTCATTATATGTCATCAACAGGTGGCACAAATTTTCTCAACCAGGGAGTAATGGCGATGATGATTAATACGATTGAGTCGAGTGATGAATGGATGATTGTGATGATGAGGATAATTATTGAGCCTATGAATGGATGATGATGATGGTGGAAATGGTGGAGATGGTATGATTATCGATGATGGATCGGTGGATGGAGATCGGATGATGTACGTGATATGGATGATGATTTACGCTGGTTGCTGTATGATGATGATGATTATTGAATCTGATGGAATATTGTTGATGACATCATCATTATGTCATCATCATTTCTAGTGGCCACAGCTCTGGTGACCCAAGTATATGTACAGGGTCAAATTGATACCTTGACCAAACGGCAAAAAATGCATCACTCTGCATGGGCAATCAGCCCTGGCACTGGTGATAGATGGGACCGACATTGGGAAGCACTAATCCGTAACTTTTCGCGAATGCACTGTCCAACTCTCCGGTGAGTTCTCGAGGTTGCATTGCGCGTTGTTCAAAATCACTTGCGAACATTTGGCTCCATATCCCGGGAGCTTTTGTTCCCGAACAACACGCGGTCCAATCCGCCACCGCATCAAAGGGGCCTTGGCAAGTTTTCCCCAAAAACTTGATGGACAGGGAACGGTCGCAAAACAACACGCGAATTGGAATAACGCCGAATGCCAATCAACCGGCATATTACCGCAAAATGAACAGGTCTTCTCTCTGCACGCTCACATACAAAACGTAAACCAAGATTCATTCTCCTCGATGCAAGTCCCGACACCTCTCTCTCCTGCTGGCCGGCTGGCGTGAGATCAAACAAAGCAGGGCTGGGAAGAGACGAACGAGAGAAGGAGAAGGGGGGGGGGGAGGGGGTTGAAGAGGAGCAGTGGATGGAGAATGGGGCTTTGGAGGACGTGATTAAATCGGTAATCACCGCAGACAGTGTCTGACGCTCGTTCCCACAGTCACATGAGAGGCATTTAAAAAAAATGGGGCGACCACCACTTAGCCACAATGTTTTTGCCCAGAGCTCAAAGCAAGAGCGAGCGAGAGTGTGCGCACGCGCGCGCGTGTGCGTGTGTGTGTATGTGCGTGCGCGTGTGTGCGTGCGCGCGCGTTTCTTTTTTGACGAGCATTCAAAACTTCGGCAGTCATACAGCCGTGGGGCCATTGGCGGCAGGAGGAGCGAGAAGAACGAGTGCGACGAAGCTCGGGCGATGGAGCGGAGCGAAAACAAATAACCACCGCGGCCGTGATTTACGGGCACCTCCGGAACTCCGGCTGTAATTTATGGCTTTCCAAAATTAAGTTCATGCAATGTGCAAACAACTAATCGTAAATAAAGGTATTTTTTTATTAATTTTTACACTTTGCGATTACAGGGGGGGAGGGGGGTGGGGTTATTACTACAATGAGCCAAGAATGTCTGTCTGTGTGTAACGCGCGTGACGTCACTCCACATGCCGCGCCCCCTCCTTCATTAATATTCATGAGCGGGTGGATTTTTACACTCACGCAGAAGGTCGAGCGGAAATTAAAAAAAATATGTAATTTCGCTTTAAGTTTGACGTTTCTTTATTGAAAGTGATTCTAATAAATAATTATACGCAGCAACAGAGTGGATTTGGTGTCTTTATTTCTTCAGCACTTGAGACAAAAGGCAAGTCTAATTTATGCTTCTACATTATGGTAAAATAGACATTTCTCGGTGATTTTCCAGATATTTTATCGAATTCCAATTTATGTCAACACCAGCGACCGAAAGCAGAAGAGAATAAAGTATCAGAGTGGTGAATTTGAACAAATTAAAGGTCAGTTATATACAGTGCTACAGTGACATGCAGTGAAGTATTTGATGATGTACTTTCGTGCAAGATTCACAGAATCTGCTCAATTTTTAAGTAAATATTACAGCTTCTATTCTGGGATGGGCAAACAAGCTAGTTTTTCAGAATGGGTCTGCATGCATTGAATTTTGACTGAATGGATACAAATAAATATGCTGCTTCCTTTGTAAATTCAAAATACAGCAGAACCATCGCAAGCTAAAATAAATCGACTCAACATACTGAACACCTCACGTGGTCATGTGGCCCAAGGGGTGAATAGTAAACACCCTGATTCATAAGAGTGTTGGGTTACTGTGTTGGCAGTCCACCACAGCCTTCCACTCTTGACTCAGCCCCCCCCACCCACGCCCCCTTTATGACCCCCCCCCCCCCTTAACCTATATATAAACCCGATCGTCTCAGAGCTGTGAACTCAACACAGATATTCTGCTGTGACTATTCCACCTGAAGACGGAAGCTTGTGTTGCCTCCGAAACGTCGTGATTTAATCCTTTTCTTTTATTTTGTTTTATTTTATCTACGTGACTTTACCGAATAAAACCAAAGCGTATGACTTGTATATTTAAGGATGGTTTTAAGTGTTGGGTTACTGGTTGCAATTTCACCAAAAAGCAATTGTACGGTGGGTAATCTATGTTGCTGGTCCCCAGTCAATGGTGAAATTCCACATTGCCATGGCAGGCTGCCTCTCAAGTACGGCATCCGGTCGCGACTTCCCACTAGGTGGTGCCACTCTACAAATGGGTACTCGCTTTACCGACCACACGTAACGTTGATAGTGATGATGATGATGACCACTGACAGTGATAATAATGACAATCATGATGAGGATGATGATGATGGTGACAATGATGGCGATGGCGACAGTGATGAGAGTATCACTGAGTAGCGATCCACGTGTCAGAAGGGCCCTGTTACATTGGGATATTTGGGTAATTCCATGAACGAGTGTTTGGCTTCACGTGGGAGGAAACCATCAAGCGTACGAGGGTCACCGCTCAAAGCTCCACACAGATAGATTCAAGAATCTATCACTGTAGCGCCATCCCCTGGCCACCTCACAGCCCAAGCTTAAATCACCTGGCAATGTCGAGGCCGTCCCCAATCACCAAAGCACTGCGCAGGGCCATACCTGCTTAGCTTCCAAGATCAGACAGAAATGGGGAGCCATTCAAGCTGATTTTGGTCACAGCATGAAGGTTAACCCCCAAAACGTTGCTGCAAGTCGCTCGACGGACTTATTAAAGTCGCCTAAAATGTTACTCGACCATTTACCAAGTACCGTGTCTTGCACATAATAAACCGACACGAGATCCTTAACGTAACAGCTCGAGAAACACTGATTTTAAAAATATAATCATCATGGTCCCGCCAAAGTCGAGAACAGATCCCAGCAATGGAGTGAGGGCGTCACCTGCAGCGTGCTGCCTGTTACTGCTGCTCACAGTGTGAGCGTCAGCACGATGTGATGAATCAGTTTGTTCTTCACTGATCCATCATATCAGAGGGGGGGCGAGGGGAGGCACTTTCGCCGATGAGACATCATCAGTGCGTGAGGGCAGCCACACATTTGAAACCGTTGGGGATTTGACAGCAGCACGGTGATGATGACGGGGGGGGGGGGGTGTTGTCACTTTTGTGTATTGTCGGGGGAACGAACACCAGGAGTCGCGCTAAGGCCGTCAGGGGTCGCACTAAAGGCCGTTAGGGGTCGCACTAAAGGCCGTCAGGGGTCGCACTAAAGGCCGTTAGGGGTCGCACTAAAGGCCACCAGGAGTCGCACTAAGGCCATCAGGGGTCACACTAAAGGCCGCCAGGGGTCGCACTAAAGGCCGCCAGTGGTCGCACTAAAGGCCACCAGGAGTCGCGCTAAGGCCGTCAAGGGTCGCACTAAAGGCCGTCAGGGGTCGCACTAAAGGCCGTTAGGGGTCGCACTAAAGGCCGTTAGGGGTCGCACTAAAGGCCACCAGGGGTCGCACTAAAGGCCGTCAGGGGCCGGACTAAAGGCCACCAGGGGTCGCACTAAAGGCCGCCAGGGGTCGCGCTAAAGGCCACCAGGGGTCGCACTAAAGGCCGTCAGGGGCCGCACTAAAGGCCGTTAGGGGTCGCACTAACGGCCGTCAGGGGTCGCACTAAAGGCCGTCAGGGGTCGCACTAAAGGCCGTCAGGGGTCGCACTAAAGGCCACCAGGGGTCGCACTAAAGGCCGTCAGGGCCCGCACTAAAGGCCACCAGGGGTCGCAAGATCCTCCCAATGAAGAATCAAACTCAGGAGTGAATATTTGGGTAAATTGTTGGGAACGGTTGCGCAATTATTTATCGCGCTGTGCTGCGAACCCCAGCAACCCCAAGTTCGATCCCCATCCACAACTAACACCAGTGGCGAATGATATGTGAACCGGTCCCTGGGCCTGCAGTCCCACCTATCACATCGCCTGGAGTGAGCAACGTGGTGAAGTATGGTCATAAAAAAAAAACAAATACTCCCAATCACTGACACAGCGTCGGAATTGATCTCTCTAATGAAGGGTTGTTGGTGAAGTATCAATTCAGCAGTGGAGGGTGATGTAGTGCAGCTGTTCTATGAGCACGTGGATATTGAACTTCTTTCGCACCGTACGTAGCCAACCGTGCTAATCGGATAGGTCCCCCGCGTAACTTGGAAATGCCGTCACTGTGTGTGTGTGTGTGCATCGCTGTCAAGTTGCGTGTCGACATTAACATCATCACCCTTTGCGCGTCCACAGTACAGGTTCGTTGGCTTCGATTGCCTAAATATAAATGCGTCGTGAAACCCGCCACCACCCGACACAGCCAATCCGTAAGTTTTGTCACATAAATAGAACGTAGCCAATTTGTTGCTAGTACAGCAACACCGGTGTGTTGTACCAGTAACTGGTACTAAGATTGTAAATGTGGATTTGCCGCTTGCATTGTGGCCGAAACGTCGTGAAAATTTTATTGTGTTATTTTTATTATTTTATTCTCATTCTATGTGACCTGAAGACGGCCGCTTGCGTTGTGGCCGAAACGTCGTGAGAATTTTATTGTGTTATTTTATTATTTTATTCTCATTCTACGTGACTTTACCGAAAACCAAAGAAGATGAATCCTTGCAGTCACGAAAGCTTTAAATCGAAACTATATTATGGATGATATTGGTCGCGAAAGCCTGCTGCGTGTTCAACTGACCCCTTTGCTCGTTTTAACCGAGTCGGAGTTGCAGTTCGTGCAGCAACATTTACAAAGTGCAGAACGGAAATACTGTAAGCGAGGTGAATAACAGCGGAGTGTTTGGCATAATCGGGCACGGGTGGTGGTGATTGCATCGGTGCTCGCTAACAGCTCTTGCCCCAACATTCTGTTAAGGCTATACGGGGGATCTTTGTCTTTGTATAGTAGTTGTGGTTAAACAGTTCGGGATAGGAATTAAAAAAGAAACTGTCTCCAAACAGGGCCTCCTTCAAAACAACTACAATATAGCATCCCGGCCCACCTTATCAAACTTAATCAACACGGCGAGGGGGATGATGCCTTAAACCCAGTGGTGAATTCTCAAAAGGGGCTGACATTTTTTTGTATTTACAAAACGTTTTTATGTCATGAACAAACGTTCCAGTCGATAGATAACGAGGCTCACGCGCACGACACTTTGCGTGAACAGTCGATGGCGATGGTTCACAGGTCCGATAGCAACAAACTAACTCGCCATTGCAGGGGCTTCCTTTCCGCCTTCTGGCTGCATGGCCGCGAACTTGTATGGACAGGTGCAGGTTCAATCCCAGCTTAGAACCCCGAATGGAAGTCCCGAGCGAATAATCGCATTTTCATGATTATCATTAACATTTTTCGGTATCATTTTCAGCGATCGGCTGCAGTTGCCATGATCGATCCGTTGCTGATCCACTGCTGGATGAAAGCCTTCGCTCGCCGTCTCCCATCTCGCACCTCCACACATGAGCCGACCGCTTCAGATGATAATCGTCGCCGGTGCGGTTGATTGGTTGGTGGCCGTGAGCCCGGAATCGAACTCGGGTCGCCCCGGGTTGATTGGTTTACTCGTGGCACTTCGCCGCCGCTCCGCCTCCGCGTTGTTTGTCACTCTCCTCGAGCCAAAACCTCGCATCGTGCTGTTGTGAGCGAGCACCGATTGCTGGACATCCGTCATAAAAACCTTAATAGCTCATCGGATCCCTCCGGTATCGAATGAAACATTCTGTTTCTAAATATTCTGTCGGGGGGCAAACACTCAGACATGGGGTTGCAGCGAGCCACGCGCAACCACACGTGCACCGGCCACCATTTTATTTCCAAATTATGACGTTTTACACACGGCTCATATTTTAGGCCGAGTCCACTTAGGGGACGCCCAGGATTACCGTAAATTATTTTTTATTAAAAACGAATGTAATTGGCAAGCGACGAACACAAGTCTCATACGTCCGATTAGCACGGTTGGCTGCGTACGGTGCGAAAGAAGTTCAACATGGATACGGTACATAAACAGACAGACTGGTGGTGGATTAGAAGCACGTGGCCTGTGATCCAGCACTGTGGAGGCAGCAGCGAGGGTTGGTGGCTCACCGCACAAACGAGGATGTCCCATACCCTGGTTCGCCACGAGAAGGCGGTTCAGAAAATGGACTACTGTAATCGCCATCTGTGTCCATCTGTACGGGGATTGAGTGTTGCCCCCTCGCGCCCATGGTTAATCTCCAGGTGTTCCGGTTTCCTCCCGACGTGTACAATCAACACGGCTCGTTATCACCACCATTAATCGACTGAAAACATCTTTAAATGACAACGCAATGCAGAGCCCTCCTGAAACAAGAGTGCAAGGACTGAGTGGCTTTCCTGGACACATGCTATTCATTATATGTATGTATAATAAAATACTAAGCGGGCCATATGAAGATGCACGCTGCGCCATTATTCAGCCAAATTATTCGTGTTCACTGATAGAACCTTAAACCATTGGGTTCGGTTTGGTCAATCAACCCTCTTCACCCCGTGGGCGATAGAGAAGAGGCGGTGGTTTGAGTGGCACGCACACACACACACTGTGCTGTGAACTCCGGCGACCTGAGTTCGATTCTTCACCACGGCTAATATCAGTGGCGTATGATATCCGAACCAGTTCTGGGCGCTGCGTTCACTCACCCAGACTGACCGGCGTGGTGAAGTATGGTCGTACAACCCCCAGGACTGGTGACGTAATGGGGAGGTCTTCATCCAGCGGTGGATCAACAGAGGGGATAAATAGTATAATTTTCTGACAAAACCGTACAAACATCCCAATGCTTAAATAATTATAATTATTTTTATTCTTGGTTCTTTCGGTAAAGTCACGTAGAAGGGAAACAATAAAATAATAAAAATATTAAACAATTTTTTAAAATATTAAACAATTTGTATTATTTTACTGTTTCCCTTCTACGTGACTTTCCCGAAAGAACCAAAAATATGAATCCCTGCAGTCACGAAAGCTTTAAATCATTATAATTATTTTGTACAAATTATTATCATCGATTGGAATCTGCGGCAGTAACATCGCTCCCTAATGCGAAAGCCTGGCAGGACCCTCTTGAAAAGGAGTCTTGAGACTCGGTGAGGCTTCCTCTGTAAACAAGTTGAATAATAACAATTAATATCGTTCCGTCGCGAACGACGTCTGCTATTATTATCCCTGCCACTAACCCCTAGGAGGAGTGGAGCGGTGGCACAGTGGTTAACCCGGCCACGGACTACATCAGTGGCGAGTGATATCTGAACCCACCCGCCACTTCCCCAACTTTTATCAACCCCGCACTGACCAGCGTGGTGAAGTATGGACAAACACCCCCACACCACCACTTCCCCCCGCCGCGACCTACAACGGCATCGCGAGGAGTCCCTCGTCCAACGTTGGATTGAAAAAAAGGAGCCGTAAATAAATCGAGAACCCATCCATCTATCGGGAATTTCCACATTCCGTGTCCGTGACGGTGTCTTGGGGGAATTCCCCAGATATTTTTATTATTTCCACCCAACACGACTGCATCTTAAGACCCTCCCACCCCCCTTTAAACCGCTGAAGAGATTAACCAACTAACATCCCTGCTCATGACGATCTTGTGGGCAACTCTTGCCAGATCAAAATTATCAGCAAACTGCGAATTTTAACCCGTGGGCGTAGTGGATTATTATTTTGGTTTTCTTGTCCAACTAAACAGCTGTCCAAACCCCTTCATCCAAAGAAGGAGAGGCGGTGAGCGCGTCACAAATTACGGTAGTTCGTGATTTTTTTTTGTCTTCGTTCCTGGTAACAAACACAAGAAAACCCCAAACTAGTCGCAGTCTGCGAGACCGGGCGGCGTCCTTATACGAAGCTCCGGTTCACAATAACAACTGTGCGTAGCTGTGCATCACAGTTAACTTCTACTTATTGTTTAACACGCAACACACGTGTGTGTGTGTATGTAACCATAATAATGTGGGTTGGTGGGTAACAAGGCGATCGTCGTGAGCTGATTCAGAAAGGGCCACACACAACCCACATGGCTCCTGTAAACGTCGAGCGAACAACGTGATCACGACGGAACATGAAGAGGCATCGGACATTCAGGTAAGCGGCGGGGATCGACGATTGAGGGCACGGGGCTTGGGCAGGACACGTGGCTAAGGAGGCTGTCGCTTGTTTACGAAGAGTGGCAGCCGCAGAAGCCGCAGGTTTAGACGGCGTCCGTCGCAGGGACGGAACGATGCAATCTGATCAGTGAATCATCATCTCGGGAGGCGACGACTTGGGAGACTGACTTTGATCGAGCAGTGGATTGAGCTAGGCTGATTATGATGGTGGTGATATACAAATGTGAACTTTAACAGGGCAGTTTTGTATTATAATATACGTTTTAAAGGACGTCAAATGTAGTCGCAGTCTTTTCACGACGATTTCAACGCGGACGAATGTTAAGATGAGGAAGTAAAACGGAGGCCGTGGTGGCACCGTCCCAAGCTGCACAGGCGGTGCACTTCGCTTGCGTGTGCTGTTGTTGTGTATCGTGCCGGGGGAGCGGTGGTGCACTGGTTATCAACCACTGCGCGATTGGGTCCGATTCCCCCAGTGGAGTGTAACTAAATGTTGTGATTCTGGGCCAACCCGAGCTCGACTGCGGCCTTAAATTAGTCCGGAAAATAGCTGGGTTGCGGTGTTTGTAACACATCAGCAGTTCAGCACCACTCTTAACTCGTGAATTAACACGGGGGGGGGGGAGGGGGGGTGGTGGTGTGCTGGCGAACATCACCTTGCCCCGGCAGTCTGTGAAAGAGTGGATGGGTGGCTATAGGGGAGGAGGATTCTGGCAAGAGGACACTGCGATTCAAATGCAACACTTCATCTCCACGGACGCTCTCGCAGGACGCAAGATGATGAGAGCCTAAGGGCCTGCACAGCCGCCACTGTCGTCACTCTCGCAGGTCAGTAAAAACAGATTGTGCATCTATGAAAGGGCCGTCCAGAAAGTGTTCACTGCGCTGTGCATTTTTAAACCGTGACGTAGAAGCGCGCGCGGGGTCACCCCCCCTCCCACCCCCACCTAAAGCGCGGGGCCGCGGGCGGTCGACCACGATTCGCCGTGCACGCGAGGAACGGCTCTCCATCTCGGTACTGTTTTTAACAACAAAACGTCTAAACACTACTGTCGGGACAAAGTCCCCCGAATTCTCAAAATAAATAGAGAGGCTAGAGATGGAGTGGATAATACGAGTTGGAGACTGAACTTTAGACCTTCGGGCCTGATAAGAAAACATTCCTTTTGAATAGTTGTTTTATTGGCTTGTTAATAATTACACTATTCGTAGCTTTTGAGTACTAGACAACCCCATAAATAATCAATAATCTTATTATATACACTCATTTGCATTAATACTACAAAAATGTTTTTAATGTTGCTGCATGTTGAACTTCTTTCGCACCGTACGTACCATTGTGGATATTACTATTTCAGCTTGGCCAACAGATTAAACAACAGCATAATCCACTTAGTGACCCATTCCTTGACCCAATGGAAATTAATTAAAGAGGCTCTCGAGAGCCGGGTGTGTTTTTTGTATTGGCTTAGATCTTATATACAAGCACGTGGCTGTACCCCTGTGCGACATTCAGGCCAGATACACCGTGCCCGCTCCACTGAGAGCCAGGATTCCAATCCAGGTGTCCCCTGCCCGTGATTAAGCCGGGTTCTCAAGTGTTGACCTTCTTTCGTAGCCAACTGTGCTAATCGGAGGTGCAGGGGGAAGGACATCAAACTAAAAACACAAAACGCAGTCGCGAGTTTACGATCACAGCAAAATTAATGTTGAAACTGGTCCAGAGTTTGCTTGCTGATGAAACTATATCCGCTCCCAGAAGGCCGTGTAGCTGTCTGGATATGTAAAAAAATATTATTTTATGCAAACGGACGGATATGTGGAGGCAGAATTTATTTACGTATTTATTTTGTTACTGCATATTCTCCACAGCTCTAATGATTTGTGTTATACAGACACAATAGGACTACATAGAGACTCATAGACTTACAGTGAGACAAAGTAAGCTTTAATAAAGACTCAAAGACTTACACGTGACTATTACATCTGAAAATATATAAGGTCTCCGATTGGATGACCTTACATTATTCTGGGAAGATTTGTGTACATGCACCGCTCACAACATCACTCATTAATTAAGGGTGAACCAAGTCTTTTGACTGCCTTCGTCAACCAGAGGTTGCCTACATGAAAATTCGCAGATTAATGACCTTGACGAAGATTCCACAGATTGTGCCAGAGATGTATACAAATGCTGACTAAATGAACACTGCCCCTGTTCACCCGCAGCTCCACGGTGACAAGACCACGACGATGGCTCCTTTCACGACGTCGCTCCTCGCGTTCGCAGCGGCGGCGGCGGCGGCGGCGGCGGCGGCGGCAACGTCGAAAACGACGATGCCATTCCTACCGGGACCCCGGGAGCATCCCGTGACGCGCCTGTGCCGCCCGTGCCCAGCCGGCGAGATGGCGCTGGCGGAGTGCACCGCATCCCGGGAGACCGAGTGCATCCCCTGCCAGCCGGGCACCTACACGGACCAACCCAACACGCTGCACCACTGTCTGCTGTGCCGCGGCCCCTGCGCCGGCCTGGAGCGAGAGGAGTCACGCTGCGAGGCCGCCTCGCCCCGACGCTGCGTTTGCAAGCCCGGCGCCTACCTGGTCGACGGGCGGTGCCAACAACACCGCGAGTGCCCGCCCGGGTACGGGGTGCACAGGCGCGGCACCAACGAGACGGACGTGGAGTGCACGCGGTGCCTCTCCGGCTACTTCTCGGTGGAGGTGCCGGGGGAGGCCGGCGCGGCTCGGTTCTGCCGGCGGCACACGAACTGCCGGGAGCGCGGGCTGAAGGTCCTGCGCTTGGGGACGAGGAAGAACGACACCGTGTGTGCCGAGAACGTGACGAGTACGTGGGGGTGTGGGGGTGGGCGGTGCGAGGGCGCGTGAAGGTGTGCATGGTGTGGGTGTTCAAAAGGGTGCATGGGGGTCTCCTCGTGGGTGTATGGGAAGCGTGCGTGTGCGCGGGGGTGCGGTGCACTTCGAGGTGCACGCGCTCCCACGCCAACCCGCGTGTGTTTTCTTGTAATGTGTGCGCACAGTGACTCGCGGCCGTCCCACTCGCACCTCCCTGCTGTCGCCACCCCCCACCAAGCCCGGCGGAGCCGATGACAAGCCCTATGACGGTGCGATGCCCTGGTACCACGCGTACGGCCACGTGGCTGTGGCCGTGGTCCTCGCCATCATCATCGTCGTCCTCATCGGAGTCATCGTGTGGCTGTGCCGATCCTTGAGGGAAATTAAGCTGCAGAAATTATGCAACTCGGATTCACCGGTGACGCACTGGTTGATGGCGACCAAGAAAGAAGGTGCGCACGGCAGTATTTTGCCACTCTTTAAACATGTGTTGTGATTGTTTTGCCACGAGTTACCTGAACATGACCACCCAATTCCAACCAATGGCCCTTTTCCACTGGCACATTCGAGCCGAGCCAGCGGAGGGCCCTCGTCGCATTTGCCGTGCCGAGCCAGAGCCAAACCATGGTACTCAACAAAAAACATTTGAATCTGGCTCGGGGCGCCCCATCGTACTGATGGGGCGCCATGGTGGCGAGATGTTATTTCCCTTCACTGGTATGCAGCAGATTGTGGGTTTAATCCCAAACCCTGACGATGCTTGTATATTTGGAGTTTGCATGTACTTCTCATGGCTGCGTGTAATCTTTCTCTGGGTCCCCACATTAAGAAACTTGTGCTTAGATTATTTGGCTGCGGCCAATGTTATTCGTAAATGTTTTATGGGTTAGATCACGTAAAAATAAAGCCACTTCGTTGTGCTATCGCGGCTGAAAAAGAGCCGCATAGCCCAATGGGCTTTACCTGGTAAAAGCAAAATAGTTTTTAAGTTTAGTTTTAGTACGCTGTTAGGACGCAGGCGCCGCGTGCATATCGACTCGTCGCACGTGAACGCCGACGGCACGGTTCGCCTTCCGCGGTGGAAAAAAATGACGCGAGCGGAGGCTCGGTTTGTGCGGAGGGAACGACAAACGAGGTCACGAGCGCATTACTATGACCCCACGGCCACGACCCCCTCCTGATGCGTGCAGGTGACAGGGTCTACGTGCTCAATGACGTGGCAATCAAGATAGGCGCCGACTGGAGCAAGCTCCTGGGACAGCTGGGCATCAGCCAATGGGCCGACTTCCAGCAGCAGCACCCGCACAGCGTTCACATGCAGGCGCTGTCTGCGCTGGAGCACTGGGCCCGCGGGGACAGTAGGAGATGCGTGGCCGACCTACGCCGAGGCCTGAAGCGAATCAATCGCATGGACGTTCTGGACACTCTGGATGACCTCGTCGATCCGCAGCTGCAGCCCCATCAGAGGGCGTGCAACGAAAAGGTAGCGGGCACGCGCGTGCACTTTCCAGGATCAATTCGATGAGCATGGTCTGGCGACGTGCGGTGGTGCGAAATAAGTTCGACCGTAAATGACAACAAATGAGGAGAGGCTTCAACCCTTTCCGGCATCAGGACAGGAGTTGTGTTAAGATGATTCAAACAACAAAGATATACACCTATTGCAAGGCATAAAGTCTGCACACAAATGTGTTCTGATAATTATACATGGCATTGTCTTTGAAACCGATTGGCCGACACCAGTTACAGCCTTCTTTAGGGCCTTGCCTCACCGGTGTTCGACCGACATACAACCATTCGTGACAGACGCCCGTCGTTCCTGCTAGCCACCTGTCCTGCCCAAACCCATTTACTCTTTGTTCTCGTAACTGACGATACTCTCTGACGAAACCGGAATGTGTCTTGTTCAGGCTCCATCCGTGTGTCATCCAAGCATAGCATTGGGGCACCACGGTGGTAAAAGGTGAACTACCTCGCCTGGTATCCAGGACATCTTGGGTTCCATATCGACTCTGATGCCTGTATAATTGGAATTTGCAGGTTCTCTCTCTCTCTCCATGGTTACGAGGGACAATATTTTAGGATGTTACTCGCATTCGTAAAAAATTCGTTTGTGATCAAGCAAGCTTTGGTGTTTTTTTGACAACATTAACACTGTACTAAAGTTGCATTTTTTATTTTGTTTGTCTGTGTACGTGTCTGAATAAGATAAAGCCAAGGTCTGCCAAAACGTCAGATAATTCAAAGCAGAAAACAAGCACCTTCCCATCGAGAAAGGGCAAACAGGTACTGCAACATCCTGATTCAACATTATATTATAATAATAATAATCATCATCATAATGACGATCGACGAGTCTGAAGACCCTTTTTTTAGAAGAGTCCTGCACTGGGATGTTTGGCCAAATCTATTACAGAGAGTTTGCCTTCACGTGGGAGGAAACCGGAGAGCCCAGAGAAAACCACCAGTGGCGTGGGGGGGGGGTGGCACTCAGCCATTAACCACGTTGCAGCCACATACGCCTACAACACCTGGCAAGCCCTGGCGGACATACCCGACCACAGTAATGACCAGGCTCAACCTTGCTTAGGGTCTGAGATGTGACGAGATTGGACGATGCAATTTGAGCGATTTGATTGTAGGCAATAGAAATAAATCTGGGATTCAACTTTGATCTGAGCCAATTTGATGCCCATGCAGAATCCCCTGCACCACTGACTGGATTGTGGGCGTTTTTACAGTTAAACGATGTCTGCTGAAAAACGTTTTCTCTCTGTCACACCTCCCCTTCCTTCCACTAGGACTGCATGAAACCTCTGTGCGAATCGAAATAAACGGAGGAAATTGTATAGGTATGAACGACAGCAAGACTTAATGAAGAAAGAAAACACAACTGTACACTGTATTTACATTTCGCGCCGTCGTCTCCGGAATCCAATGGGACATCAAAATGATTTGCAGTGTGTTGGGTTAGGATAAAGGTGCAGCCCTGCAACTGCTTGTTCATGCTGGCGGAAGGTCCTCTACGAGAGACGTCCCTAGAGAGCGCCTCTAGAGGGTACTTGGCCTCCTCTTCTACACTTGCCAGACATCTTGGAGGAGGTTGCAGAACCCACACTTAACACCACCAATACTAGACCTGCCCGTTGACTAAATTGTGATGGAAAAAACGGGACCATTTTCTCTATTACTGATTGCAAAATGTGCTAGTTAGTCAGAGCAGCGTGACTTTGTGCGCAATGGAGCTGCAATACTAAACTACTGTGCCACACTACCTGGTGACATTGCTGTGTCAAACAGCTCAGGGACACTACTGCACCAATCTTCTTGGTGACACTGCTGTCCCACACTGCTCAGAAACACTGCTGTCCCACACTGCTCAGGGCCACTGCTGTGCCAAACTGCTCAGTGACACTACTGTACCCACACTGCTAAGTGACACTACTGTGCCACACTACTCGTTGACGCCGCTAAGCCAAACTGATCAGGGAAACTTCTATTGCCACACCGCTCGGTGACACTACCGTGCCAAACAACTCAAGGACACTGTTGTGCCACACCGCTCGGTGACACTACCGTGCCAAACAACTCAAGGACACTGTTGTGCCACACCGCTCGGTGACACTACCGTGCCAAACAACTCAAGGACACTGTTGTGCCACACCGCTCGGTGACACTACCGTGCCAAACTATTCAAGAGACGCTCGTGTAAAGGCACAGTCGCGAATGCATCTACGGTGGAACGCTACAACAATTCGCGAACACCGGCACCTCCGCTCCGAGCACGCCGTGACTCAATGGGCAAAGTGCACACGCAACCTTTCCGCAAGAAGGGGCAGAGATAGAACACTTGTCACCCCCCCCCCCGACACCGCTATCTCATTTGTTGCATCGATGCCCATGCCATCCGTGTTCAGCTACTTGCGTCGACCTATCGTCAAGCACGAAAACCCAAGCCGGAACGCGAATCTCAAAATCATCGGGGGGGGGGGGGGGCAGCACGTTCATCGTCATTTCTCGAGTGCACATAAAAACTCCGACACGGAGAGCCAGTTCGCCTTTTTGCGCAACGGTGTTTGTTGTCTTGGTGCCTTCAATCCTGTCCAGATTTTTCAGACACCCTTCAGTCCCCTGTGCGTGCGCCTGTCCGACCGGAATCAAACGCCAATCGAGGTGTCCCTCGGTGTCGCTCACCGTGATGATTTGGTGCCCGTGGACTAGAGGCGATGGTTTGGTTACCACCTGAGCAGTGCCGGATTAAGCTGGTGCGGGGCCTGTAGCATATGTTATAAAGCGGCCCTAAATAAATAACAAACATTAAAACACGAAATTTTAACCCTTATAATAAAGTAATTGTATTTTTTTCATTTTCTATACAGATAATACGAAAAAATCGCTAACCTTAAACACCCAGTCGTTCATAAAAGTTGAAGGCGGTATAGTACTATAGTAATAGAGCAAGTGCAGAATCACTGAATCGGAATTGATAGATTGAAAGCATTTAGCGCGGGGCCCTTAAAAGTGCGGGGCCCGTAGCTACTTATGTAGCTACTTTTACTACGAGGATAATCCGGCACTGCACCTGAGCAGCCAAAACATTGTTGATGTGAATTTCTAGACCCTAGGGCAGGGGTGGGGAACCTTTTTTTCTGCCAAGGGCCATTTGGATATTTATAACATCATTCACGGGCCATACAAAATTATCAACTGAAAAAATAGCCTGTTATATTTGGTCAAACATTTAATTAACTCACCCCTAATGTGATGGCTGGAATTGCTTCTCTTTGGTGAGGCGTGTGATGATGTTAGCTGGTATTGATGATGTTGCTACTCGCAACTGATTTTCCAGGTTTGCTCCTAGATTTATTGAATTTCGAGTCCCGCCTGCCTTGGCAGGGCCAGAGACCAAATGATTTAATGGGCCTCATACGGCCCGCAGGCCGGACGTTCCCCACCCCTGCCCTAGGGTGTAGTCCTGCAGGTCCTTTATCAGAATCTCTATTTATCCTGGAAAAAATCCGATGAGCTATGAAGCTTTTTAAACTCCCCCGCAACAGCACGATGTCTCCGGCTTACTCGTTACAGGCTCTTGCATTACTGTACCTTGTACACACGTACAGTCTTGTGTCTCTGTCAATCCAATGCTGGATGAGGGGGGGGGCCTCCTCCACACCCTGCAGGCCGTGATATTTTAACCATACTTCACCACGCTGGTAAGTGTGGGTTGCTGACCGTAGGTGATGGTGCAGAACAACAGTGGATGTTTCTTCTGCACCGCCCTCAATGTCTATGTCGTCTGTCTTTGCGCATGATGATCGCCCAACCCGAGCGCTATCCAGGCTCAACCCTGCCAGACTTCTTGGATCTGATTTAGATTTTAGTGGATTCAATGGAACTTGCATAACGTTACACCACACGTTTAACATGCTATTAAACGAAGGGACCAATGAGTTGATATAGCATGCCAACAAATATACGTTGACTTCTTGTAACTTTGACCGTGTCTCCCGGACTCAATCGCTGGATCAGGGCAGGCTGTAGAATATGGGGTTTGTATTCTTGGGATAACAAATGTGATTAAGTTAATTAATAAGTTATGCGGTGTTGCGCAGCCTTGATAGTGATATAATTTTGCCTGCGTTTACTTTACTTGAGTCACTGTAATGCTCCACAGAAGCACAATTATGGGCTTTTGTTAATATAAACATAATTAATTGTTGTATGTATGTACCGTACGTTGAACTTCTTTCGCACCGTACGTAAGCGGTGCTAATCGGAGGTGCCGCGCAACGACGTCTCTGGTTTACGATTAAATGGACCGCACCGTGAAGTTAGATGGCTCTTGTCAATATTGTAACAACAACAACCTGATAGCACAAGTGTGTGTGTGTGTTCTGTTTAACGAGCCTGACTGCTCTAGAGCCAAAAGGTCAAACCAGTCGAGATTTGTTTTTGGTTGTGCTAATAAATTCTGCTGGTATATAGTGGTCATAAAAGCTAAGAACGATGTATATATATTTTTCGATTCATATGATTTCATATGTAACGCCGTTTTCAACTGTAATTCACTTCCGTATATCACGTGGTTATAAAAAAAAATCCGACGAAACCCGACGCAGTTTGTCATCCCAGATATCACGAAACGAAACATCTGCGTCTGAGCACGGTGGCCTGTTGGCTTGAGACGAACAATGACTCGTCGATTTGCATGCCACAAAATGCACATTCACAGCAGCGGGGAAATTTACCGCACGGTGTACGCTGACGCATTTGCGAATCGGCAAAACAATTGTCAAGAAACTCCCCCCCGCCCCACTTCAAAAAGTGTGCCACGTTTGGCGTTACTTTACAAAGGGGATTGCTCATCAGTTGAGATCGTTGAACGTGCCAGGCGAGCCAGCATTTCACCTTTCCTCCCTGACCCATCCATCCCTCCTGACATTATTACCACTGTGAACTCTCGCAGCAGAAAGCAGTGAACCCACCGGGTGCTCGAGAGCGCGTTCCTAACTCGACATTGTGCCACGTGCGGCCCAGGTAATACAAAGGGAGAGGTGGGGGGGGGGGTGGTACCTTTTTATCGTGTCGCTGGTACATTGTGTCTTTAAAGTGGATATTCACAGGTTACACACATCGGGGATTGCTGCCGTGGTTGTAACGGTCAGCGCACTGGGACTTGCAATCCAGAGGCGGCCGGTTCGATTCCATTTCCCGGCGTGGAACTTTAAACAACGGGGGGCAAGTATCTTAAGTTTCTCCCCACAAACCCCCCCCCCCCCAACAACATCAGTCTGTGCCCAGCAGTGTAACCGTACGCACCACGGTTAGGAGTCGACCGGCAGGTTGCGTGTGGCGGGGTAAAGTGTGGGTAACTCCAAAGACGTCTCTAGTTGGAAACCCTCTACCCGCCAGCAGTGGCGATTGGCAAGCCACAGCTGCACCTTGACGTGCATCCACTCAAACAAGATCTCGTCATAGGCCCCTACGAGGGGTGGTGGCACAGCTGGCGTCGCCCGAGGCGCATGCGGCTCTGTCCGAGGGGGGCAGAACGTAGAAGAACGTGCCATCACGGTAGCAGAGAAGAACAAATGTCTCCCGTGCTGTGCCGAAAACTGCCAATATATGTACACCAAGGCCGTAGCCATGGAGTCAACATTGGGGGGGACTAAGTCTTCCAGGGTGTCTGGGGGTCCCAACCCAGAAAAAATTCTACATTTTAAAACTAATTTCCTGCCTGAAATATTTAAAAATAATTCACTAACACATGGGATGGACTTTTTAATTCATTTTTCACAATGTCTAATAGTGTTATTGTATTACATTGCTTTGTTTTTACTTTTTTACCTTTTCTTGTTTCATTGTACGTAATGTCAGAGATTAGGGATTAATAAATTACAACCATAACCACAATCATATAAACATAAATCTATGCATTGTTATATGAAGACAAGTGCAGATATTGTGGCCAAGGTTGAGCAAATTGTTGTTTTTATTTACATAGCCCCCCCCCATATTCAAATATGCCTTGATGTACACACTTAGAACGCACATACACGTGGCTCTCTGCGGAACTCACGGGAACTTTTTGTGCTCTTGGTCTGTTACAGGTGTGTGCACCCCTGATTATAGCAGCGCTCGGAATTGGATATGAACACAAAGCCATTGGGTTGTCGTAACGCGTTTTCGTTCGCGTGAATACGCATCGAATTCACGCGCATCCAACCGGTGCGTTTGTTGTGGACAATGCCCGGCCACGTGTGTACACCCAGTAAACATTGTACAGATGCGGATAGTGCATTGCCATGGAAAAATTGTCAACTTGAGTCAATTGATTTGGTGATGCTGCTGCTGCTGCGTTGGCAGTGGCGTTGTGGTGCAATAAAAGCGGACTGCGACAGAACCATAAGGGGGGGGGAGCGGGAGGGGGGGGCGAGGGGTGGAAACTCATATTCATCAATAACACTGTGGCCTTAAAAAGGGTGAACACATAATAGGTTACTTTTCAAGCGTCGACCTTGTGCTATTAAGAAGGGCTATTGCCCAACAACGTAACCTATTATACTTTTTCATTTTAAGGCCACAATGTGATTGACGAACGTGTTGAATTGTCGTCATGTGGCGACTCAAGAGGTCAAAATGCCGAGACAGCAATTGCCGGAATTCTTGGGTTCGAGTGCGAGCTACAGCCGCCCGCTAGGGGCGCCACGGGAGCGAAATGTTCACTAACTCGCCTGGTTTACGGGAGGTCTTGGGTACCGATCCCTGACGCCTGTTGTATATTTGGAGCTTGTCCGTCTCTCTCTCTGGGGGTTTTCCCTCCACATTGAGAATCAACGTCACGCGTTCAGAGCATTTGGCTGCCATAAATGTCCACGTGACAAGCCACTTCGCTGAGCCATCATGTGACCAGGTCGCTTCTGGCAACGAGCTACGATATCGCTCAGTGGTGGGTCTTACCTGGTAAAATAAATAACAAAAACACACGTTTGTAAAAACTGGATTCTCCAGTGCAGTTAGGCTGGTGGCCCGGCCCGCTCACGAATGACAGCATGTCAACAACAAACCGCGCCCGTGGTAAGTTTTTGTTCTGCGTTCAACCAATCGTGAATACATTCCAGCTCTTGAGAGAAATGCTAAAATATTGCTTCGATCATCACGTGACAATTTAATCAAAGAGTAAACGGCAGAATGCAAGTCCCTGTTTTTTGTAAAGTTAACAAGGCCACTTGAATGATTTCCCAACGCATTCTCCATCTCTTCAGATGGCACCGATGGCACAAATTGGAAAACATTTTGGAAAAAAGACCAACTAGCTAAAACGTATACTTGCAACAATGAAAAACATTTGACAAATCAAAGATAATAAAAACACGTGTAAGGCACTTTAATGGTTATTAATTTGACGATGATTGACAAGTGTCGATGACTGATGTGGACCATGACGATAAACATTCATTATGCTTAGCACGTTTACCAGGAAAACAATTATTATAGCCATTAAGCTGATTATTGTAAGCTTGATGATAAGCATCACAGGTAATTATCATGATCATAGCCGTGACTGTTATTGGGAACGGATCATGAAAATGATAACCATGATAGTGATTACCATGATTATTATATCACTGATTATTATCGATAGATTTCAATAACTGTGATTACCATTGCTTATAAATATTACCATGACCATGATTATTGTACGATTATAGTTATTGCAATATCCGTGAATGACAATTACACCACAAGCATTATTGATCATGATAATTACCACAACCATTATTACCACAAATGGCGACAGTCGTGATGATAATCGTGCAGCTGTGGTGATGACCACGGTCTGAAACGGACTTCCAGAGGCCTGAAAAGCCCTTTTTGTCAATCCGCTGCTGGATGAAGGCCTTATCCACGCCACTTCAGCCATGGGGATCATTTGACCACACTTTGCCGATCTCTGCTCAGCCGTGGGTTGTCGGAGGGCAGAGAGCATCGATACGGGGGCATTGAAGTACAGAACCGCAGTGCTGTGGCTCGGCTCGCTCAAGGCAACAAAAAGCTTCTTCTCGTGAAGATAAACTTGTTATTCCTCGATTACACTTCGTTTGTGGGTCCTTCCCGCGCACCTCCGGATTAGCACGGTTGGCTACGTACGGTGCGAAAGAAGTTCATACACCACGTACTATGATACTAATTACCATGTGTGTAGAACGTATTTCGCACCGTATGTTGCCAACCGCGCAAATCGGAGGCGCGGTTGAAGGACAAACGAAACGAAACGCAAAAAAGCAGTTCTACGGAAGTGAGTGTTCAATCGAGATTTTAAAAAAGCTTAGAAAGTGCAGCACAACAATCGACCGGTTGCTGCACGGCCCTAAGCTGCCCACCCCACTTTGGCTTGCAACCCGATAACGGATTACGAGCGTGATCGACAACCCTGCTCGGTTTCTCGGAAGTGAACTCGACTCGTTGACGCCGCTGCATCTCCTGTAAATAATTCGATGATTAAATTGTCATTTTTTTTGCCCATGGGCACGCGAGTCAATGACACAACATTGCCAACCGTGGAGTGTGTGGAAGAGACGATACGCGCAGAGGTCGCAAGAACGGTCGCACACCCCAATACACAATCATCAGCCATAATCAATCCACCGCTGGATGGAGGCCTCCCTAAACCGTCACGGTCTCTCATTGTCCTGCAGAGTAAGAAAGGTTAAATACCCCCCGCCCCCACCTCCCTATAGACTTAACAGACTGTTGGGGCAAGTGCTGTTAGCGAGCACCCATGAAGGCCAGAATGGCAAACGAGGGGGTGGGTGGCCAACACCACGCCCGACCACCTTTGTCTCCCCAGTGGCGATGTTTATACACCGCACCAGGTACTCATACGGCCGAATCGACCAAGAGGACGCCCAGGATCGGTACAGATAATCGTCGCCTGGTGTTGGCCGTGCAGCACGAATCGAACTCGGGTTGCCGGGTTCGAAGCGCAGCGCGCTAACCGCTCCGCCACCGCTCCCCACGGAGTAACACCCCCACCTAGCGCACGAGCGGATTTCACCGCTCCGTCTCCGCGATGGTAAGTCTCTCGGGCGCGTTCCATCCTTTGGCTGCCGCTTGGTATTCTCATCCACCAGCCGCCCCCCAAACACACACGTGGACTCTGTACCATCAGACATAATTGCGCGTATCGTGAGCCACGGGTGTATCGCTAACATGCCTACTCTATTCACACTATGTACAGTACATGCATGTACGGGATATGCTCTATATGTCGCTAAAGTTCACAGTCTGCCGATAATGTAGGGAGTCATTTAAGACAGCCACTTCGGCAATGCACTGCTAGATGAAGGCCTCCCGTACGGCGTTCCGATCGTGGCGATTGTTTGACCATACTTCACCACGCTGCTCAATGTTGGTGGAGGGGGGGGGGACAGGGTATCACCAGGGCCGGTTCAGATATCGAAAATGGCTGGCAGCAAACTCAGGTCGACAGGTTTATAGTGCGGTGTGCAAACCAATGTGCCGCTGATCCCCCACCCAGGTATAGCATAAGGGACAAACGGGGCCAGCAGCCCTCCCCGCCCCCAAACCCACCCCATCCCAAAAACATTTTGGCTAGAGTGGCAAGACCACCGCTGTGCCCCCCCCCGAGTGATCAACTTGTCTGAGCCCCCTCGGCTCTTCGACATCGGGAGCCCCCCATGGCCACCTGCTATTCTACCCCCCCCCCCCCCCGCAAGTTCCCCAACTTAAAAAAAATTGCCCTCGCGTGTTCGTGTCTGTGTGTGCGCGTGTGCGTGTCGGACCAACATCTCTGCTTTATTGACCTGGTCAAGCCTATGATACCATCAGTAGGCCTAGGCTCTGGGTTGTTCTTCGTGCTTTTGGAGTCCCTGACCCTCTGCTCACGATCATTAAGGACCTTCATGATGGTGAGCGGGGACGGGTAAAACTACGTGGCCGGGAGTCAGAGCCATTCCCTGTACACCTTGGGATGCGACAGGGATGTCCTCTGGCTCCCACATTATTTAACATATATTTTGACCACATAGTTCGTGAAGCCTCAATAGCTGTACTGGGGGAATCTCCATTTGGTCCAGATATAATGGGAGGCTGATCGATGCCCAGGTGCGGTCAAGGGATGGCTCCCTATTGCTCAACCACGTTATGTATGCCGATGATTTGGTAATAGCTGCTCATGCAGAGGAGTTGGAGACGCCGCTGCTGAGACTGGAGCGTGCCACTAAGAGATGGGGCCTTACCATCAGCCCCATCAAAACTAAGCACCTGCCTGGGTATTTTGTACCATCGGACACTCCACCCCCACAACTCCCAATCGGTGATGGGGCAGTTGTGGAGAGAGTGGAGAGTTTCCCATACCTGGGCAGTGTGCTTATGACTGGCTCCAGTTTAACTGCAGAGGTCTCACTCCGAATCAGTCGAGCGGCAATATCTTTTCATCGGTTGCGTAACGCTGTGTGGAAGCTACCTGGTCTGTCGCTCCGCACGAAGCTTCAGGTCTTCTCGGCCACGGTCATTCCCTCCCTTCTCTCCGCTTGCGAAACGTGGACCCCCCTAATGGAACATCTTCGCCGGTTAGAAACATTTAGGCTGGCCTGCCTACGATCCATCCTGGGTTTAACCAGACTGGATTGTGTGAGGAGCTCACAAATCCTTGAAAGATCTGGGCAAGGTCCCATCGGTGAGCTCCTCCGGCGGGGAAGGCTGCGATGGCTGGGTCATGTAGCCCGCATGCCCAGCCACCGCATGCCAAAACAGCTTTTGTTTGGCCGGATTGAGGGGGCTAAGCGGGCGCGGCACGGGCTAGAGAAGAGATGGCGTGATGTGGTACAGGAGGACGTGGAGCTGAGTGGACTTGCCGATGACTGGTACCAGCGGTGTCAAGATCGGCCTCTGTGGAGGAGGCTCGTGAAGGACGCTACTGGGCAGTTGGAGGTAGTCGCCCTCCAACAACAACGGAGGGCGGAGGAGCGACGCTCAGAACAACGAGCGGAGCGCCGGGTGGCTAAAGCTCAGCAGGTTGGCACAGTAGGAGGCAAGGGTGGTGCATCAGCCAGTCATCTCAGTCAGTCGACCCGTGGCACCTGGGTCTGCCCCGTGACCTCCTGCCAGCGGGCGTTCGACACTTCACGTGGCCTCAGGGTGCACATAGCCTGGCACAAGCGTCGTGGTGACGTCACCGCCATTTAGTGGCGAATGGCGCTTGTTTTTGTTGTTGTGTGCGTGCGTGTCGGACCTACATCTCTGCTTTATTGACCTGGTCAAGGCCTATGATACCATAAGTAGGCCTGGGCTCTGGGTTGTTCTTCGTGCTTTTGGAGTCCCTGACCCTCTGCTCACGATCATTAAGGACCTTCATGATGGTGAGCGGGCCCGGGTAAAACTAGGTGGCCGGGAGTCAGAGCCATTCCCTGTACACCTTAGGGTGCGACAGGGATGTCCTCTGGCTCCCACATTATTTAATATTTATTTTGACCACGTAGTTCGTGAAGCCTTCACTAGCTGTACCAGGGGAATCTCCATTTGGTACAGATATAATGGGAGGCTGATCGATGCCCGGGTACGGTCAAGGGATGGCTCCCTATTGCTAAACCACGTTATGTATGCCGATGATTTGGTAATAGCTGCTCATGCAGAGGAGTTGGAGACGCTGCTGCTGAGACTGGAGCGTGCCACTAAGAGATGGGGCCTTACCATCAGCCCCATCAAAACTAAGCACCTGCCTGGGTATTTTGTACCATTGGACACTCCACCCCCACAACTCCCAATCGGTGATGGGGCAGTTGTGGAGAGTGGAGAGTTTCCCATACCTGGGCAGTGTGATTATGACCGGCTCCAGTTTAACAGCAGAGGTCTCACTCCAAATCAGTTGAGCGGCAATATCTTTTCATCGGTTGCGTAATGCTGTGTGGAAGCTACCTGGTCTGTCGCTCCGCACTAAGCTTCAGGTCTTCTCGGCCACAGTCATTCCCTCCCTTCTCTATGCTTGTGAAACGTGGACCCCCCTAATGGAACATCTTCGCCGGTTAGACACATTTAGGCTAGCCTGCCTACGATCCATCCTGGGTTTAACCAGGCTGGATTGTGCGAGCTCAAATCCTTGAAAGATCTGGGCAAGGTCCCATCGGTGAGCTCCTCCGGCAGGCAAGGCTGCGTTGGCTGGGTCATGTAGCCCGCATGCCCAGCCACCGCATGCCGAAACAGCTTTTGTTTGGCCGGATCGAGGGGGCTAAACGGGCGCGGCACGGGCTAGAGAAGAGATGGAGTGATGTGGTACAGGAGGACGTAGAGCTGAGTGGACTTGCCGATGACTGGTACCAGCGGTGTCAAGATCGGCCTCTGTGGAGGAGGCTCGTGAAGGATGCTACTGGGCAGTTAGAGGCAGTCGCCCTCCAACAACAACGGAGGGCGGAGGAGCAACGCTCACAACAACGAGCGGAGCACCGGGTGGCTAAAGCACAGCAGGTTGGCACAGTAGGGGGCACAGGTGGTGCATCAGCCAGTCATCTCAGTCATCTTAGTCAGTCGACCCGTGGCAATTGGGTCTGCCCTGTGACCTCCTGCCAGCGGGCGTTCGACACTTCACGTGGCCTCAAGGTGCGCATGGCCTGGCACAAACGTCGTGGTGCCACTTAGTGGCGAATGGTGGTTGCTGTCTGTGTGCGTGTGCGTGCGTGCGTGCATGTTTGTGTGCGTGTGTGTGTGCGTCTGGTTGAGTGCTCGCCAACAGCACCCCTTGCCCCCAACAGTCCACATGGCCAGAGGGGGCGCGCGTCTTTGTCAAGCGCAGCGCTGAAGATGAACGGACGGCACTCGAGGGATCAACGCTTTTTAACGCCGAAAACGACGCTGGAACACTGCAACGACAGCCAGGACTGATAGAGAGGGTTTGAGAATCGAAGAGGCCCACCTCCCCCCCTGCGTAAACAATCGTCTGAGTGTCTTGGTCTGTGGGACCCGCTCACCCACGACTCAGACACGAGAAGGGGGGGGAAGGATGGGGCTGGGTACCAGGTGAGACAGGTACCAGGTGAGACAGGTACAGGTTCCAAAAACCAAGCTGCAGGTCCCATGTCTCAAGTAGCCGAATTTAGATATAAACACATTTCTAATATAAGTAACATATCCTAATATTTGACAAGTGGAGGGAAGGCAAGGGCAATGTCAGATCAGCACAGCTGTTCTTGCTCCCAAGGGAAGGGCTTATATCTGGCTAAATCCCAAGTTTCAGAGTCACAGGTGCTTCACAACTCAATTACAGATGCCAGGTCCTTGGTTCTGCAACCCAAATCTCAGGTCCTGAGTTTCAAATCCAAGGTCATAAGTCCAAAATCCCAGATCTTCAATTCCAATTCTCATGTACCACATAATTAGTCTCAGGTTCTGAGTCACATGCTCCAGGTTATAAGTCCTGAAACCGACGTCTTTTGTCCTAGAACACAGGTTATCAAGTATCAAAACCCAGTTCCAAGTCCAGAATCCTATACAAATCTTAATTTCTCACCGAATATTCACTTTCAGACGAGAGCACATGACTAGTATCCACAACCAAAAGTATTATGAATGTGGTGTGCTGGGTGTGGATATATTTCCCGGGTCACCGACCCAGACAGACTGCGCCGAGATTAAGCCCTGGTCCCAAGTTTCAGATCTTTGGTCCAAAGCTTCAGGCCCGATGTGCTGAAATCCACAAGTCTCCATTCCCGGGTCCAAGATCACGGGTCCTACATCACAGGTCTTTAGTCCCGAGTCCTTTGTCTCAATAAAAAAATAAAAATCCCATGTCCTTTGATTGGTCCCAAGTCCCGAGTCACAGCTGCCAGGTTCCCGGCGGCACTCAGCAACGGAGGGAGCTTTTGCGCTTGAATGGCTTGGTCATGGCGAGCAGCAGTAGCGGCGGTTTGATGTTCGGCCTAGTGCGAGCAGGGCCCTTGGCGGCGTCGCGGGGTCTCTGCGCGTCCAGCTGCTGTAGCCGAGGGGAGGCAGGGTACTGCGGAGGAGGCAGGGGGGGGGGGGGCACAGACCAGGGGAAATGAGGAGGGGGGCGGAGGAAAAAAAGGCAAAGGCGAGGAACCAGATTGATTGAAGGATGTGTATCAATCAATTCTAAATCCAGACAAAAAATTCGTGCGGAACTTTACGAGGTAGCAAAAAAAAAGCGGCTGAGAAAAATAAACAGGAGGCGATGCTTTTTGTTTTGCCATGGAATCGATTCACCTTTGCCGCCCCATAGTCGGGAACTCCCTTCCATCTGTCATGCGTGTTGTGTTTTCAAGCCCTTACACATCCTTACTCCTTCCTTTGCCTATGACTTCCTCTTTCTCTCTAGAAACTAAACGTGCCCCGGTACATTGGTTGGAAATGCGGTGACAATTTGAGGATGCATACATTCCCATTGTATTGCATTGACTAACACAGAGACCCAGAGACTCACAAAGAGGCCTCCATACTTAGGGAGACCCAAGACACTGGCAGAATCATTTGTCTCTGATAGAGCGCCCCAAACACCAAGGCATCTCCAAGTGATTTAGACACGACTTAAATCACTTCTCATTTCACACATTTCACAGGGCACCCCCAGCGGCAGCTGTCCCTCTGCGGCACAAGTTGACTCAGCACCAACCTGCAAGTGGGCATGTCTGCCAGTAGGGGGCGATGATTGTGATTTGTAATCCCCATTGAGTGGCTTGCGGGTAATTCTTCGAATATCGCCAAGTATGCAGGAGGTCGTGGGTTCGATTCTGACCCTGATGCCTGCTGCTGTATATTTGTAGTTTGCATGTCTGTATCCCCATGGGAGCGTGGATTTTTCTCCGGGTCGTCCGGTTTTTCGCTCTACATTGAGAACCATCACGCGTTTAGAGTATTCGGCTGCTATAAATTTCCACGTAATAAGCCACTTTTGTTGAGCTGTCACTTGTGGCCAGGTCGCTTCTGAAAATGAACCAAGTAGCTCAGTGGGCCTTACCTGGTAAAATAAAAAAAAGTGTTTTAGTTTAGTACCACGCCGACGGATCATTGAGAATGAACTACAATGGCAAAGTGTGCGCCTCTCCGCGCTGACCTCCTGCGATCGCTTCCGTCTGTCACGCGGAGACACGGATCCGTCGCTCGCGCTCCGCCGCGGATGCTCGCTCAAGCCCGTGATTGGTCGGATCGGTGAGGAGGTGTGGCTCCTCAGCCGGATCGGTGAGGGGGAGTGGTCTTCGAGGAGCTCCTGTGCGACGCGCAGGGGAAAGCGGAATTAAACGTCACGACAAAAACTTCGGGAGCTCGACAAGGCAAGGGCCAAGAGATGGTCAGATGGAGGCGGGTGGTGTAGATAGATCAATGGACAGACAGATGGACGGTCAGACAGACGGACGGATAGATGGACAGGTGGACAGACATACCACATTGACGCACACATGAATGGAGCTAGCACACCAACAGCAGGACGGACAAAGATAATCAGACCAACACACTGAGACAGTAGGAAAAAAAAACAACAACTAGATGGACAGATATATAAATATATCGGCAGAAATTTGGGACAGATCTGGCCAACAGACATATAACACAGACAGACAGATGGACGAATGGATACACGGACATAAAAAAAAAACTGACAACTGGAGGAATACGCGCGCACACACGGGTGGACAGACGCACAGACCGACCGGTAAAAGGACAGGCAGATGCACGACGCATACAAAGAAGCGGACACACGTGTACACAAACAGATGCCCGGTCGCGCGCACAGACGGACCCACACCTGCATGCGTGGGGGCGTGCGCTCGGCGCTGCTCTCGCCGCGAGCCAGCCGGGCGAGCGGCTCGGGGATGCTGCTGAACAGCACCTCGCCGTGGTTCTCCACCAGCAGCGTCAGCAGCCGGGCCGACACGAGGGCGTCGCCCTCCGCGCCCTCCCCGTCGCGCGCTCGCAGCACGCACGGCGCCAGCGACTCCACGATCTGCGCACCCCCTCCCAATCACGCCCAAACAACGGCAGCGAGAGCGGCGGAGGCAGCGGCCACAAAAGACAGCGGCGACGTGAGTCCAGCGGCGCTTGTGCTGTACCGTATTTGTACCGCCACCCCTTCTTGCCCGCGTCGCAGCCTTTAGCGAGTTGGGGTGGGGGGGGGGGCGAAGTTTCACAATCAGAGCGTTCGGCACCAAGGCCACGTGGCCCGGCAGGATTTGAGGTAAGTGGCCCAGCTAGGCCAACACAAACGCAGCCCCGGGGTTTGTCGATCCACTGTCGGGTCGCGGAGGGATTTTTTTTGTTCTCCCCAACTCTGGTGAAAGCGGGAAGTGCAGATGATGGAGCAGAGTGCAGTACAACACCGTATTTTGGCAGCACTGTTCGCTACCCCACCCCCACTTACTGACAGTGAGCGAGCAAGTGTGAGCATGTGGAGGCACAGGTGAGCAAGTGCAGTCAGCAGGAACGGCTTAAATCGGGGGCAGGTTAATCGGTGCAAAGGTGAGCAATCATTGGGGGAGTGCACAAGTAAACCAGTGCGAGCGGGTGCACGTGTGTGTGAAAGCACGCGGGCGAGTGGGCGAGTGCAAGCGCGTGCGTGCGTGTGCGCGTGCGTGCGCGTGCGCGTGAGCGAGCGAGCGTACGTGCGCCCGTGTGCCCCGCGTCGTGTGCAGCGGAGGGAGCCGGCCGTTGGCGATGGCTCGTGCCGCCATGCGCGTCACCAGCTGCAGGCGGCGCCGGCTCGGGGGCGGCAGCAACAAGCAGCACACGCGCAGCGCCGCCACGCACGCGGCCTCGCGGCCCGCGCCCTCCGGGCCTGGGGGTACGGGTACGGGAGGGGGGGGAGGGGGAGCAGGGTCACAGGTCAAAAAGGTCATTTCTATTTACTATTTTTATTTCACCAGGTTAGGCCCACTGAGTTGTATAGCTCTTTTTCAGAAGCGACCTGGCCACAAATAATAGCTCAACGAAGTGGCTTATCAAGTGCCATTTAGAGCAGCCAAATACTCTGAAACGCATGTTGATTTTAAATGTGGAGGGAAACACCGGACGACCAGGAGAAAAATCCACGGGACCATGGGGAGAGAGACATGCAAACTCCAAATATCAGTGTCGGGTTCAAACCCACGGCCGACGATTAGGAACGTTAGCAAGGGCTGAATTATTCACAAGGCGGGTGGAGCCCTCCCTCCCCTATGTCTACTCAAATGTAAACGGCGACAAGCCAGCGGAGGGATTGGCGATTCAGGGATCAGGGGGCAGGGGGTGCGACTGCACGGACGGCGGGTGAGGAAGAAGCCAGCAAAAGGGGGTTTGCAACGAGCAACATCGCCGTAACTCACTCGGCACCAGGGTGGGGCCGCTCGCTGCCGACTGGACTCCGAGGTACGACGGCGTGGGGCTCGGCGTGGGGCTCGGCGTCGCTCCGAGGTCGCCGGCGCTGGCGCCGAGCGCCAATCCGCCGCGCCGTCCCCAACCGGCGTCAGCCCGCGCCGCGCCGTGAACGTCGGCGCAGCTGGCGGCGCGGCGCCGCCCGGCCTGCATGCGCCGCTCGCACGCCGACAGCGACGCCACTCGCGGGCGCGGCTCCGCGGTGGAGCGCCGCTCGGGGGGCGGGCTCCGCGACGTGCCCCCCCCCGCGACGCCGCCGAAGCCGCCATCCCACCGCGGGTCGCCCGCGTACTCGGGGAGGCACGTGTGCCAGGACCGTGGGCGCTGTGTTGTCCCCCACTCCTGGACATCCTGATCCAACCGCTCCGGATCCCCTGCCTCCCCGAGCTGCTGCTGGTGCTGCTGATGCTGCTGCCGGTGGTACTGCGGGTACTGTTGGTACTGCTGATGCTGCTGTTGCTGCTGCTGATATTGCTGCTGCTGCTGATGATATTGCTGCTGCTGCTGATGATATTGCTGCTGCTGATGATGATGATATTGCTGCTGCTGCTGCTGATAATGATACTGCTGCAGCTGCTGATGCTGCTGCTGATGCTTCGGCTGCTGCTGCTGCTGCAGCCGCTTCAGGAGGAAACTCTCGGCGCGTCCGACTGGACGTACCCAGGTTGGGAGTTCGGCGGACCCCGCGGCCGCCAGGCTGTCGAGCGAGAAGCAGCGCTGAGCCGGCGCCCAGGGGCTCACGTCGCCGTCGCCGTCGTCCACCTCCTCCTCCTCCAGCACGGCCAGCGCGTGGTGGCTGCGCCCGCGGTGGAGGGGGAGCGGCGCGGGGCGGGGGGCGGGCCGCACGAGACGTGGGGGGTCGCCCGCCGGCGCCGCCCGCGTGACGCTGTCGTGCCGCTTGACCCGCACGGGGGCGGCGCGACGGAACGGCGCGGCCTGCGTACGAGATGGCCGGCGGGGGTTGTGGCGGTTAGTCAGCTGAACGCGTGTAGTAGGCTTTCGCGACCGATATTATATCCATAATAAAAGGTTTTAGTTGTTTGGGTGAGATCGAGTGAATATAAATGCGTCACAAATGTCACTTTTATATTTACGCGATCCAACCACAAAAAAATGTACCTTCAACATGGGTAGCCGTGGTTTGATTGCAGCGAGAGATCACCCCCGTCCTTGAACCCATGCTTTTTCAATATCCACCCAACACCTCCGAGTATAATTGCTTAATCGCCATCTCAATCATCTATCCCTGGAGGAATCCGATGGGCTACAAAGACTCGTTTTTATGGGTCATTAGTATTTACATTACATCATGCCACCGTTACATGATGAGCAACAGGTCGCATGTGGTGGGGTAAAATATGGCGAACTCCTAGGTCTTCCGAGACATCTGTCCGGGGTGGAAGAAGTAGGCTAAAATACCCTCTTAACAGGCCGCTCTCCAGAGTGCCCTCTGATGGAGGCCCTTCTGCAACGTACATGCACGCACGTTCGTACGTTTAACTTCTTTCGCAGCGTACGTAGCCAACGGCGCTAATCGGAGGTGCGAGCAGGGCCGTGCGCACGTCACGTCGCCGCTTCCGCACCTCTACCCGACGTGGGCTGTGGGCCACTCGGCATGGCGCGACCTGCCACCCTCTCCGTGACGAGTTGACACAACGCGCCCCCACCCCGCCCTTCCCCCCGCTTCTCCCCCCTTACCGGCACGGCGTCGCTCGCGTTGCCCGCGGACGTGAAGCTCAGCAGGAGGTTCTCGGCCGAGGCCCAGGGCAGGTGAGCGGGGGCGAGGGTCGGCGTGGGGGTCCGCCGGAGGATGGGGGGCGGAGGTGGCGGGGCCCAGCGCTGGTCTCGCCGCGCCAGCGGCTCGGTAGGCCGGCGCTCCCGGTGCGCGGGCGGCGGCGGCGGCTCCTCCTCCAGGACGTAGCCCGTGAGGACTGCGGGCGCAAGCGGCGAGGGCGAGTGAGGCGGGTGGGGTGGGTGCGGAGTAGGTCAGTGAGCGAGTGCAAGGATGAATGGGTGAGCCATTGGGCGAATCGTCGAGCAAGCAGATAGGTGGAGGAGTCAGTGAGTGGGTGGGTAGATAGGAAAGTTTATGGGTGGGCGATTTGAGTGGGTCATTCAATGAGTGGGTGGATGGATGGGTGAGTGAGTGGATGAGTTGATGAGTAAGTCAATAGGTGGATGAATGAGTGGGTGGGTAGACAGGTAAGCGAGCATGTGAGTGACTGAGTGGGACAGTGAACGGGTAGATAGATTGTGGAGTGGATCAGTGAGAGGATAGGTGGCTGCGTGAGCAAGCGGGTCGGTTGGTGGTTGGAAGGAGTACGTCAACACGTTAGCGGGTAATTGCATAGAAGAGTGGGAGCGATTGAGTGAATGAGTGAGTGGGTGGATGCATAGGTGAGCGAGTAGGTAAGTGGGTGAAGAGGTTGGTGGGTGACTGTGTAGGCGAGTATGTTGTTGAGAGGTGAGGGAGCAGGTTCGTGGATGTGTAGCTGAGTGGGTGGGTTAGTGAAGCAGTGAGTGACTGAGTGATTAGGTGCATGAGTGAGTGGCTCAGGGTAGGTGAGCAAGTGGGATAGGCACCGAGCACACCGACGAAGAGGCGGTAGAGCGGGAAAGTGAGGAGCGGATCGGCGAGCGAGCAGAAGTGCTGCGACACGGAGCCGAACACATCCCTCTCGAAGCCCGGATATGATTCCGAGCGACCCGCCTCGCTGCCCGGCCCTGCGGGACACAATGGGGGTCACAAGGTCACACGGTGTCGCAGGGGCCAGGCGTGTAAGGGGCGGCAGAAAGACCAGGCAAAAGGGAGGGAGCTAGTGCAATAGGACATTTTTTTAGGCACTTGTAATGTAGTTATGGATACTGCCACAGTTAATGCTGTAGTGACCCAAATCTGAACCCGACTGATCACTACTTTCCCCAGTGGGCAAATGGGATGGAGACCTCCAATCACACTAAAAGGCATGGTCACATGACGACCAGAAGTTCTGTACTCTGGTAGCCCGATCGCCAAGGCGACCGAAAGTGGTGCTTGTGATGATGGCGGCAGCTACAACGGTGGTGGTGAAGATGGCATCGGAGGTGACGGTGGTTGCACGGTGATGTGTTCCGCCACATGCACTCACAGTTGGCCAAGCACTTCATGGCAGTGAGGACCCAGTGCGGCAAGTCGTCTGTGGAGGTGGGAAGGAAACAGGGGATCGAGACCAGAAAATCAGAAGCAATTTTTTTTTTAATGAAACTTACATTTGCATTGGTGCCCAGGCACAGCATTGAGAGCAATGGACATGGAAGCAAGGGCATATGAGAGGGAGACGGGGGGCAGAAGGCAATGAGAGCAGGGAGCTGGCAACAAAACTGTACATAATGCACGGTCAGTCGAGGGAGTGACTCGATTTCCGAGCTCACTGTCGGATGAAGCTCAAAAGGCGTTGAAACACTGTGGATGTGTTGATGTTGAACTCAGCTGGGAGAAGTCTCAAGCCACTGGTGAGGAGGAGGAGCTGTGTTGGTCAGAATTTGATCAAGGGGTGAGGGCGCAGGGGGTGAGGGCTTAGGGGGCTGAGGGCTCAGGGGGTGAGGGCTCAGGGGGTGAGGGCTGAGGGTCTGAGGGCTCAGGGGGTGAGGGCTCAGGGGGTGAGGGCTCAGGGGGTGAGGGCTCAGGGGGTGAGGGCTCAGGGGGTGAGGGCTCAGGGGGTGAGGGCTCAGGGGGTGAGGGCTCAGGGGGTGAGGGCTCAGGGGGTGAGGGCTTAGGGGGCTGAGGGCTCAGGGGGCTGAGGGCTCAGGGGGTGAGGGCTCAGGGGGCTGAGGGCTCAGGGGGCTGAGGGCTCAGGGGGCTGAGGGCTCAGGGGGCTGAGGGCTCAGGGGGTGTTATGCAGCACCGGTGTCGTCCTGCAGGATGACGAGGCCGCGTCTCCCCGCGCCCTGCACGTTGCGCATGATGTGTGTGGGGTCGACGCTCGCGGGGTCCAAGAGTCCGGCGAGTGATGGCAGAGACAGCGCCTCGCACAACCTGCACATGCACACACAAAGACAACGATTCCCCGCACAGTCTTCAACAGACTGATAATCGTCAGTGGTGTTGACTGGGAGCTGGCAAATGAGCTCGGGTTGCCGGGTTCGCAGCGTGCTAACCGCTGCGCCACCGCTCCCCACATGCGTGCACGCGCGCGCACACACACACACAAAAAACACGACCCAAAGAATCGCACGTACAGCGCAAGCGCGACGTTGCGCCACTCGTCGGGGTTAAAGGTCGCCTTGGCACGAGCCGGTGAGGTCGACCCCGACCACAGCGACGGCGGAGCGTCGGCCTTGAGGCCGAGGCGCCTCCTGGCCGCGGAGCCCGAGTTCCTCTCGGAGAGCGGCTGCCGCGAGCCGCTGGACATGGACTTGGCGGGAGAGGCCACCGGGAACCTGTGGGGAATTATGGCGGGATTGAGACGTGGCCTCATTAGAAGAACAGCGCTTTTGGTAACAAGGACAATCATCGCCCATAGAGCCTTGATAGACTGTTGCGGACAAATACAGTTCGTGAGCACAAGGGGATGGTGTGTCGAGCACTGCACCCAGGCAAATTTGTTTCCCCTGTTTGAACACCAGGTGTTCATTTAAGGGTAAATAACCGAGGGGAGGTCCAGGACCGGTTCTGACATCACTCTCCACCGACGTTGGTCGTGGCCGGGAATCGAACTGGGGTTGCCGGGTATTGTCACGCAGTACGGTGACGCACGACTACACGACCACTCCCCGCACACATCCACTCTCTCGCACACTCAAATACATTTTTGTTGTTGTGAAAGCCGCACACGAATCCTGAATGCTCTCACGAACTGAATGCAATAATGTCACATTCCTCTCATTGCGGACTAGCAATAATGATAATGTCAAAACTGAAATACCCCCTTCCCCCTGCCCCTCGGGAGTAAACTCACATTCTTGGGCATCTGCCTCGCTGTCCCTCTCGGTGGGCTTTCCTAATCGTCGTGTCGCAGACAGAGTTGGTATCCACATACCATTTTTTTTGTTATTTTACCAGGTAAGGCGCCACCGACCTATGCAGCTCTTTTTTTCAAAAGCGACCTGGCCATCCTCAAATGATAGCTCAACTAAGTGGTTTATGACGTGGAAATTTACAGCAGCCAAGTCGCCGAGGCCACGGATTTAAATCCGGATTCCGGTAGCTCGCGATTAAACAGCCGGGTTCTCGAGTGCAGCGACGCGATGGTCTCGGCCTCGTCACCAATGACCATACGCCAAAAAAAACAAAACACCAATCTTAAAAAATTTAGTTTTGCATTTCGTTTGGTCAAATTCCAGCCGTGGGAATAAAAACAATATATACTGGTTGCAATTTTTCTCCGCGGCAGGCTGTTTGGGAAAGTGCGGCACACATAGCGTGCAGAAGAGGTGACCCGAAGCGAGCTCGGAGGGAGTCCCATTGTCTATCTCGGGGGTAGAGTGGGGGAATGGTCGTGCACTGCACTGCGACCCTTCCCAACAGACGGTTCGATTGCGCAAGAGAAATACATTGGGAAGGGACCAAAGCAGACTTTGTTGGGGGGGGGAGAGAGGGCGACCGACCACCTGCGCTCCCCACCGTGCCACGCTACGAGCACGTGCTCAAACCACACGCTCTGATGGCGCACAAAGGAGACTCCTTTATACGTATGTCGAACTTCTTTCGAACCGTACGTAGCCAACCGTGCTAGTCGTTTGGCTAGGGTGATTGTCCCTTTTGTGTCGTGCTATCGATTGGGGTGTTTTTTTGGGGGGGGAGGCAAAGGGGGCACTTTCTCCAAACTGCTATTTGAGTCAGAAACTAATTTTTGTTCAGTGGGGCAAATGCCGTGACCCCTTTCAGGGAACGAAAGCAAAGTGGTGTGGACACACCTGAAGGTGGCCCCAACTGTCTGCAAATCAACGTACAAGTCAGTAAAGAAAATATTTTGACTTTGTTCATGAATTTCTAAACGTTTGCAGAACTAATCTTTGTTTTTTTTGGTAAATCACGTAGAAATAAGAAAAATAAAAATACATTATATTATGTAATTTTATTTTTATTTTTCTTATTTCTACGTGACTTCACCGAAAAAAAACAAAGATTAATTCCTGCAGTCACGAAAGCATCAAATCTAGTTTGCAGAACTGTTCTCATGAAGACAGTTTTCTTTTAACACTAAGCACATTCAACAGTGGAGGTGGGGGGGGGAGGCGTGGTGGTGAAATGGCTGACGCCGTTGTCATCACACTGTGCTCAGAACCTTAGCTAACTATTCCATTCCCTGTCCACGGCTAACACATCAGCGGCAGGCGATATCTGAATCGGTCCCGAAGACGCCCAGGGGTAGCACCGCTATCAAAGCCAGCCCACCCCACCCCCCCCCACAGTCAAATCGCAGCCTGCGGTCGACGACTCTCATTTCAAACATTTTTTTTTAAATCAAAGCTGTGCTGCTATGAGGCACTTACACACCCGAGTCAACCGTAAACGATTTCAAAGTTGGTTGCCCAGCCGCACCTGTAGAGCTTGGAGTCGTCGCGCACCGCCTCCGTGCCCCAGCGTCCCTTCACGTCCTCCACGACGTGGTTCTTGAGGAACTTCCCGAGCAGCTGCAGGGTCTGCTCGCGCGTCACCGTGGGGCCGAAGTTCCGGTTGTCGCGCAGCAGCGCGTGCAGCCAGTCGGCCGCCTCGGCGGCCGTGAAGCATCGGTCGTGCGATCGCAGGTGCAGGCGGTGGCGGCGCACGGGCATCCCCGCTCGGAAGAGACGCGTCACCTCGCCCCACTGCACGGTCGCGGGGAGGGCGGTACACACGCATGCACGCATCAATACGTGAACCCCCCCCCCGGCACACCACTTCCAGGATACACCTTGCTATGGATACACCATCGCCCTGTGAATAGCCTCCGCCACCGCCCTAGCATCTTCGATAAGCTGCTTTAGTTTGGCTGCTGGAGCCTCTGGTGTTTACACTGCATCTTAAGAATCATAAGCATGGCCTTGTGTAGCTTGGGCAACTTGCAGCGGCCTAGAGTTCCTGAACACGCCGTAAACGAACACATTTATTGTCTTTGTTTCCTCAAATATAAGTATCGTTAAAGTCACATTTAGGGCAATGGGAACAAACAAGACAGAAGAAAAAACAAAAAATACGAAGCAACACAAACGAGATGGCAATAATGAAACAGATGGGAAAAGACTCTTGAATCGATCCATAACCCCCGTCATCGTGACAATCAAACAAATCGCCTTGCAGATACGCCTGCACATTTGCATTTCTTCGAGGCTTTAGCGGGACGGAAGGTGCTACGGCTGGGAGTGGGCTGAATGGGGAGGGTCTGTGTTGAGAGCCAAAGTTTGTATTTGCAAGCAAAAGCTACCCTTAGGCCTGTGGGTTCTGGGTGTACATTCACCACGGTGGCGAGGAATTTCAGGCCAGTGATGAATACAGTCTTCTCCTTTTAGTGAAAACATCGTCCCGCTTAAATGGCGTAAGAGGCGGATATGCCTCCGCCATGAAAGAGTACGTGAAGTGATTTATTGAATTTTTGTTGTTCATTTTGCTGCTGGTTAAAGTTGGAATTACAAACTGCCGCCTGTATTTTCCATGAAATACAGCCATTTTGTTTGCCGCGCAGTTCCAACTCTACATTGTGTGTTGCAACATTTAAGTGTCGGCCTCCGTTTCAGTTGCATTGCATTCCTTTCGAGAATAGAAAGATAGGAAAATGGAGAAGAGGAAGACCAAGAAAGTTTAGTAAAGACTCGATAAACAGTGATTTACAGGTCATTGAAATGGCTAGGCTGACTGAAGACCGCAAAATTGTGGCTAAGCTCAGTTTAACACGTAGGCTTTTGCGACCAATATCATCCATAATATAGGTGTTTTGGGTTGATGAAGCTAGTTGTAATTACTGGCGAAACGTCGTGTGACAAACCTTACTAATTGACTGTGTTGGGTAGTGGCGGGTTTAACGACACATTGGTATTTACGCGATCTAACCCAAAAAAACTGTATTATGTATGGCTAAACTGTAAGATAGAACCTTCTCTTCTCTACGTTTGCCTTAACTTAATGCAATTTGCTCAGATTTACTTAACAGCTTCTACTGGGTAACTATTCGTATGCCAAATAAAAAAAACTGGTCATCAGCAAACATTTTTGTTCAGATGTAATTCTCTCAAGGCCCCACCGATGGTGTGTAAAGTGCAGTCTCCAACTCGTATTATCCACTGTCCGTCTCACCTCTCTATGTAGGTGCTCTGAAGAAGCAAGGCCTCTTGTCCAAAATGTCACCTATTACATTGTTTTAGTTTTAAGGCCAGAGTGTTGTGGGCGATAGTGTTGCAATTGGTGATGTTAACTGTGCGCCACTGCCAATGCAGCAGCAGCAGCAGCATCGCCAACATAATATTTTTAGCAATTCATTTTTGGGTGCAATTCGTTTGGAGGGCAGCACCACTCGCAGCGGGCGTTAAGAATCGATATTGAGCCGATGAACCGATTCACCGTCACACCGCTAACGTCCGTCCACTGGCGTGGCCCAGCGTATCCATTTGTGCGGGTGGTAGAGCGGACCACAATGCCAGTGCTCGAGGGGATCCTGGCTCCGGGTTCGGCACCTGAATATTCAAAACCACAGCGGTGACCACGACCGTGGCAATGTGAATGCGAATTAATTCCACTCGGTGTTTATATGCATTTGGGCCGCCAACAACAGAGCACGTTTAATTATTAACGGAGCAACGCGTGGAGTTTGGCTTGCTACGGATTAATTAATTAAAATCATTGAAGGAAGTTAACACTCAAATTCTCCACACAGATGGCATCATCAATCAATCAATAGCTAGACTCTCAACTCCTGGCCAACTTGTATACGAATTATAAATAATGGAACGAATCAGACAGAATAAATGAGACACCTTTGCTATCACCACAGCACTTGTACCAGGCTAGGTGCACTTTAAGACCATGTGAAGTGACTAGGGACTTGCTGGCACGAGATCAAGGGACATACCTACGTGTTATGGGTCAACAGACTGAGCGTGCCGCACGATACAATACGAAGCTGGTGCCGGCTCCGACATTAACACTATGTCAGTGTGCGTACAAGGCAAATACTTTCTTCTAAGAATCAAACTTTTTCATTAAACCACGACGATGGGTGGTGGGGTGGTTAATCATTACATTCCTACCTGGAGCCACACACATCCACCTTGTTAATTTGGCCATTTCCATGCCCTACCTAGTGCCGGTGGGTTTTTTTCTTGTAACATTTTGTTCTCAAGATCTTCCTGTGGGTTTTATTACAAAACTTGTATTTTTTTGGCAAAGCGCACAAAGTCATCGTATACCCCCCCCCCCCCCAGGGGTTTTCTCCTGATCGGCGTAGCCCCCATCCAGGCAGCGGTCGAGGGCTAAGGAAGGGCACGTACAGTTTTTACCGCAGAAACTCTTCTTCGCGGGGCGGTGTGCGTGACGACCGACGGAGTCAATAAAAGGGAACCATCTTGAGAACAAACCGCACACGTGGACACGTTGACACAGAACAGGCCACCTGCACAACCACCCAAGGTGCCCCCCCCCCCTCGACTCCGACGCCCGCCCACGCTCCCCTCCTCACCTCCCCCCCCCATTGCCGACATCTCAAGATGAAGGACGGTTTAACCGCGCACAAAGGATCCCTCCCCTGGTTTTAAGGAGCTGATAGGGCCCTCATTGCTATGCCTGGGAAATGTTACGGCTGGCTGTCCGTGCGAGGGCACTTCACAGGTTTTTGCACAAAGGCTGGGGAGGAACAAAAACAACACACGACACACAGCTCAGCAGCATTACAAAATCACCGCACAGTTCACCGCCACCACTGCAACTCACGACACACCTCAACCCAGATCCGTAGAGTTTCACGGAAAGATTGCATATTTTTTTGCATATGCCTGTTTGTACACATGACACTTTGCACGGTCAATCCCGCTTGTAATGATATTTTGAGGAATATCTCAATGATGTTATATATCTCGCAATATCGTATACCCTGATATACCCCAAGTTATTTGCACATAAAGACGTAGCCCAGGATGCTATCCGTTATAACATGGAGGCTGCCCTAAATCGACTGGCTCACTAGCTTGTTTGTTATTCGGCCATATGGTGCATTGAGGACGAGGGCTGTTAAATTCCCGTGCTCCACTGTCCAGGCACTAAGTGGATTGTTACATCGCACGGACACGAGAAATGGTGGCAGCATGGGGAGGACTTCGTGCATCAGTGGATTGATCATAACCGGTGATTATTATGAATGTTTTAAAAGCAAGTGTCCAAAAACGCAATCGGTAGTGCTTCAGAATATTCATTTCATCAAAATCTCTACTTATCCTGGAGAAATCCGATGAGCTATGAAGCTCTTTTTTTTACAAATTTCCAGTAGAGGCGGGTCAGAAAGTTACAACAATATAAAAAACAATAGGAGTGCAAAGTATAGGAAAGGTAATCAAATCACTAGTAAATAAATAAAACTGGTAAAGAATATAAGTTCAAATTCCATAAGTAACCCAATTGCCAAGCTTGGGCAAGGCAGCAAAACAACAGAAAAAAACTGTCCCAGACTACACCAAGACAACAACACACAGTCCCTCAACAGAAATTGCACATTTAAATTTAACTGTCGATACATGAGTAAGGATGAAATTTACAAATCACATTTTGCGAATGCGATTATTTCCATTGGCGGTCCCCGACCCAGCGGTGGAAATTCCACATTCCCATGGTGGAGACCAGTTCACCTCTAGCACGACCGCTGTTGAATCCTTACAAAGCGGTACTTATTTTTAATCGACTCTGGAGATATGATGGGGCCCAAATCTTGACTTAAAGCCTTCGTGATTGCAGGAATTCATATTCTTTGGGTCTTTCGGTAAAGTCACGTAGACCCCATCTACATTAAAAAAAACCTATCTACGTGACTTTATCGAAAGACCCAAAGAATATGATGGGCCCAGTCGACCCCTGACTGGAATTTTAACCCCCATGGGCCTTTCCTGCTTTGAATCAGACGCCCGTGCGTAAATGTGTGAGGGTGGTGCGGCCATAAACGTGCAATGTCTGACCGCCTTTGTCTCCCCTTTAACTGGTGTTCGTGCCCAGCGGTTTAACAATTCACTTCCGCTGTGGTTTGGTGAGTTGCCGTGATTAGGGTTTTCAATCTAACTTAAAGAGTCAAAATATTTGCCGCTGTGTTTCATTTGGCGGGAAATCTACCGGCGTCAGTTCGATGCAACATATACGGTATACGAACTGAAACACATGACTACTCACGTTATTCAGTGTATCGTGAGCTTAAGCATCTATGTTAATCAACAAGCAGACACGTTGTTACCCGCAAATGCGAAACAATAGGAGGGACGGCACAGTACTTCTCGCACCGCACGATGGAACCGGCAATCTGGGTTTAATTCATGGCTATGGTGAACATCATGAGTGGCGAGTGCCACCTGAACTCGTTCTGAGCCTTCCCTCCCTTCACTAAACCGCACTGAGCCAGACTGGTGAGCTATCGTACAATAATTTCCATGATCGAAACGATGTGGGGGAGACTTTGATCCAGCAGTGGATTGACAAAGGGGGCTACAATTACGAAATAATTATCGCACAATTACACCAGAACGGCCACACTATTTAAGAGAAAGTACCTGCAACATAAAATATGTCGTTGACCATCACTGTCTGAAAAACAACGGGACTTTGTAATAAACAAAAAAAACGGACCCAAGATGTTTTGCACTCGAATGAATGTTGAAAGGCCTCATCGCCCATATGTACAATGCTGAGCCAGTGGTGAAAATTCTACATTCCCATTCCAGGGAGAATAAACCTATAGGAAAACACCATTTGATTTCCCACAGTGGTACACATTTTAATGACCCCAGAAGAATGAAGGGATGATGGGCCCTAGTCTACCTACAGTTTATACACCCACGTGAAAAATACAAATAATCAACAATCTCAATTCATATTCTTGGTTCTTTCGGTAAAGTAACGTAGAAGGGAAATAATAAAAATAATAAACCAATAAAATTATCACGACGTTTCGATTGCAACACAAGCAATTATCATCAGGTGTGAAAACCACAGCAAGAAAATTTTGAAAACCCCCACTTTATTACAATTTTTCTTGCTGTGGTTTTGACACCTGATGATGATTACTTGTGTTGCAATCTAAAGGTCCTGAGAATTTTATTGTTTTATTATTTGTAATATTTAATTATTTCCCTTCTACGTGACTTTACCGAAAGAACCAAGAATATGAATCCCTGCAGTCACGAAAGCTTTAAATCGAAAAATCTCAATTCATATTACAGTATTATCATCATCATCATCATCAGCCATGACCAACCCAAAAACCGTCACCATCTCACGCGGTCGTGCAGTATCGCAATCCGCAGAGCTTATCTTTTAGCTCCATCTCCCTGGCGGACTGTCCTCTTGGTGCCTTAAACGTCCTCACTCATTTCGACCCCACAGAGCCACCCACTCAATCCAGAGGCAGGATGTGACCCAGCCCAATTACTTTTATTAACGCACATACTAATGTGTAAGGGGCCGTCTATAAATGACGTCACGCGATTTTGGACGATTTTTGACCCCCCCCCCCATCGTCACAAGTCAGACCCCCCCCCTCAAATATGACGTCACAAAGCTCTGTCCCCCCCCCAAACCATAAACATGCTTCAAATCTCGAATTAAAAGCTTTCTTGACTGCAAGGATTCCTCTTCTTGGTTTTTTCGGTAAAGTCACGTAGATTGAGAATAAAACAAAATAACACGATAAAATTCTCACGACGTTTCGGCCACAACACAAGTAGCCTTCTTCAGGTGAAGGAACAGAACTGTCGGGACGACAGCGTTTCAATGAGGCTTCAATGAGGCGCTGTCGTCCCAACAGTTCTGTTCCTTTACCTGAAGAAGGCTACTTGTGTTGTGGCCGAAACGTCGTGAGAATGTTATTGTCTTATTTTGTTTTATTCTCATTCTACGTGGTGACTTTACCAAAAGAACCAAGAAGACGCTTCAAATCGCTTTAAACTATTGGCATTGTAGTGCGTATTTAATTTGGCGCTGCGCTCCGATGTTGTAGGAGAAAACATTAAAAAGTCTATTTAATTAAGTAGAACGTGATATCTATATTCATTTGAAGTTGGGCATTTTAATGTGACGTCACATTTCTCAAACTCCTCCCCCACCCCCCTAGGTGCGTGACGTCATTTATGGACGTGCGCGGTGCGCGTTTGGCATGAATTCAATGGAGGCTCACCGTTTGGCACCGGGAATCCTGGGTTGGCTGGCGGAGAGACCACCATTCACCCTTGAGTATCACTGCCACACGATCTCTCCTCCCACAGCAGAGGGATAACAAGACAACGATCCCCCCCCCCCCCCTCGTGTAGCCTCTCACGGACTTCTGTGGGCAAGTGCTGTTGGGGGGCAGCTATCAAGGCCGAAATGTCCGGCATGATTGCGCAGACACACACGGAAAGATTTACTCAGAAAACACCTTACGCGTCTTGCATGCCAATCGCTGTCCGCATCCGAGCTGTTACATAAGCTATGCCTGTGGTGTGTATAGTTATGAAACGCACCACACCAAAAAAAACATCATTAGCGTTGTTCTTGAGAATCCAAGTTACGCAATAAATAAGGACATAATATTTAAGTCATACGAAGGAGATACAACGACCGCTTGTTTATTTTCTAGGTGGATACGATTGCTGATGTGTGTTTTTATAAATAAATAACAGCAAGTAATTATTTGATTAACTAAGAAATACTAAATTTTGATTTAAAGCTTTCGTGACTGTAGGGATTCATATTCTTGGTTCTTTTTTATTGTTTCCCTTCTACGTGACTTTACCGAAAGAACCAAGAATAAGAAATACTAAATAAACATAGATGTGGCTAATTGGCTTAAGCGTTTAAAGCACTGGGTTCAAATCCGGCTTTCAAAAGCTGCGAGTTTATGATGACAATTAAACGTATCGCCTAAATGTTTAAAAGTTATTTGACCAATGCCCAGCTCTGCGGATTAAAAAAGAATGGTTCACTGCCATCTGTAGAACGTTTCTGTGCAGCAGAGAACGTGGGAAAAAGTGAGCCCTTGAGTGTGTGGCTAAAAAGAGGTCTCTTCAAGTGCGCTTAGAAAGAGTTCTGTGAAATATTTTTTTCTGCGGACCGTTCTCCAACTTGGGGCGAATGTGCCGCTCTGCAAGGGTACCGAATATGGACGCAGTCATCTCATGACACCAATAGGACGACTGCAAAAACATTATTTTTTTAAAGGGAAAGTTCTACCTATTAAAAAAAACATTATACGTAAAGGGACAAGGGTTTGTTTGTACACATACGCATCAAGGTGTTTATGAAACGATGTACTTTATTCTAGATTTAAAGCTTTCGTGACTGCTAGGATCCATACTCTTTTGTTCTATTGGGTAAAGTCACGTAGGTGAAAATAAAATAACAAAAAATCACCTACGTGACTTTACCCAATAGAACCAAAGAGGATGTACTTTATGTATGCCGAACTTCTTTCACACCGTACGCAAGCCAGCCACGTTAATCGGACGTGCGGGAAAGCAGTTGTGCCAATTACTGATGTGCGGCTCCGAACGCCGGAGCATGATAAAATCCGAATAACCAAAACACGGCATCTGCACAGATGAGCTGGCTGATAAGAATGCTGAGAGTGTGTCTGGACTCGAGAAAATGACAACTGAAGCACAAAGAGAACGATCGGAACAAAGTGGTGACACTGAACAGGGAAAAGTTCCAATATGGACAACCCCGGTGGTTTGGACGCGTGTCTAGAATGGATCCGGAGAGAATAGCGCACGTGGCGTTACGCACACACAACCACATGGAACGTGAAAACAAGATGCTTTGGATTGTGAAGAATGATCTTGAAAGGAAAGGGGGGCCCACAAGTCAGATAGCCGTGATGCCAGTACGAGCACCTCCGATTAGCACGGTTGGCTACGTACGGTGCGACAGAAGTTCAACATGCATACATGCGAGACGGGGACAGGCGGGACATATCTAATCTGGCCCCATTGTCTCTCAAGGAGTTGGAAAAGGAAATAAATAACATCTGTTTCAAGACCAAAATATAATATTTAGGCCCGTCAACCTATTAGCCTTCGGAGCCTATATGTTTCCCAGCAGCATGTGTTTAAAAGGAATCACCACGACCAGAAAAAGGAAGGTGTGGACATATTCTGTCGAGCCTCATCGTTAGCTGCCATGTGTGACAATTAATGTATGGGAGCGGATATGTCTACGCAGTGGAACCGATAACCAATTGCAACTTCACCGAGTCTCATCAGCAGGGTGTAGCCCTTTAAACAAATGCAGCTGAGTTGCCTGGTGTATTGGATGCATTTTTTTTAATCACCTGTACTTAAAAGCTTGCTGCTCATGAAAAACACAACTATTTGGCCAATTTGTTTAATGTTTAACTTCTTAATGGGATACTCTAGAATAATGTGAATTCCATTTTTATTTAATCTTATACATGCACAAGCCTATGATCAAATTACCCGGAATGTGCCCAATATTGCCAAGTCTCAGAAGCTAAGAAGAGTTGAGCCTGGATTGTGCATGGATAGGCAACCACCACAGGTCATATGCTGCTGAGGACGATTTTGTGGAAATCTGAGGGCAGCGAAGCAAAACCAATTGTTGGATTGTACTTATCTATGCTCCCTGCCTTCACCAACCCACATTGCCCAGAAATCCAGGAGTGGATTGACAAAATGCATTGTACATCTACATATTAGGGATGAGTTGTGGCTTTCAACATTCCGATATACAACGGTAATTTTCAGATATTATTTAGATTTCCTAATCATTTACATTTTTTAAGAATTGAATGAGTCTTCATGCTCAGAAAAATAAGATCACCCAGTTGTCACGCTAACACAACTTCAAGCGGATATGGTGTCCCACAATGTGACATCGCTTCCCGTGGTGCACGTTTTCATAACAATCCGAAACAAATTGTTTTCTTTTCATCTGAAATTTCATATCTTGGCCCTATTTTCGGATTTTTCATATTCATCTGAAAATCCCTGGTACGTACGCGCACATTCACCCACAGCATTAATGTAACTTAATTCCACACGAATTTGTCGTATTAGACGACCTTCGAGTTGAAAGAGACCAACTGAAACATTTACAGCAGCACATTTGCCAACTGTACATTTAAACAATGCATACCAAGCACACTGCCAAGAACATTAAAAGTTATGTAAAAAGCACACAGCCCTTCATGCATTATGCAACAAATCATCAAAAGCTCATGAAGAACTAGATTGTGGTCCTTTGTCTTCGGTCAGTCAAAATTAATTTGAGTAAATGTGACCGTAGGTTGGTTTCATTCTCGTTAGAGCTCACCAGTACAGTAGCATCACCAATGCTCACCGCTCCAAAATCTGCTTCTGGGAACCAATATTTGTGGATTCCCCACTTTCACACTATGGGGTCCATTTTCTTGCCTAGATGGCAAGTGTAATCTAATCCGTAAAGGATGAGAAAAAATCACAATTTATGGTTTTCCAGCCTGCACTATTTTTTTTTACGATGGGATTTAGTCATCATTGACACAGCGAACCATTAAAACACTGCCCACATTGTAAGCCCTTCAGCCTTGCTCTGATCCTCATGATGGTGGCATGGACATACGGGGTGTAAAGTCAACAACATCTCCCCCCCCCCCTCCCATGGAGAGTGAACACCGGGTCTTCTTTAACTCCCAATCCTTACTCCTGGCTTCGTGAACCAACTCTTCACTGGAGTCCAACGCTTAGTCTCATTCCAACAAAGCTGGGTAAACTTTCCCTGAGTAGCCTGTAACAGACTGTTGGGGCAAGTGGTGTTAGTGAGCACCTATTTAAGGTTGACGAGGAAATCGAGGGGGTGGGTGACCAGTTACATATAGAACGTTGGGCAAGCATTGCATATTTACTGGGTGGTATGGTCAGCAAACGCAGTTTTCATCCAGCAGCTGATTGTCAAGGGGCTGTTGTACAAGTATCACTGTTAATGTTTTGGAGTGTAAGGAAATAGACATATTCGCAGATACCCAGGGACTGATTACAGGCTGAATCAACACGGAGGTCAAGGACCAGGATTGATTCAGATATCACTGGCCACTCATTGGTAACCGTGGCCAAAATTTTAACTTGGGTTGCCAGGTTCACTGCGACGCCGATCCCACGTTGCACACACCACATGTACATATGCACGTGTGCGTATGCACATAGTACACGAATTATTCAACCAAATCAGCCGCAATGAACCAAATCTGAGGTGAAGCGTGGTTGAAACCTGCATGGTTAGCACTTGAATGGGAGGCTGGCTGGGAATTCCACGTGTTGTATGTTTAGCCTTTAAGATAGCTAGCAAATAGGATCAATTGCAGTACAGTACAACAATGGATCGTTGAATCTGTGTGGAGCTTTGAATGTTAGCCCCTTTGTATACATGGGAGGCTTCTAAAAAGACTCTGGTTTTCTCACACTTAAAAGCGAAATGGAATTGGCCAAACATTCCCTTGTAGAAGCCCCCCCCCCCCACCGAATAAAATAATCTTAAGCTTTGGTGAGGCTTTACCTACAAAATTTGAAGGATACATGCGTGTTATGAAACTATAACGAAGGGAGGGGCAACTTAAACGCTGGTATGTGCAGAATGTACAACATATTTCAGTACTGAAATGTGGACAGAACAACGCCAAAAAAATCTGGAATATCAGCCAAAACAAGTTTCACGAATACATTTAAACAATATGGACAAGGCCGCTCACTGGGACAGCAAAGTGGTTACACCGCGCACTCAATCCATCTGGATTGTGCTCATAATTCACACATCGCAACACGAGGAATGCACAAAGTTTTAGGCTGAGCCAACCTAGCAGAGGGGCCATGCCCAGCTTGATGAAAGCAAATGCCACGAATTTCTGCACATTCTAGACGCCGACACACGTGCGGTCAACAGCAGCACACGTGCATGAAATGACCCCGGCAGCAATCACGCGCGTTCGAAGGGAACTTTAATCCAGGAGATGGAGCGACGAAATCACGTGCTAGATCATGGGCCATGGGCAACGGGGCTTGGCGAGACCTTAATCCAGCAGTGGATTGATCATGGCTGATTATTATGATGATGATAACATAACCGGCACAGATATCACTCGCCACTGATGTGTAGCCGTAGTACGTTAACAATATTCTTTACACATTTGCAGATAATAAAGACAAAGCTCGCCCTCCGTGTCGTCTTCACAGGACTTTCGTAGCAAGTGATGTTAGCGAGCACCTATTAAAGCTGGCATGGCGTACACGAGTCGGGGTGGGTGACCGGGACGACTCCCTCCTAAGACAGTACACACTCCGCACACAAACTCACGCGAGACCTCGGGCACAGCTGCACGGACCGCCTTTGTATCCCCCTCCCCTCCCCACCTACCATATAGTCTATAGTCTCTATACGGACTGTTGAGACTTAAATGGGTGCTCGCAAACTGCACAAAGACACGCGATTAAAGATCTCCCCCCCCCACCACGTGTAGCCTGTAACAGACTGTAGGGGCAAGTGCTCTTAGCGAGCACCTATGATGCAGGCCGGCAACGACACACGAGGAGGGGGGGTGGGCGACCAGCACCACGCCCGACCGCCTTTGTCTCCCCCAGCGGCGACGTTTACACAGCGGTACCGGGTACTCATTTGAGGCCGAGTCGACCTAGGGGAGGCCCAGCACCCGGCTCAAAAATAATCGTCCCTTGTAGACCTCACAACCACACAGACAGACAGGACAACGTTACACGAGACATTTAACACCCGCCCGAGTCACTTCGGCGCCTCGCTACTCACCAACTTGGTCGCTCTGTAGGGTCCTGGCGAAATGAGCCTCTGGTCTTGCATGGCGGAGCAGCGTGGGGCGATTATTGAGGCCGGGAAGGGATCAAGTCTCCTTCAACACCACCACCACGTGTATCTCCACAACAACAACCACCATCACCGACAGAGCATCAACCCATCCGCTTCTCGCGATGTCCCCCGAGCGCGTGGTTGTCGAACGAGACGACGGCAAACAATGGACTCGCCCCCCCTCCTCCTGCTCCTCCTCCTGCCCCCCTCCTCCTCCTGCTCCCCCTCCTCCTCCTGCTCCCCCTCCTCCTCCTGCCCCCCCCTCCTCCTCCTGCCCCCCCTCCTCCTCCTGCCCCCCCTCCTCCTGCCCCCCTCCTCCTGCCCCCCTCCTCCTCCTGCCCCCTCCTGTCCCCCCCTCCTCCTCCTGCCCCCCCTCCTCCTCCTGCCCCCCCTCCTCCTCCTGCCCCCCTCCTCCTCCTGCCCCCTCCTCCTCCTGCCCCCCTCCTCCTCCTGCCCCCCCTCCTCCTCCTGCCCCCCCTCCTCCTCCTGCCCCCCTCCTCCTCCTGCCCCCCCCCCTCCTCCTCCTGCCCCCCCCCCTCCTCCTCCTGCCCCCCCTCCTCCTCCTGCCCCCCTCCTCCTCCTGCCCCCCCTCCTCCTCCTCCTGCCCCCCCTCCTCCTCCTCCTGCCCCCCCTCCTCCTGCCCCCCCTCCTCCTCCTCCTGCCCCCCCTCCTCCTCCTCCTGCCCCCCCTCCTCCTCCTGCCCCCCCAAGCTTAGCGAACCCAAGACAGTCAGTCAGTAGGACCAAAGCCGAGATTTAAATTGGATTAGTGAAGGGTTCGTTGCCTGCCGCCGCCGCCGCCGCTGGTCTATGTATAGACCAAGACACAGCAGCAGCGCCACACTGATCCCCTTAGAGGCGGAGTGTGGGGGGCAAGAGCTGTTGGCTAGCAGCAGCAGCAGCGGCTACGAAAGCCGGCACGGCTAAACGCGAGGTCGGTGGGGGCGGGCAGCAACTACGCCCACGGCCGCCTTTGTCTCCATACCGTGGTGGCGATGTTTAACGACAACAACACCAAGTGGCGGTGACGTCAACCGCGCGGCGCTCGTGCCAGGCTACGTGCACGGACCAAGCACGCACGCACGCGCGGGGCAGCATCCATCCCCTCCCTCCCTCACCACACCACCAGCACCACCAACAACAACAACCACACCACCAGCACCACGCAAGAGGCTGCCCTGCATGCCCCCCCCCCACACACACCCACACCCCCACACCCACACCGCCCGTGTTTGAATGAGGCGAGGTGGCTCGCGGAGCCAATCACGGCCGGGCGACTGAGCCCACGCGTCACCGGGGGTCCATTTAAAGAGGAGCGGCAACGTGGGATGATGGGGCGGGGGTGATGGAAGTCGCTCTCCGTGTGGGTGGGTGTGTGTGTGTGGTGTAGCTGGTGACGATTGTCGGAACCGGTCGTGGGCCTCCCCTAAGTCGACTCAGCCACAAATGAGCACCTGGTGCGGTGTGTAAAAACATCGCCACCGGGGAGACGAAGGCGGTTGTGGTGTTGGCCACCCACCCCCATCCTGTGGCTGTATCGTCCTTCATAGTTGATCACGAACAGCACTTGCCCCATCAGTTCTAGTAAGATCTTTGTCTTGAGTTAGATCGCGTAAATATATTAATGTGTCGTTAAAACCCGCCACCACCCGACACAGCCAACTAGTGAGGGTTGTCACGTAATCAGAACGTGGCTAATTCGTCACTAGTACAGCACAAGTGTATAGTGTAGTAGTGTATAGTGTAGTAGTGTCTAGTGTAGTAGTGTATAGTGTAGTGTCTAGTAGTGTATAGTGTAGTGTCTAGTAGTGTAGTGTATAGTGTAATATACCAGTATAGCACTAGTATGTAGTGTATAGTGTAGTGTATAGTGTAGTGTATAGTGTAGTATATAGTGTAGTATACTAGTACAGCACTAGTATGTAGTATAGTGTAGTGTATAGTGTAGGATACTAGTACAGCACTAACCGGTGTGTTGGAGAGCCAAGACAACATTTGCAATCTGAGTACGACGTTTCGCCTGTAATTACATCTAGCTTCATCAGGCGACAGTCAGATTTGTGACAACCCTTACTAGTTGGCTGTGTCGGGTGGTGGCGGGTTTTAACGACACATTTAAATATTTACGCGATCTAACAAAACAATATTATGGATATTGGTCGCGAAAGCCTACGTGTTAAATCGTTGTCCGAGTTTGCGACCAGCTCCGGTTTGGCAGCAGAGATCTCAACTCCTAATTAGTGGAAGCGACATATTTTCATCAGCTGCGTAACGCTGCCTGGAAGCTGATTTGACCTGTCGCTGCACACAAAGATTCTGGGGGCTTCACGGCCACAGATATTCCATCTCCTCTTGTATAAGCTCGTCAAACGTAGACCCCTCTGAAGGAAAATCAGCGCCAGTTTGACACATTCAGGCTGCTCTGCCCCAGACTGGATGGTGTGAGGAGTTCACGGGTCCTTAAAAGATTTGGACAAAGTCCCATCGGCGAGTTCATTTGGCAGGCAAGGCTGCGATGGCTGGGTCACGTATCCCGCATGCCCAAGCAGCCTCTGTTTGGCCGGATAGAAGGGGGTTAGACGGGCATGACACGGGCTGGCGAAGAGATGGGCTGACGTGATTACATCCGGGAGGATGTGGAGCCGGGTGCAGTTTTCCAAGACCGGTACCAGCGGTGTCAAGATCGACCTCTATGGAGGAGGCTCAAGAATCATGGCAACCGGTTTGTTGCAGGCAGTCGCCTCCACTACTGCGGAGGGCACGGGAGCGACGCTCAAAACAACGAGCGGATCGCCGGGCGGTTAAAACGCAGCGAGGTGGCACAGCTGATGCATCCGCTAGTCATCTCAATGAACCCACGGCACCTGGGTTTGTCCCTGTGAACTCCTTTCTGCGAGCCTTCCACACTTCGACGTGGCCTCAATGTACACAGCCTGGCACAAGCGCCGTCGCCACGGATAATTATTGGCGAATGAGGGCCGCTGTTTGTGAGAGTCGTGCCGGCCTTAATAGGCGCTCGCTCAAAGCAGTGGCTCCCAAGTATATTCAAATACTACAGGGGAGATATCTGTACGAATACGTCGGTGGGTACAAATTTAGGGGGTCTTACAATGTAAAAAACATAACAGCTGTTTCCGAGTTCTTATAAAATACACAAACACGTAACTCACGCCATGCAGGTAACAATCGATATATCCAAATATATTTTACGTGAATCGTATCATGAATACAAGAATCAATTATTCAGTGATTTCTAAAAGAGATACGCTCAGATAATGAAAATATGGTAATATTACAGAGCACGACAAAGAGACAGCATCACAGCAAATGAAAACGAAGATTCCAGAATAGAATATCGTCGACAAATCCCGACTCATCTAAACATGGTTGGTGGTACAATTAATTACTTGTGTCGGTTTCAGAAAGCTCGTTTCTCAAAACCCTTTAAGCATGGTCCTGCCTTCAGATGTTTGACCAGTTGCACGCAGAGTGTTTGGCATGTTGGTGGAAATTCAAGTTCAGTACCTGAAGAAACCCCACCACACACATACAGGGTGACAACTCAAAAAGTTCCACACAGCTGGGTCCCATCCATTGCTGCACTGCCATTTCATGGCGACCTCGCAAGTCCAAGCCGAGACCAACTTGGGTTCCAATATCAAGCAATATCTGGCGCTTCCAGGGCGACTTGCTGGCTCCATGCTTGTTCTCTTAACGTCCACAGCTCATGCCCTCTTCTGACATTCTCCAATTAGTTGTGCCTTCGTGTCTCTCTGCAGCCAGACGCTCATTAGCGGTGGCGATGGCTTCCTCGCCTCATCCAGGACCACGTTTCCACAATTCCTGGTCCTCCTCGCCTCCGTGGATGATTGATGGCCGCGTGCACAGATCCTCGAAGCTGCGGAGTCGCCCAGCACCCTGCCCGGCTCCTCACCTGCAAACATCTTCCTCTGCAGCGCGCCCACATCCGGGAAGAAGAGCGGCGAGACAATGAACGCGTGCCTGGGCTGCACGTCTTCGTGTGTCCCACACTGCAGTCCCCAATGAACGGTGCCCACGGGGTAATGACTCGTATCCGCCTTGCTCAGGCGCGACTTGGCGAGCTGAGGCACGGAAGGAACCGGGGGGGCCTCCTGGCCTCTCAACACAAAGCGAAAAATATCAGCCGTAGACAAAGGATGGACGTCGCCGGACACTGGAAGCCCTTGCAGGACGTGGTTTGGCATGATGGTTGAAATTTTATACCCAAGCGAACAGATACTGGCTTTTGTCGGCTCACATTTTCCCGTCCAGACCCAGTGCTGTAGATGAATAAAAACAGCAACAGACCGTTGCTTAGTAACCCCCCCCCCCACACACAGTATACTGTAGAGGGAATTCACTTCCACAACAGGGCCACGTAAACCAACCACACTATTCACCTAAATACCGATTGGCTTCTTGTAAAAAAATACACGCAAGATTACACAAAGTAAAAACAGAAAAGGTTTTGACACTAACCGTTCAGTTGCATTATTGAACAAAGCAGGTTAAAATTATTAAAACCATAAATGCAAAAAAAACAAATTCACAAAACAGAACAAAACCGTGGGTTTTTATTTAACGTGTGGACAACCAGCATAAAATGCACGATCCTTTACATGCCGGCTATATAAAGCACTGTACAAAGAGAAAATACGGTATGTGCTTTTTAATTTATGTATGGATTCCCACTCTTGCCCCTTTTTTTATAAAGCAAATGAATTTAGTGGCCTGTTGCAAACAATGCACCACCCCGAAGACTCCTAAGAATGAAACGGCAAAAGGTCGCTTAAAACACAACAAAAATCGCATGGCGCAAGCATTACAATTTTGTTACAAACATCAAGTACGGTGAAAATCCTGTCAACCAAAGCTGTAGAGACTCCAGGTAGTTATAAAAAAATGCATCTGGCAATTATCAGAAACTGTAGGCAGTTGTGAACTCTATAAACCGAGCCGATCAATTGCCTGTAAAAAAATGGGGGACATACAGTATTTACAAACCAGTATGCAATCAAAAAAACTATTTGAAATCTCAAGACTTGTCATGCTTCATCTTTACAGCAATGTCAGTTGATTTGGGAATTTATAGTTTTTCCAATTAATTTCTCCCACTGACTTCACCTGCCTCTGGCTACCACCACCCCACCAGACACCTTTTAGTGAGGTGAAAAAAGTATTTGATCCCCTGCTGATTTTGTATGTTTGCCCACTGACAAAGAAATTATCATTTATAATTTTAATGGTTGGTTTATTTGAACGGTGAGAGAACAAAATCCAGAAAAACGCATGTCAAAAATTGATTTGCATTTTAATGAGGGAAACAAGTATGACCCCCTCTCAATCAGAAAGATTTCTGGCTCCAGGGTGTCTTTTAAACAGGTAACAAGCTGAGATTAGGAGCACACTCTTAAAGGGAGTGCTCCTAATCTCAGCTTGTTACCTGTATAAAAGACACCTGTCCACAGAAGCAATCAATGAGATTCCAAACTCTCCACCATGGCCAAGACCAAAGAGCTCTCCAAGGATGTCAGGGACAAGATTGTAGACCTACACAAGGCTGGAATGGGCTACAAGACCATTGCCAAGCAGCTTGGTGAGAAGGTGACAACAGTTGGTGCGATTATTCGCAAATGGAAGAAACACAAAAGAACCATCAATCTCCCTCGGCCTGGGGCTCCATGCAAGATCTCACCTCGTGGAGTTGCAATGATCATGAGAACGGTGAGGAATCAGCCCAGAACTACACGGGAGGATATTGTCAATGATCTCAAGGCAGCTGGGACCATAGTCACCAAGAAAACAATTGGTAACACACTACGCCGTGAAGGACTGATATCCTGCAGCGACCGCAAGGTCCCCCTGCTCAAGAAAGCACATATACATGCCCGTCTGAAGTTTGCCAATGAACATCTGAATGATGCAGAGGACAACTGGGTGAAAGTGTTGTGGTCAGTTGAGACCAAAATGGAGCTCTTTGGCATCAACTCAACTCGCCGTGTTTGGAGGAATGCTGCCTATGACCCCAAGAACACCATCCCCACCGTCAAACATTGAGGTGGAAACATTATGCTCTGGGGGTGTTTTTCTAAGGGGACAGGACAACTTCACCGCATCAAAGGGACGTCAAATCTTGGGTGAGAACCTCCTTCCCTCAGCCAGGGCATTGAAAATGGGTCGTGGATGGGTATTCCAGCATGACAATGACCCAAAACACACGGCCAAGGCAACAAAGGAGTGGTTCAAGAAGAAGGTCCTGGAGTGGCCTAGCCAGTCTCCAGACCTTAATCCCATAGAAAATCTGTGGAGGGAGCTGAGGGTTCGAGTTGCCAAACGTGAGCCTCGAAACCGTAATGACTTGGAGAAGATCTGCAAAGAGTGGGACAAAATCCCTCCTGAGATGTGTGCAAACCTGGTGGCCAACTACAAGAAACGTCTGACCTCTGTGATTGCCAACAAGGGTTTTGCCACCAAGTACTAAGTCATGTTTTGCAGAGGGGTCAAATACTTATTTCCCTCATTAAAATGCAAACCAATTTATAACATTTTTGACATGTTTTTCTGGATTTTTTTGTTATTCTGTCTCTCACTGTTCAAATAAACCTACCATTATAAATTATAGAATGATAATTTCTTTGTCAGTGGGCAAACGTACAAAATCAGCAGGGGATCAAATACTTTCTTCCCCTCACTGTATATGCAACAGAAAAGCAGCCATGCATTCAAATGGACGTCACCTACACCCGGGACCATCCATTTACAAAGCTCTGGGTTCACCCTCACAATAGCAGTTCCCAAATCAATGTTGAAAGGGGACCGAGAAGGCTGGTGGTGCAGATAGGCCAAGGAGGTTGTAATCTCACATGCGCTCACACTGGCTCGTGTGAACGCATGTTAAAGACACGTGGACCAAATTATGTAATTGGGTGCAACTCGCATGTACAATCACACTGGCCAGCGTGTTTGCACGTGACTTGGGGACCAACTGCTGTAACTGTATGTAGTGGCCAGCGCGAACATGTGCTAATGGCCACGCGAAAACCAACGACTGCATTTGTGTAGATGTAATAATTGCGGAGTGAGAACAGGCGATTGTGTGCGGCAATCAGAGGCACACACGCAGCTCAATCGCTGGTGTACATGTCTTCCTGCTGATCGTCATCCCCATTGGTGTTGCGCTCGGGGCTCTGATTGCCGCTGTCAGAGCCGCCCCTGCTGCCGGAGCGTGTGCCGCCCTGCGGTGGGGACCCGTCATCGGCGCCTCCAGAACCAGCGCCATCCTCGCGCAGCTGCCGCTCCTTCTCGCTGTCGTAACCCATCTCCTCCTCGTCGTAGTTCCGCGTCACCTGCACGTGTGCGCGCAACACGTCCAACAGGGTCTATGCACCACAGAGCAGCCGGCGTGCAGACGGGAAAGCACGTCTTACTCATTCGTTCACCACAATGCTACAGCAGGATAAAAATGTGTCAAATCAAAGTGGCCTGCCTGTTCAAAATGAGCAAGTGGCGATTTGCTCAGCTCCTGGGTTGTACACCCTTGATTGAGCCTGTGGCGAAAATTCCAAATTGTCAAGGCAGGGGACACTCGTCTATATTATATAACACACACCGTTGACTTCTAAAAGATACTTATTCCAGTGGCAACGAAAAGATCAAGGCCGAGTTGATTCCTGACCAGGATATAAACTGGCAACCTTATGTTTGGCTGCACACTGCGCTAACTGGTCAGATGAATAACAGAATGACCTACAACATAGTGCAGAAGACATGAGCACACAAATGTAGGCTATGGTAAACTTAAAAAAAATGTTGCAAAACCTTACCAAACCGGTATAGTTTGACTTGTCAAACTGTGCAACATTTTTCAAAGAGACAGAAATGACTTATGTAGGGCACTTGGGGATTATATGGCAGCTTAGGAGATTTGCAGGCTTTGCTAATTTTTTTAAACCTAGACTTCATTATTTCTTCATTTTTGACAGCTGCCATTTTATAATCGGTTGAAATGTCACCGAAATCTACCCTTTTCCAGACTCGGGTAAATGCTATACGAGATCAAACAACTGTTCACATCAGAACAGCTTAAAAACTCATCTTCACAAACATTCTTAAATTTCAAGAAAAAAACTCAACTTCCTTTCACATGACAACCTTAACAGGGTCCTATATATAAAAGTCACCGTTTATTTTTAGCTACTATTAAATGTTTTTTTCCAAAGCACCTCACGGATAATTTTAGTATAATTAACTTTATGATAAACGTTTAAGACATTAAAACTAATTTTACACCGACTCCACTGAATCAAAGCATTTCCAATGGAGGACTTGAATCAAATTCCTTTTTTAGGTGTTTACAATTTTGTTTGCAGAATTTATTAATGTTTTTGTACAAGCTTAGCCAAAATGCAACATTAGCATGATTTGCATAAATCATAAGCAACTAATTCTGCCTATTAAAAATGGTTTGCCACAAGGCAAGCAGTGTAAATACTAAGTCTTTCTTAAAAAAACATATAAAGGGGGCTGCGAGGATAAGGAAACAATGATACGCCATGGACCCTCTGAAAATACTACTAGCGTTCAACAATTCGTTAGCACCGACATTTAACGAAGTGCATGCTGTGCATTTATAGTGCTGCCACTGGCTGCACGCCACTCACCTTGACGTCGCCCTTGTCTCCTTCGCTCCTGTCGCGCCGTTCACGCTCCTTTTCCCGTTCACGCTCCCCCTTGTCCCTGCCCTTCTTCTTGCGGCTTCCCGACGAACGAGACTCTTTCTCCCGGCTTCGCTCACGCTCGCGACGCTTCTCTTTCTTGTGCCTGGCAAAGGGGCGCAAGTGCGATAGGGAAAACATACGTGGCACCTCCACGATTAGCACAGTTGGCTACGCACGATGCGAAGTTCAACATGCATACACACAGCCAGCTTTTATTCGCCTGTATATTTTTGGGAGCAACTCAAAAGTTATTCAAGTGGACGCCACAATTTGCAATTGCGCTTCAAGAACAAGCCCTTTTGTCAATGCAATGCTGGATGTTGGGTCATGTGAGGTTCCTTGACTATATTTCACCACACTTGTTAGCAGTGTGGGTAGTGTGGGTTAGCGAAAGGGCGGGACCCAAGAACGGTTAAGGAATCACCACTGATGTCAGTCATGGCCATGAATCAAACTAAAATCGCCGGGCTTACAGTACAGTGTGCGAACCACTGTGCTAAACACTACCAGTATTTAGTTACCTTTATAACTGTTAGGGTAACCCAAGCGTTATGTATCAATGTGATTCAGTGCAGTATTTAATTGTCTAAATTGCGACAAACTTAAACCAAAAAAAACTAACAGATCATATTCTTGGTTCTTTCGGTAAAGTCACGTAGAAGGGAAACAATAAAATAATAAAAATATTGTTTTGTTTCCCTTCTACGTGACTTTACCGAAAGAACCAAGAATGAATCCCTGCAGTCACGAAAGCTTTAAATCAAAATTTAACAGATCATATAAAGTGGATATGGACCTAGGCTGTATACCCAAAAATACTTCATGTTATCAATGTCATTAAAACTATACGATTGTACCATCGACTTACCTATTTCTCATTAAAGCTTCAAGATTGTTGTATAGCCTTCGACGCAGTCTAGGTACGCATGTATTTACACAAGATATATGCGCCCAGTTTTTATTACATCGTGCCTTCCCCCATTTATATATCGCAAATTTATGGTTTATAACTCGGCACACACGGGCACATCATGCGTGTTGTGTCCAGGCTCTCACTTCTTAGGCGACGGGGAGCTGGAGCCCTTGCGCTTGGGCAGAAGGGGCGGCGAGCCAAGCTTGCGACGCGGCGACCGAGACACACGGCGAGGGCCCGGCGATCTCGACGGCAGGCGGCGTTTGGGCGAGCGCGAGCGGCGGCTGCTCGACGGCCTCGGGGAGGCCCGGCGCCGAGGGCTGGGAGAGACGCGGCGAGGCGGAGGAGGCGGCGAACGCGACAGCGGGCGCTTCTTGCCCGCCAGCGAGGGGCTGCGGCTCTTGCGGCCACGTCGGCTGCGATCCCTGTTCGTTGTCGAGACGAGAAAAGAGCACGTCAAAGCGGGGTAATTTTACCCTTGTTCCCTCGAATTAAGTTTAAATGGCATGAACTACCATAATGGCCATGAGAGAATTCGCCATGCGACCGTGTGGTTACAGAGTTAATATGGGATGACCCTTTTTCCCTTTGCTTCCTGGAGCTTAAGACACCGTGAGAACATTCGAGGCGTCAAATGTTAAAGTGACAAAAGCAGAATGCGAGACAAACTTGAAAATAAAATATTGCTGAAATTAAAACTATAAGGCATATCGACAGAATGTTTCACGTAAAATGACTCTACATGATCGAGTAGGATCCAATTCATAACCAGATGCCGACACTGGAATCATGGGTTCATTGTAATAGGGAGACGATCTCTTACAGCTCAACAATAATCTCCAGTTTCTCATCCCACAAAGACAACCTGAGCAAATGAGAAAATACAATTCCGTAATATGCCAATTTTTTTTATTTTAAAAGCAATAACGCAGGCTAGATAATAAAAAGCAAATCAACCACTTAAGTTCACACTTTATTGCGATTAAATTGAATAAAAGTATCTCAAGGCCTCAAAAAGGAATGGGGAGGACGGTTGTTGGGGGTGATATTTAGTAGATGTCAGGAGAAACAACAAAGTTACTAAATTACATTCTGGGAAGAAATGAGAGACCGACAAAGCTGTGCGCCGACGTGCTTTCGGGAAGGGGACGCCCCCCTTGATCGCTCTCACCTGGACTTGGAGCGAGAGCGGCGGCCACGGTCTCGCGAGCGCCGGCGTGGCGAGCGGGATTTGCGGCGTGGGGAGCGGGACCGGCGGCGGGGGCTCCTGCGGCCACGCGATCGCGAGCGGTACCTCGTGCGGCTTCCCGAGCGCCTGCAGTCAACATGCGGCGTCAGGACCAATATAAAAAAAACACTAGCAACCCCTAACCTTTACTGTCATTTTACCACTGTGGTTCGGGTTAGATAAGTCTCTACCTCAAGTGGAAATACGGTCAAACTTTTATTTTAGTGACTTGCTTACCTTTTCTCTACTTTGCACTATTGTATTGATATTTCATCATGGGACCTCCTTTGCCAGTACCAAAATATAATAAGTTTTTCCCCTTTTATCTGGCAACAAAACAGGTGTTAGATATTCTTGGTTCTTTTGGCAAAAGTCACGTAGAAGGGAAAAATAACAAAAATATAAAACAATAAAATTCTCACGTTTCGACTGCAACACAAGCAATCATCAGGTGGGGTTTTTGCTGTGTTTTTCACACCTGATGATGATTGCTTGTGTTGCAGTCGAAACGTCGTGAGAATTTTATTGTTTTATATGTTTGTTATTTTGTTGTTTCCCTTCTACGTGACTTTACCGAAAGAACCAAGAATATGAATCCCTGCAGTCACGAAAGCTTTAACTCAAAATTTAGGTGTTAAGATGTTAAAACACCAAACTGAAACCTTTTACAAGAAATCATGTTTTGTTGCCAGATAAAAGGGGAAAACCTATTATCATATTTTGGTACTGGCAAAGTAGGTCCCATGATGTAGTCTCACCCCGAGCTCTCATTACTCTGATAGTGCATTGTCTTTGTGCTGTACGCTTTTTGGCGTCTTCTGGTCTAACACCGTTTGAGACAAGGCTCAAAAGAAAGCTGTCTCTGGTGTGACCAATCAGTTTCAAGGACAATGCATATATTATCAGAGTATGTTTTTTGTTTGCATTCTGACCACAAGCAATGGTTAATGTAGACATGATTCCTTGTAAAAGGTTTCAGTTTGGTGTTTTAACATCTTAACACCTGTTTTGTTGCCAGATAAAAAGAGAAACACCTATTATCACTGTATTTATAGTTTGTTGTAACTTGCTGAACCGCCCCTACTGACCATCTGTGAAAAATATCTTCATAGCCCATCAGATTCCTCCAGGATATATAAAGATTATGATTGTGAGATACAGCAGAAGTTTGATATGATTTGCTTCCATTACATTGGTGAGGCAAGCACACCTCTGGCAACAAGCGTCAGCGAAGCCGAATCACCAACTCGACTGCAGTTCACGCCTGATGAAACGGCTCCCCCTGCTGCCAAGTTAACTACAATTTCACCTCTCATCTTGCATTTACTGCACCCTACCACTCCCCAATACAGTACTCGAGACAAAAACCATGTTCATGGTCAACTTAATACGTGTTACAATGTTTTTGTTTAGACATGTAACAATACGTTAATGCATTGACTGAAATACTCGTGCACTATGAATTGTGCATGTAATCATCAATCGGTTTGAAAGGTTTTGGTTATTTGTTCACATACACGTTGGAGCAACTAGAAAGGCTACATTTACTAAAATGATAAATCAGATTGTTACCAAATGGTTTGTATTGTTTAGTTTTATCTGTTTTGTGCATAGTATTGTTCACATTAGTCTAAATGTAAAAGCATAGTCTTTGCCGATGCTTTGAATAAACCTCTAAATAAATCCAAACACAAATTGATGCATCGATTGTGGGGGTAATTATTTCAGTCTACGTGATGCGTCCCCGTTTTCTACAGCCATCTGTGCCGTCTCCCTGCGCAAGTTCACGACTCGAAAATATGCCCAGTTCATGTACAGAATTTTGAGCTCCGATAGCATTCATGTGCTATACAAATCCAAACCGTCCCAATGTATTGCATTACGCCGAATTTATTTACATTACTCGCATCCCAATTCGCGAATTTCCATTGCAACTTACATTCCAGTTGGCACTTCTGCTACACATTCTCTTCATTCTGCTCCGAAACCAACACGTGCAAATCTCATTAACGACGACTTGGGACTGGTGTGCCAACAAATGTTGTGCCCCTGGGAACGGGGAGGAGGCTGGAACAGGGAAGGGCTCACCGGCGCCGTGAACGTGAACGGGAACGCCGTTTCCGCGAGCGGGACCTCGACTTTGACCGAGAGCGCTTCTTTTTGTCGTCCTTCTTCTCGGAAGAATCTGAACGAAAAAAAACCCAAGGCCCACTTAAATTACAGTTCCCGAGAACACAGCTGCCATCCAACGTATTCCAGTAACTGGCCAATACATTCCAAGGACAAGCTTACGTATTTCTCATAAAACGTAACTTTTATTCTTTAAGTTCTTCTTTCGCAAAGCTTTGAGCGAGTGTGTGGGTACGATCAAGAACAAGCTGCAAGATGTCTAACAGATAACAAATGGTGTCAAGAGGAAAGGGGTGAAAACTCACCTGGGTCGATAGCGGCAGAGATGAGAGACTGTGCTTCACGGACCCTCTTCATGGCCTCCTCGATCTCTTTAGCAGCAGCGTCCACCCCCTTACCCGCCGGTTTTGCGATGGCATTGTTTGGATGGTTCAATCTTGCGACAGAGGTAACAAAATTACCTTGAAAATTAGTGCCCGTTTCAAGACTTAAACAGTCATGCAATTTAAACACTCATGGGAGCACAGCCACTCTAAAGTAATCTTTCATTTTTTGAAAAACAATGCAGCACTTAAGTTACTGTGTTCATATTAGGTTCAGAAGCAATAAAAATAGATTTCCTATACATGCGGTGCACTGTGTGTTAAACTCAACAGATGAACGTACTTGACCTCGCCACCGACTTGCGAAAACAAATTCAGCAACTGTTCAGCAGTGGCAGACTGAAAAACAAGAGGCAAAGGGTCAACCCGTGGCCATTATGGCAAAACAATGCAAATTTCTGACGCAAAAGCAAATCAACCTTGGGTTACTTGAATTATCTATGCTTAAATTAGAATTCAGGACAACTAAACTAAGAAAATAATGGTAAAATCAATCTTACACAAAGCGTTTACAAATAATATTAAAATATAGAAGGTTGTGTATTACATTTAGCTATTCGCAATTGTTAAAATATACTAAATGTAAAAATATCATTTTTAGCATATTTTATTGGATTTCATTTGTTTAAGTTGGTGAGAGCCTCAAGCTGTATACAAGAACCACCGGCAAAGCACATTGATAGAAAAAAGTGCAATGATGTACCATCTCTCAAATACGTGCTGGATGAAAAGACGTGTATTAAAACATGAGATTATGAATATCAGATAGTGTATATACATTTCGATTTAAAGCTTTCGTGACTGCAATGATTCATCTTAATAATAAATTGATAAAATAAAATATTATTGTGTTATTTTATTTTATCAATTTATTATTTTATTCTCATTCTACGTGACTTTACCGAAAGAACCAAAGAAGACGTATACACATTCCTAACAAGTTTCCAGACTTCCGCCATCTTTATTCAAATTGTGCACGAGTAGCATGTGACGAAACAGCGTATCCATTTCGAATTCTTTAACGCCACATCACAAGACAGCATGTGGGCAACATCAAATAACCATTTCTATGATCCCTTGTAGGGGCATTACACTTACTTACATGCACTGCAAGGGAGAGGTCTGTCCCAATGGCAGTCAAAGTACTTTTTCACTCAGCACCGGAATTGTTTCCAAAAAAGGTGAAAACCCCAACTATCCTTTTGTGGAATGAATAATTGAGCGCCGACACCCGGATTGGATAGAAGCATCCGAGGTGACGACTGTGCTACGGACGCTCCGTGTGCCACCCAATCCCCCTAATCGGTAACAGAGGACCTTCCGATGTTGACCGCGCGCACATGCAGTCAAATCGTACCTGGCCAAGGTGCATGGGCTGCTGCATGCCCTGCAACTTTCCGCCATCCAAGTTTCCGAGAAGCTGTGGCTGTGGGAGGCCGAGCGCGGCCAGTGTGGAGTCCATGCTACCGCCACCGTGCAGCGCGCCCAAAGCCGACAGGGGCACCGCCCCCATCTGTGATGATGCCACACGCACATGTGAAACACTTTAGAATGCATTCACTCAAAGAAGCTCAGTCAGTCTTGAAGGCATTTACACGACTCTTACATGGCACACATGTAAGTCAAATACAAAAAATAACATTTACAGGCATGTCTCACATTCAACTATTAACCCAGGATAAATTCAGCTTAAGATTCTGAGATTATCCAAACTCAGTTATTTAGTTATATGCAAGATTGAATGTGGCAAGGTTATGACTTATGTTTATGATTTTTACACCATTGAAAAAGGTATTCTTATTTTTCATGTTTTAGATGTATTCATTTATGTAAAAACGATTAAACAAGACATTACTTTTCAAACTCAAAGTAAACATAACCAAGTTATTAAATGTATAACTATTTAATTCCATTTATTTGCCCCTTTAACTTAAAAACATATCCCTTCTCAGATTCGAATTATTTTGGGACTTTGTCAATCCCTGCGTTTTTGAACTGTACATAAGATCTTAAATTTCGAGTTGCATTTAGCTATCAGTTTTTTTTTTTTTTAAAGTTCACATACTACACGTGTCAAACCCGACAATAAAAAAAAAACAATCTATTTACCGAGGCCAGCGGGCTGGGCGTAGGCAGCAGGCCGGCGACAGCACTGGCGGGAGCCAAGAGCGACAGTGCTTTAGCCTCATCTGGTATCTTGCCTGAAAGCAACCGAAAAGAAACAGTCAGACCCCTCCAAACCCACAGACCAGCAGACCTGCCTAGAGAGCGCGTTAACGGCGCTTTGCGCTGGGAATGGACTCGGCAGCATCTACGCAATGCCCTCTCATAGCTTATCTTCCCTCACCGTGGGGGAGGTGGGGGCATTGCATTATTCCAGAGCTGCCAGTGGCAATGTCAAGTACATGTTTCAACGAGAGCCCCGTGTTTACTCGGGTAGCTCTGTGTGCCCCTCCAAAACAGGTTCAAGGCAATGGCTGGGACGGAGGATTATGGGCTGAGGGGGAGGTGGAGAGGAGCTGGGTTTTATGTCAAGAGGTCTCAGACAGACACACCGCTTGACGGCACATGCACATCTTAACTTAAGATTTAAAAACTCCTGTGGTTTCAGGGTTTCAAATAAACGCACAGATATCCAAGAAATGACACCATGTTTTTTTTTTTTCTCCCGCACATATCAGTTTGAACGTGACTTAGCTATATCACCTGTCCTCGAAACATACTCAAGGCCAAACGATAAGAATCGCTGGGTTTCTCCAGGCACGTTGCTATGAAATTTGCACGCTCAAGCCGCTGGCATCACTATATGGTACAAAAACAATCAAAAAACAGAGAAAACAAAGGGAATTACGGTCCACAGCCCAAACACTGGCAATCTCTGTACAGTGCATTGGCTAATGGAACAGGCAAGTTTCTTGAGTCACACATTTTCTTCTCAATTGTCGATATTCACATTTGCACACGACGGGTCCTCATTGTACTTTCTGGTTGTGATTTAAGCAATAAATGGCTATTTGAGCACCTGATTCGTGAAGTCCAAAATGTGAGAAAATTAAAATTTTCAGTGCTACTCTGCATCACAAAATGACATGCGCACATTGATTTTACATTGTCGTCCACTATATGCCCTTCCGTCGTGTGTTCCCTATAAAAACGATATTGCGTAAGTATGCAAGCACAAAGAGAATAAAATTGTTTGGAGGCCATTCTCAGTCAGTTGGGTAAACTGGCGTGCTGGCCCAGGGATATAACTGTAAAAGACGACAAGACAAAGAAAACAACCATTGAGAGTGAAAACTTCAACATCACTTCCAAGGCTTGCATTCAAAAAACCCAAACATGATTTCAGTGAATTCAAAATAAAAAAAAAACATCTACCACAACACTTCAACCATTGGCAGCGAATATAACCAAACAGCTGCCGTTATGCACACAACAAAATTCGATTAGCGGCCCTCAGTACAGCAGGAATACTTGACTAAAAAAAAACAGAAGACACACGGACACACAGACACTTGACCACATAAGGGGGGAGCAACAAAAGGGCTGGGGTAGAAAAAGGGGTTGCAGAAATGTATATTTGAGTAACGAAAATAAAAAAAATAAGAAAACAAACAAGGGCAGACAACAGAAACGCCGCCAATCGCGGCGCAGTCTTGTTTGGCGGACGGTGCAACCGGTGTACCCCCGACTCGCTTAGCGGCGAGGAACAATCTCTACTGGAATTTTTTTGGCTTCTGCCTTGAGGCGCCTCTCTAGTAGGCACAAACAAATCACACAAAGAAAGACACAGAGAAGCACCACATTAATCTTTGGGTAACCCCGCAGACCCCGCCACATGTGTGCACTCGACTTCCGCAGCAGGCTCCACCCTTTTTTCTTGCTCCTACTGGAACGAGGCATCTTCTATCATGCATGGGGGGGAGCTTCTGTCTTCAGCACTTTTTGCCAATATCGCCAACATGGGGGGAAGGGAAGGAGGTTGTCGTCGATCGGGTGACGGACGTCAGAATTTTGCTTAAAAAGAAAGTCTACCTAAAGTCCCCCTCTGATCAAGAACCGGAGTTCTGTTGTCCCCTTCGCGATTGTTTTCAGGCGGCTACCAAACAGCGCCTATTAGATTATGTATTGCTCTTACGACCAAGACACAGCCAGCCGACCCACAGCCCCCTCTTGTGAGACAAGTCAGGGGTTAAGGGGCAGGCAGATGCCTTCTGCAATACAAAATAACAGACAAAGAAAGAAAAACAAACATGACGGGTCCGTTATTGCAGAAATGCTCGGGCGGAACAGTCAAAAACGTCTCTTCAACCGGCTGCCTAAACAAATTGAACACTGCACAATTTTATAGAACTGTGAACATTCACAATTATGCATCTTGCCGTGTTCAACCTTTAACTCACAAACGCTTACGAACTTGCCGATTTTTTTTTATTACGGATAATAATTTGGCAGCGCTAATGAGCGAGTTGCCACTCTCACTGTGGATTGCAGCCGCATCCCGAGCCCTCTGCCAGATTGTGTTAGTGTTGAGAAGTCACGCAGGCATCGCAGATACATGCTCGCATACGCTAGCATTCCGACAGCAGTGACACAATGGGGGGGAAACGGTGCACCAACCTTCGGCGTACGGCACCACGATGAGAGCCCGGTCGATGAACACTGTGTTGGTCAGGTGCTGCGACACGCCGACGCTGACCGAATCGCTAAACCTCACGAAACACACCCGCGACGTCACCGGCAGAGGGGAGTCACTGCAAAGGGAAAGTCAACGTGTTAGCACGAGGAGAATACGCCCGTCCGCTTGTTTCTTATCGGCAACATTAATGGAGGTTGGCGAGCCAGTTGCACCCGGCTTCAGTGGTGAGCATTGTCAATCCAACCGATGGCCGAAAGCCATCCCAACTCCGCGCCGAGTCGCAGTGATTAACGTACTTGACGATGCTCGTCAGTAGAGGTTAGAGGCAGGCGATGAGCACAATAGCACAGGAACTAGTTACGCGGCACTCCAAGCCGTTTCCCCACTTGTGGACTCCGGTCACCCATCAAACAGTACTATAATGCAGACTCTACCATTGCGTGCGTTCCGACACGACGGGCATTCGAGAGTGGGACGGGTGGATATCTAAAATGCCGCCCGGCGCCATTTGTCCCACAAACCGGCATGCTCTACTGCGTTAATAGATATACACCCGTGTAATAAGCATGCGACGAGGGCGCACCAAATTCAAACAACACGTACTTTCGCACCGTTTATCGGTAGTGAAAATAAAGTTGCTTTACGTACGCAAATAAACACGCAGCAAAACAAAGAACGGAGTACCAAGGATTCGCGTGAAATCGCACGCCCAGTGTGGTTTAGTGTAAATTGTACAAAGGAAATAACCTACAAATAGCAACGCCGTCAAACAAGTCACCGCCTGCCAACTCGCGCAGGAGATAGTTGGACAGGATTTTGTACTTTTTTGGGCCCAAGTGATGTTTACCAAAAAGTTCAAAAACAGAACAGCAGAGACCTGGTGTGCTCGTCACATTTGTAAGACATCAATGAGTCTAGTTTCGGGCAATTGCACGAATTTAGGGCCAATACCGACAATAAAAGTATATAATAGGCGACGTTTTGGGCAATGCCCCCTTCGTACAATGGAATAACCATTTCCAAAAACGTTGCATATGAGCCATCCTTTGTATTAAGGCAGGGTTAATTAAGGAATTTGTTGTGCTTGAAACAATGCCAATGCAGTCCCTTCATAATACAGTATACAACATAATACATGACCTCATACGGCAGGAGATTGAGAAAATGACTCCTACATAGCGACCTAAGTTTTACAAGCTTAAGCAGTGCTACATGTTTGCAGATAAATACCTGACGTGGCACGTCTACATTCCTATGGCGAGGGACGATGTATGAAATATATTCTCGATCATTGCCCGAAACGTCGCCTCGTCTTCAAGGCAGTGTTGATGAATATGTTGAGCATCCATATATATAAACTACGAGTTAATTCCCGTTAAATAGGGGGTTTAAGCACATATCCAAGTGCGCTAATACAATACACTCTGTAATGTATAGGTAAAAACATGTCCAGTTCTCAATTCATTTGCGCTGTTTACGGTGGCGCATTAGTACGCCTGGGAGCTAAGCAGCATGAGATATGGTCAAATAATCCTTATTGGGGAAGCCTTCATGCAACAATGGATTAACAAAGAGATAACTATTGACAATAAACCGCACAAGGCCACTCAATTGGTGAGCGCTCTTAACGTAACAATGCAACTAATTCGTAAACTCAGTTGACGAGCGCGTAATGACTGCGCGTATAAGCGAGCGAATGAGTCAACGAGTAAAATGAAACGGGAATCGTTCGCGAGTACTGTGTGGAACGAATCACTCACACACATCGCTTACCCGGAAGGAAATGCGCCAATAAACTAGTCAGTTACGAGTTACTTGAAAGATTCACTTGAGTCGCGAGTTACCGATTGAAACCTAGCGGTACTACCGACTGAAAGATTAACGTAACGAGTGAATGAGTCGGTGAATGAATGAATGAGAGCGGGAGCCACGTGCCCCCCCACCCCCAGCTCATTCCTTCCCGCGGAGAAGATGGCGGCCGGTCGCCGCCGTTCTTCGTCGTTAACCACGAAACCGCCTCGACTCAGCCGCACGACAACGCGGGAGACGCGCCGCGCATGGGCGCCAACTTACTCGTGTGGGAAGACGCGAATGTCTTCGATTTTGCCCAGGAATCCGAACAGAGTCTTCATCTGCTCCGTGGTGGCCGCGGGGGCCACGTTGGTCACCTGAATCACGTCCGTCATGGTGCAAACCTCCCCCGCGACAGCGCCCCCACCACCACCACCACCGCCGCCAACACCACCTCCTGTCGTCTCGAGAAAAGAAATGAGCGCTGGGAAATACAGGCGGTTAATAAACTCGCCGGCTTATTAAAGGGATGGATGGAACGTAAAGGAATAAATCGGTGAGAAAGTGAAATTAAAAGGGGAGGTCGAGGCGTGCGCAGCCACCAGCGCGCGGCATCGCCACAAAATGGCGGCAGCAAAGCGGGGGGCCTTCCTCCCAGAGTTCATTGCGCGCAGTCCAGCCTCTTGTAGATTTCATACACTGTATAAGCATGGGTGGTGGGCTCCGGTATGTATTACATACAACATATAAGTATGTGGACCATGTGTTCTATTACATACACCGCATAAGCATAGTGGTGGACCCGGGATATATAACATACATCACATAAGTATATGGACCATGGGTTGAATTACATACATCATACAAGCATAGTGATGACCTAGGATATATTACATACATAGCATAAGCATGTGGACCCTGTATTGCATTACACACATCACATAAGCATGGTGGTGGACACGAATATATAATACACATCACATAAGCATGCGGACCATGTGTTGCATTACATACACCGCATAAGCATGGCGGTGGACACTGAGTTGTATTACATACACCGCATAAGCGTGGTGGTGGACCCGGGATGTATTACATACAGCACATAAGCATGGTGACCCTGGGATGGATTGCATCCTCTTCTACAGGATATATAGTTGCCCACATTGTTTGGCGATGCTTCGTCGGTTGCGGTGCACACGTACAAATAACGAAAATAAAAGAGAAAGTATATAATAGGCGACGTTTTTGGGCAATGGCCCTTACGGGCAAAATGAAGATCCATTGCCACAAAACGTAGCCTACGATATTACGCTAGAACACTCTTCTTAATGTGTTCGAGTTTTTAGCGACAATATTCGCCAATTCCTTTACCTTTAAGGTATCAAACCCCTCCCCCCACCACCTCATCCCAAAACCAGGTTATTGAAGCCACAATACAGAGCTCCACCTGCACATTCGTGTAATTCAATGCGGTGTTAGTAGGGCGTTTGTTGTCAAGTTAGTCGTGGAACGGTGGTGCAGCGGTTAGCGCGCTACGAACCTGGCGGGCACGGGTTCGATTCCCGCTCACGGCCACCAACACCGGTGTGACGATTATCTTGAACCGGTTCTGGGCCTCCACCTAGATCGACTCGGCCTCAAATGAGTACCTGGTGCGGTGTGTAAACCATCGCCACTGGGGGAGACAAAGGCGGCCGGGCGTGGTTGCTGGCCACCCACCCCCTCGTGTGCCGTGCCGGCCTTCACAGGTGCTCGCTAACTCACAGCACTTGCCCCTACAGCCTGTTACAGGATACACGGGGGACGTTTGTCTTCGTCGTCTCAACGTGGTTTTTATTATCCCTGATCTCCGTTTTCAAAGCTTTGTCCAGCACTGGGCTTACGGTAAACCACTCAGGGGTGGGGAAACGCTAACAATGGTGATTATTATTTTTAAGAGCATTTATTCTCAAGGTCACAGATATGTCAAGTGTCACCGGGGGTCGTGGTTTTTTATATATAGTGGAAAGGCGATTAAAGTAAGGACGTTCCAACTTGTGTTTTTTTTGTTGACAATGTTTCGGAAGAAAATGTGACGTGAAGCATCGATGGAACACAAATATAATCATAAAGCGTGGATAGGAAAAAGACGTAGCTGTTAATCTATAGGCTAAGGGGCCGTCCATAAATGACGTCACGCGATTTTGGAGGATTTTTGACCCCCCCCCCCCCTTTCGTCACACGACGTCACAAAAAGTCAGCCCCCCCCTCAAATATGACGTCACAAAGCTCTGCGCCCCCGCAAAAAAATAAACCATGCTTCAAATCGCTTTAAACTATTGTCATTGTAGTGCGTATTGAATGTGGCGCTGCACTCTGATGTTATAGGAGAAAACATTTATTAAAAAGTCTATTTAATTAAGTAGAACATGTTGTCTATATTTATTTAAAGTTGCGCATTTTGATGTGACGTCACATTTCTCACCCCCCCCCCGTCACACATCGTCACGAATGTCTGACCCCCCCCCTTCAAGGTGCGTGACGTCATTTATAGACGGCCCCTAAGCTTTTGGTGGATACCAGGTACTACTTATAGCAGCATCACCAAATATTGTATTTAGTCGAAACTATAGTGCAATTAAGCTGCAAAAATCATCCCCGGTCCACCCTGCAGTATGAATGGGTGCAACGGACATCGAATGACCTTACAATAACATACATAATCTTAGTTCTTTCGGTAAAGTCACGTAGAAGGGAAACAATAAAATAATAAAAATATAAAAAATACAATTCTCACGACGTTTCGACTGCAACACGAGCAATCAGCATCAGGTGTGAAAACCGCAGCAAAATTTGTTTTTCTTGAAAACAAAAACAGCTTTAAAGCTAATCGGATTCATCTTCTTGGTTCTTTCGGTAAAGTCACGTAGAATGGAAGTAAAATAATAAAAATAAAACATAATAAAGAACCAAAAAGATGAATCCCTGCAGTCACGAAAGCTTTAAATCGAAATCTAATCGGATTCCTCCAGTATAAACACATTCCTGCGAAGGGAGCTGGTAGGAACGTTGGGTTGCTCGGTCAATGGCCAGGGTCAACGGCGGCACCACCACGTGGTGTATTCCGCAAAATATGCCCGACTGTGAGGGCGGGCACAAGCCGGCGTGAGTAGGTTAAACGTTGAGTTTTATAAGGGCACCACGGGGTGACCAGCCCCTCCCCACCCAGCCCCACCCCTCCCACCCAGCCCCACCCCTCCCACCCAGCCTCACCCTCCCCACCCAGCCCCTCCCCACCCAGCCCTACCCCTCCCACCCCCCACCCAGCCCCTCCCCACCCTCCCCTCCCCACCCAGCCCCTCTCCACCCAGCCCCACCCCCCACCCAGCCCCTCCCCACCCTCCCCACCCAACCCCACCCTCCCCACCCAGCCCCTCCCCACCCTCCCCTCTCCACCCAGCCCCACCCCTCCCATTTTTGGATGCAGGACGGACGGACACAATAGTTCATAGTTCCATTTATTTGGTATAGCCCTGTGAGCCATTCGACTCTGGAATCGGGTGCAACCGCAACAAACAAAAAAACAAAAACACGAACAAGAAAAACATCTTCAAGTGATAATGTGACTGTGCAAACAGAAAATCCAGGAAAAAAACATCAAAATATTCCTGAAATAGCACCGTACACCAACGCTGTGTGCAAAAATCCCAGTGGGATGCAAGTCAAACAACAACAACAACCACAAGAAAACTTAGATTAAGGCCATCAGTCTAACTCCCTACTACAACAAAACAAACATGTCCAAACCAAAAAAACGTTTTCGAAATCACAATAATCCCTAAGTGGGCTGGTGGTGTAACCAGGAGGTTCCTACCAGTAATATTCAGATTAATTAAAACTCCCCTTATGTTCCACGTTTCCATCTCTCAGTACAGATTCCCACACAGTGTTAGCGGGCACGTTTGGCTTGCGTACGGTGCGAAAAAAAACATTCAACGCACGTGTCTGCCTGTGTAAGTTTGACCTATTTTCGCCTCATCTCTTCTGAACAACCCTCGGTTTAAGACTGCATAATTATTATTATGGTTTATGTTAGTATTAATATTATGTATGAGAAGTAATAACCCGCTATGTAGCAAAATCATTATTCATATAAATTTTGGAAAAAGGCCTATATATACAACAACTTACACACATATATGGGCTCGAACACACACACACATCAACTCACACATATCGACGTACACACACAGCGATTCACACACACACATCGACTTACACATAGACACACACACATCGACTGACACATAGACTCACACACAGCAACTCACACGCATGGACTTACAGACACATCGACTTATGCACACACTTGCACGTAGACACACACACATCGACCCACACACAGACACATCGACTTACACACGCATACAGACTCACACACACACGCATGGACTCACACACAGACATCGACTTTAGATACACACACATGGAGTTACACACACACATGGAGTTACACACACACATGGACTCACACACACAGGTGGGCATCACAGCTTCACATTCCCTATTGCCGTACAAAAACCGGAGGAAGGGCCTTTGCTATTGATGCCCCCAGGGTCTGGAATGCTATTGCCAATTACCTACCTATTACACTACCTATGAGATCTTCACTCAAAACTGCTCTAGAGGAGTTGTACACCCCTAGCTGCCGCAACTATTCAGTGGCCTAAAATACAATAAAATGTTTCGCTCCGGATGACCGCTGCAAAGTATTATCTGTATTTTGATTTAGTGTGCTGATCTTAAAGGTGCTTGGAAAAATGTGATACTCCGACTGATGCTCCTGTTGTTTGTGGAGTGACTCATGTAGCCAGCTGTGGCTCTAGGGTTTGGTGTTACATGTTATTTATGTAGTTTATTGTAAAAAATTCGGTCACAGTTCCTATGATCACTGTTACATTGCATTTATGGCTTTATTTTGGTGATTTCTAAAAGTTTTTTGGTTTGGCCATGTTTTTGTTTATTGTAGTACGGAGTTAGACTGATGGCCTTAATCTAAGTTTTCTTGTGGTTGTTGTTGTTGTTTGACTTGCATCCCACTGGGATTTTTGCACACTGCGTTGGTGTACGGTGCTTTTTCTGGAATATTTTGCTGTTTTTTTCCTGGATTTTCTGTTTGCACAGTCACACATAGTCACTTTAAGATGTTTTCTTGTTCTTGTTTTTTGTTTGTTGCGGTTGCACCCGATTCAAGAGCCGAATGGCTCACAGGGCTATACCAAATAAATGAAAACTGCAAAACTGATAATGCTACTTGTAATTACTGGCGAAACGTCGGACTCAGAGTGTAAATGTTGCGCATTTGGCTCTCCAACACACCTGTGTTGCTGTGCTGGTAACGAATTGGCCACGTTCTGTTTACGTGACAAAACTTACTAATTGTGTCGGGTTTAACAACACATTTATATTTATGCGATACCCACCCCACCCACCACCACCCTACCTCACCCCACCTCTGTCATGTACCAATTACAATTGTTACCAATCTGTAACACCACCCCGAGGGTGGTGACTCTCACTTCGCCCTCCTCCTCCCGCTGCTGCTGCTACCATCACCGGCGACATAAACACCACCACCGCCACCTCATTCACCTCATTCATCCGCAGGCACTCGTCTCCTCCACCTCGTCTCACGCCGCCCGTAGCAGCAGCAGCGATGTCCCGAGCTCGTCGAGGCCCCCCCGACGAGGCCACCGTGCCCCAGGGCCTCCTCAGGGCGGCGAGGACGAGCGGGCAGCTCAACCTGGCGGGCCGCGGGCTCGGCGAAGGTGAGCGAACGGGCGGCGACCGGACGGGGCCAGCGTGCGGCCCGGGCCGGCTTGGGTCGCTAGGCGAGCGGCGTGGTCGGCAGGCTCCTGTGAACTGCGTAACAAGGCCTCGGCATGTTATGTCACGTTTATACATCGTACTTTAGACGTTGAGATTCCTGTGATGCATTAATAGTCGTTTATCGACGTATGCAGTGACGGTATGTGCTTTATGTAACGGCTGTGATTTATATTTTTTTGGGGGGGGTTTTGTAATTATATGTGTCGAAGTTTGTTACGGTCATTGCGGTCCGTTATTTAAGCATTAATCATCGTGTGCAGTACGAACATCCTTTCTTATGACCTGTAATGCATCTGCGAATACATTAATGCGGTCGAGAGAAATTAACCACTTTTTATAATCTAAGATTTGGTTTGGTAATTATTGCAAAACGCAGTGTTCTTGCAGTTCATAATGCAGTGCAGGGAAGTATAGGAATTTGCGGATGATGTAACTGATTAAATATTAAGCAACACTAACGATGGATATTTTACAGATTGTGTGACCAACATACAAACACAAATGCGGCCATAATTTGACTTTTTTTTTTACATTTTCCTTCAAAAATATGGTTTCAAAAATTTCGAAAGTCGAACTTCTTTCGCACCGTACGTAGCCAACCGTGCTAATCGGAGATGCGGGGGAAGGACAACAAACAGAACACAAAAAGTGATTCTAAAGAAGTTAGTTTGTCTATCAAGGTGGTTTAAAAGTGCACAGCTCCCAATGGCTTCCTAATGTCAGCAAGAAAGATCGTTAAATTTCGATTTAAAGCTTTCGTGACTGCAAGGATTCACCTTCTTTGGTTCTTTCGGTAAAGTCACCACGTAGAATGAGAATAAAATAACACAATAACATTATCACGACGTTTCGGCCGCTTGCGTTGTGGCCGAAACGTCGTGATAATTTTATTGTGTTATTTTATTATTTTATTCTCATTCTACGTGGTGACTTTACCGAAAGAACCAAAGATGAAGAAGAGCGTTCCAGACGGCCGCAGAAGCGCATCATCTGAACGCGCGCGCTGTAGTTGTGACCGTCTTGTTAACGATGGATATGGATAATAAGCACAGACACACTGCTCCCTGCTTGTGTTTGGGATTAAGCCACATGGTAATTTTGTGCCGCGATTCTTAGCAGAGAAAATTTGTTCAAAAGCTGAAAAGCGCACGGAGAGACGTGGAGAGAGAGAGAGATGCTCAGATGCCTGCTTTTAATTACACCGGGCGACAGGGAAGTGGAAGGAATACGTGAATCAGGGGGGAGTAAACCAAAAACCTGACACATCATTGACAATTACAAATAAAATTGGCTTGGGCAGAACACTTCGCTAGGCCAATGGACGAGACCGGTGATGGAATTTCAGCCAGCCAAAAAGTGGGAACTCGTCCTTAGAGGGATGACGACCACCGTGGAGACGAATCGATGGATTCGGGTGCAGGAGTTCAGATGGGCAACGGCAGCACTGGACCGTGTCGGGAGAGCACTGGGTTGACAAAGGACGATAAATGTTATAGTACAGATTTGTATTTTTAATATCTCGTCTCTCAACGTCCAATATGTACACACAGTACTTGTTCATACATTTTAATTCATATGCGATCCATGAATTTTGTATAGTATGTAGAAACGAATTAATTACAGTATACACTGCTCATCTTTCCTACATTTACATAAGCTTACCTTGACCCTAGTTAAAGAATATTGATTTTTCCACCACTACCCATGTGCCCATGTCCCCATGCCTGACTTTCTACCCTTTACCCATTGTAAACAAAATTTCAAATGGCAAGCCACGGGACATTGTTCCTCCCAATTGGATGCCTGCACCAAGCCAGTGATAGAAATTACACATTCCCATGGCGCAGCCAGTCTTGTCAATCAGGCAACTACTATAGATTTCCCGCAGCGGTGTGCTTGTTCTTCACTATAGAGTGGTTATGTTAAAAAACAGCATTGTATAGTGGAGAACTGCCTTGTCGGAGGAAATAGAAGACTAGGGAGTGCAACTTGACAGGAAGTATACACGTTCAGGGGATTCTAACCCATAACGTTCAAATGTAAAAGCTGCTCAGTGCATCTGTATGAAGAAAATCCCATTTTTTTACTAGAATCACCTGAGACACATGGCATTACCTAAGCCCCAACTCTCAGCACCTTAGCCTAACCTCTCCCCCACAGAGGCAGGTGAGCTCCCCCTCACAATTTATATACTGGTGGCACTGCCAATGAGACGGATAAATGACCAAATCCCCACCCTGCGATCCATACACCGTTCTGCTCGCAACCCTTCCCTCCCGGCCCAGTGCCACTGGCGGTGTGGCGCATCAACGTGGACCCGCCTGAGGAGGTAGCGCGAGGGGTGGTGTTCGGAGCGTCCGGTGAGCGCTGGTGGGAGCAGGCCGACCTCACGAAGCTCATCCTCGCCTCCAACCGCCTGCGGGCCCTCTCCGACGACCTGCAGCTGCTGCCCGCGCTCACTGTGCTTGACGTCGGTGAAAGAAGTTCAACACACATACGACATTGCATACATACATACATACGAGCGCAGTGTAATTCTAATACGAACTCAGTGCGGTTGTAGTAATTCTTATACGATTCTAATCCCAAACCTCCGATTAGCATGGTTGGCTACGTACTGTGCGAAATAAGTTCTACATACATGCAGACATGTCCATGATGCGCTGTTAAAAGTGAATGGGGAACTGTAATAGGCGGCCGTGTGGCTCGGAGGTCAAAGTGATGAGCTGGATTTCAATTTTGGGGCCCAAGTCACGTGTTAGCAATGACAGTATTCGCTTCTGTGAGATTTATTTGGCAAAATATACCAATGTCTCCTTTGCAATGCATAGGGTTAAATTGAAAGATGTGTTTTTGGCAGTGTTGTCAAGATATTAATCTGGCCCTTGGTGTTTACAGGACCCCCATCTCCTGCCATGTTGCAAGAGGGGAAGGTGTCGTGGTCAAAGTGATGCACTGAATAATAACCTGTTATTGTACGTGTGTTGTTTAGTTAAGTCAGATGATACAGACAAGCTAGTGTTTGCATTAAATAGGTTACAAGCGAAAATCACAGTATTATTGCACTACAGGGGTGGCTTTAAACGCTGGTTGGACGATTCTTTGTTAATCAAGGCCAGTCAAATAACAGTCTTGTGTCCGTGCTTAATTTCACTCATGAATGCCAATGTTTGCATTGACAAGTGCTGCTTGGCTTCACCTCCATTGCATTATTGTAATAGTTTATGATGTTGTATCCCTCACTTGCCTATAATAGGTACATGACAACCAGCTGACTGAGTTGCCACAAGTGCTGGGAGAACTGGTTAACCTGCAGAAGCTGAATGTCAGGTGTGGCAACTGCATCGCATGTATAAGGGCAGTTCCACAATTTTTAGACATTACTGATGTGGTTCATCGTTAATATAAACATCCAAGTGGCTTTCCCCTGGCCAGTAATGTTTCAACCTGTTTGGACCATAATTCAGGTAGAAATAATTTGATGAGGGAGAAATCTTATGATGAAATACCATGGTGTTGGACATTTACGAATGGTCATTTTTATCCACGCTAGAATTGTGATTGTGCGTTCAGTTTGGTGTAGGTGTCAATCCATTGACATATCAATAAGCCATATTTATACAACTATGGATGATCATATTCAAAATGACACCCCGCATGTATTATAAGGATGATTTACAAATTTCGACTGAGGTTGCCTAATTTGAAGAACTGCCTATATATTTATGAACGGCTTATAATCATCGTATAACAAAGGAACGTCAAACACAACTCTTTACTTTTCACAACAGTACCCAGACACTGTATTCAGAAGCAACATACATTCAGTGTGGTAGTTGAATTCATTTCTGCATTTTTTTGTAATGTGAGAAACATCAACAACAAAGTGAAATGTCCTTTTTGTTCTGCAGCCACAACAAGCTGCAGACCCTGCCCGAGAGCCTGTGGGCAATTAGCAGCCTTCTGAGCCTGCATGTGGAGCACAATGAACTGGAGGGAATTTCTAACAACATAGGAAACCTGGCACGCCTCGAAGAGCTGGTGAGGGATATTCCTGCTCGAAAATACATTACACATTTTGCTTCTGATTTGTAGGATCCTAATCACCATCATCATCTTCGACTGCTGGACGAAGGCCTTACCATGCTGTTAGAATACTTCATGGCTCTGCGTTGCCACAGTCTGACTCCTGTGTGTGTAAACCTATCGCATCACTCCATCTTTATAATCATCACCTGAAGCATTGTGTCTTGCCCTAGCCCACTTTTTACAAACACCAATTGGCTGTCTAATTTGCATTTGTTCCTTGAACCTTGTACTCTCCTCGTTTGCTTGATTAACGCATTTGAATGTGAAGTCCATTGGTGTAGCGTGGATGGCATGCGTCCTGCTATGAGGAATGAAATGGTGCCCCCTGTCGAATTTCCCCCCTCTTTGTGGCCTAGCACCTGCGCCCCTCTGGCCCATGAGTCCCGGGGTGTAGTTGTACTGCCTGTCAACTCAGCTATTCCGCTAGCCAATCCTTTACGAATATTATAAATATTGCTTATAGTTTGTATGTTTCAACTTATATACATTTCATCTGAAGAGCTTACGATCTGCTCTCTACCAGGACCTCTCCTCCAATCGGTTGACAGCTCTCCCGGGCACTCTGGGAAAACTGACGCGGGTCACCAAACTGAACGTCGCTGAGAACAAGCTCAGGGAGCTGCCGACCGAGATTAAAAGCATGAAGGGTAACGGCGGCGCCCCCACTACACGCACGGGCGGTGGATGGACAGGTTGCGTCTGACTTGCGTGCCTCTGCCACAGGTCTGTGTCAGCTGGAAGCCACCCACAACCTGCTTGAGAGCGTTCCAGCAGCGCTGGGTGGCATGGCTTCCCTGCAACAGCTCTACCTGAGGCACAACCGGCTGAAGAGCCTACCCGAGCTGCACAATTGTGCAGCCCTCAAGGTGATGTGTGCTTCCCAGCAATGGGAAGAGGTAGCTGGGTTACAAAAAAAAAAAATCCTTTCTCCAATTTTATCCCAACCGATTGCGCGATCGTGCCGATTGTGCGATCAGCACCATGTCTTGAGATGAAGTATCCATTTGCATTTATGGCAGGGCAGTGTAACCCCTTCATGTTGGGGAACAACCCATGCAAATGGATATCACAGAGCCTCCTCTTAGATCCTTTGAAGTGACGTCTGCTCCACACACAGTAGGAGAGGCAACATGTTTCCACCTGCCCTGCCACTCGGCATGATGTGCGCCACACGAGGGTCAAACTGATACATTTTATACGAAACTAAATACAAACAAATGAGGAACAATACAAATGAGATGGTTATGAATTAGATTTGTTTTTAAAGGAATAGGATTGTGATGTCAAATCATAACAATTTATCAACGTGGTGGTGGTGATGGGTGGTGGGTTGAGGGCGGTAAATCGTTGAATGCGTAACAGGAGTTGAACGACGCAGGATTGCACGTCCGCACTACTGCACGTGGTAGAGTACAGCTGAGGGTATCTGTGCCTTCGCAGGAGCTGCACGTGGGGAACAATCAGATCAGCGAGCTGGGACCTGAGCACCTACGTCCGCTGGGTGCCATCAGCGTGCTGGACCTGAGGGACAACAAGTTGAAGGAGCTGCCGGACGAGGTGACGCTTCTGCACGGTCTGGAGCGCCTCGACCTCACCAACAACGACATCAGCAGGTGATCACTGCTGCCGTGAGGCAGAGGTGGCGGGACCTTTGTGGCCTTAATGATGACTTAATATGACTTTTACATAACCTTTTGGTGGGTCACACATTAGCACAACATATTTTGGCAGGGGTGGGGATACTTTTCCTTACTCAGGGCCGAATGGGATGTTCAAATGCCTTTGGTGGGTCACGCATTAGCCGACACGAGACTTTTATGACTCGAGGACTGTGTGCATTGACTGCACAAAAGTAACTTGGAAGACAACAAGAAGACGCCCGAGCGTGCCGAAACTATAATGCAGTTTTGCCACGGTGAAAAGTTTTTCTCCTCTGGTCAATTGTATACAATTCATCAGAGAAATTGCAAATTGTACGATAATGTTCCATCTAGGCTGTTAGAGCGAACAATATGGAACAAACCGTAAAAGAAAAATAATGACATAGGACAAATTAATTCAATTGGAATGGCTAGAAAGAAGACGGTAAAGACGAGACGAGACAGATTCAGTCATTGAATCACGATGACAAACTGACAATTTAGCCAGTCACAGAAACGGAAAATCACGTTCTACCTGTTTAACCTCCTCTGTTATTGTACATGGAGAATCTATCGTGGTGTGATACTTTGGAATCTATTAAAAATTAAATAATTATATCATACATGTTACAGAAAAGTTGTGCTGGCTGCCTGGGGTCGGCGGACAGATGGACGGTCATGGCTGCTGGTTAGATACAAGAACAAATCTTAAGTGCACGATTCAATTGATGTATTGTTACTCATTGGTTCTTTCGGTAAAGTCACGTATGTAGAAATACTATAAAATTATATTAAAACAAAACAATCACGACGTTTCGATCACAACACAAGCGATCTTCATCAGGTGTCAAGAACAAATCATGGAGGTAAATACAACAAGGAGATGAGACACAAGAATTCAACAAACCTGAGAAAAATTATGTGAAGCACATCCAGTCAGGCCAAAAACACAGACACTTCCTGGCGGACCACGAATTTCAGAAGAGTGTTAAATTTCGTGTTCAACTTCTGGATTGGTGTTACCATCATTTCTGTCGCTTCATCGTTATATCTCTCCTTGCAAAGCTACAATCCCTGGGAACTTGCCGCGTGAGCTCTGAATGCAAGTACGCTTGAACAAAATGTGCTCACTTTTCATGGACATACACGTGTAATATTTTAAAAAAGGTGCCGGCTAATTGCGAACGACTGCACGATGAACATGTTGGGGCTTTGTGCTTTTGCTTGCGTGCCATGCAGCCTGCCTAACGCACTGGGAAACCTCGGGAAACTGAAATCCCTCGCTCTAGAGGGAAACCCATTGCGGGCCATTCGCCGAGACATCATCAACGTAAGCTTTCCGTTGTTTTTGTCAATGGATATGGAACAAACACTGCATCCCAACTGCATTGTGTGTCCATAGCAGCAGCGTGTGTGCATGCGCCCAATATAATTCAGGTTTGTTTGATGTTGGATGCAATTTTAACGCTTTCCAACTCAAGTTCAAAGCGTTTATGCATTAGCTCTGTCTATCCCACTGGAACGGGGAGGCACTAATGCTCGTAAAAAAACATCCAATATGAATGAACATGTAGTCTTAAAGTTGTGTTGCCATTAGGGACTTTCCCTATTGAAAACAACGCAAATATATCAATTGGTTGGGCAAAATTTGGAGACCTGGAGAGCAAAAAGGAATATTTCCAAATATGCAAATGTATTTTGCCATGACAGCTATCCATCGGCTTCCATTCTGAGAACATGCACATGTTGGAAAGCATCACATAACCGCATTCATATTCATGATTTATCCTAAACTGTATATTCAACATTCCAGAGAGGAACACAAGAAATCCTAAAGTTCCTGCGGAGCAGGATAGAGGGTAAGCTTGTGCAGCAGCAGCAGCAGCGCACATTTATTTCTTGTCTTGTTAAACCGCACTCGGAAATACCACGGACGCCATAGCTGCAGTCGAGGCACATGTATAGCGGAGCGCCGTTGATTTGGAGCACGCTGGAGTTTAATAGTTGCATGTTAAATCCACGTGGCGCCCCGCCTTTTGCTACCCTTAACGTGACGTCTCATCAAAACGGGCTTCTTGTCGACGTAAAAAACGACCGGAGGACTATGAAACCTGCAGAGCCCACCGGGAGCGAGGACAGCCCTGATACGGTGACGGCCATGACCCTGCCGAGCCAGGGAGGCATCAACGCCTTCACCATCAGCGTGCAGAAAGCTCTGCACTACAGGCAAGTGCGTTCATCAGCGTCACCACGTGAACCTCCGAAACCTCGCTGTTTTATTCGGCTTAATTTCTCCCATCACATCCACGTAAAAGGGACGTGTGTACCCTTGGCCAGGTCATCCAGCATGCATCTGCCAATTTCGTCAGATCTTGGAAGCCAAGCAGTTTTTGAGGGGGTTGATCCTGAAAAAAAAATAGCCCTTGAAGGTATAGGCCATGGGTCAGCAACCTGTAGCTCCGGAGCTGAATCTAGTTCTTTAAGGACCGCTTCGTGACGTGATTATTGGGGACCTTCTCGTATTCACATGCATTGTTGCTCCTAATATATTGATTTGTTTTTTTTACGAATTTGAAAAAAAAATGCTCTTATTATTTTGGTTGCCGCCCGCTGGTATAGGCAGTTGGTGGCGATTACGTAAGTGTTATTTTGTTTCAAATGACTATTCTTGGCCTTCACGTGGCTAAATTAAGGACAATGACTTGACGGTGGTGGTGGCTTGGGGAATGCAGTGGGAAGAAGGCTGCTGATATTCCCGACGAGGTGTTCGAAGCCATCCGAGGGAGCACAGTGACGGCCGTGGACTTCAGCAAGAACCAACTGAGCACCATCCCTCCCAGGTAAACGCCAGCTCAGGTGGACACTAGCCCAGGTAGACGCCAGCTCTGGTAAACAGAAGCCCAGGTAGACACTAGCCCAGGGGTGGGCAAATTTTTTGACTCGCGGGCCACAATGGGTTCTAAACTTTGAAAGAGGGGCCGGGCCAGGAACAGGTGGATGGAGTGTTTGTGTGAACTAATAGAAATGACATGTAAAAATCATTACATGAAAGGATTTGGCCTTTTAACAGGTAGCAAAGCATTTATTTGCAAGGCTATTTAACAAATTGCACGAACATGAACAATACAAAAACATGTCGTAACTTCCGGTCAAAGTACGCCATCTAATGGGGAAATGGGGGCATTACAGGAGAAGGGGAAAATTTAATTTAATAATAATATTTGGACAAGTTCGGCGGGCCGGATTAAAAAGCCCAACGGGCCGTATACGGCCCATGTCTGCACTAGCCCAAGTAGACACCAGTCCGGGTCGACACAATTGCACTGCTTAAGCACACTCCCGCTACGTTTATCTATATTCATTTCAATAATTGGTATCTTGTCACTAGAAGGTAAACAGTTGTGGCACAACATGCTATTGTGTGTTGTCACAACGTGCCACAGACATTGTGATAACATGTTGACATTTAAATATAAGCGACATGCATAGAAGCTGTATATAAAAGGATATATACATTTATTTGTGCACGACCTGAATGCAACATTTATCATTGTGCCATTTATGCAGGAAAGCCACACTGGCGAATTATTTTTCAAGGAGTTTTGACTTAAGGTCACTTAGGGTTCACTGTTAATGCTTGAGGCTCAGAGATACAAGATAGGGGGGTATGCTTCAGGATTCCTATGGATTGTTAATTTCTGAGACCCAGACATCCAGAAGGAGGCACATTTAGATCCCTGGGGTTCAGTGTTATTTTCAAAGGCTCAGAATAAAGCACCCTCATGGATTCTTATGGTTCACTGTTAATATTGGAGGCTCATAAGGACCGCTTTGAGAGCCGAGAAGGACGCGGTTGTTTTGTAAACCATGTCTGAAGCACATAGTTGTTTTTACAAGCCACACTTGTAGTCATTTAGCACATGTGTTTGGGAACAGGATTCGTAGAGTTGGAGCTCGCAGAATTCGGTCACCGCTGGTTGGATCATCAGGTTCCCTGAGGGGGGCGGGGACACTGAATCCAATGCCCCCCGATGTGGTCATAAGGAGGAAGTCCTTTGCATTGTGTGACATGAGTGTGTCTCTTCGCATTCTTTTGATTAAATAAACGGCTCCGCTTGCAAAGTGTACCCACGTTAGGTCTTCTTCGAGTGCATCTCCAGCACCGTTCATGGAATCTAAATGTGTCCACGGCAGGATCGTGGAGCTGAAGGACATGGTGACGGACGTGAATGTCGGATTCAACAAGATTTCTGTCCTCTCGCTAGAGCTGTGCATGCTGGGAAACCTGACTCACCTTGACCTCAGGTGAGAGCTGCACCAGCAGTGTTGTATTTTATGTGGGGTTTGGAAGATTTTTTTCCATCCCCCACACCTCTGATTAGCACAGTTGGCTATGTATGGTGTGAAAGAAGTGCAACATTCATACATCTTTCAATGATCGTAATCGTACTGTAACTTGCTCGATACAAAAATAATGTCGTCGTTATTTCTGGCTTCCACAACTTTAATTTAAATGAAATTTCATTTTAGGAACAATGCCCTCAGCTCTCTCCCGAACGAAATGGAAGCACTAAGCAGACTGCAGAGCATCATCATCTCCTGCAACAGGTTTGGCTCTACGGCACACCAGAAATTGCATTGATAAGGATGTCGCAAATACCATCGCATGCAGTTTAGTTGCCCCCTCGCCTTGACGATTGCAACTCTGCCGTACGGATTAAATTATGGCCTCGGCAAATGCCTTCCACCTTGTCCAAAACAACACCCTCCTCGTCAGAGTTGTTTGCCTGGCCCCACCTCTCGCGTGCTCTTGAAACCTTTTGAAGGAGCTGCATTGGTTATCAGTCCATAAGAGGGGTCCAATTGAAGGTTGCAGTACTGTACTTGCTTTTATAGTAAAGGCAACCAGTCAACCAACCTGCCTGAGCAATGGCATCCACCCATATGTACCATCACGAAACCTACGCTCATCTGCTACGGTGGACCTGCTGTTTGTGAAATCCACTTAGCAGCTTAGGACAGCAGAATGGGCCATTTCATCTGGTCTGGAGCAGTCTGCCAATTGAAGTTCCGTTAGCTGGAACAATATGGGTGCTTTTAAGACCAGATTGAAAACATGTATTTTCTCTTCCGTTTAATTTAGTTCAAATTTCTCAGTACCATCCGCACTTCCGTCTCAGCTTCTCGCTGAATATGGCGCGTTATAAATCTTGTATTGATTGTGCACCGATGTCTCACACGGTGCGCGACACCCACTTCTCCAAATCGCTTGCCCTGCTGCTTGCCCTCGTCCTTTCACTTTGCTTCAACTTCGCTTGTCCCCTTTGCCCCATTCACTTATCCATTCGCCTACTACACCCCTTGGCTTGCCCCGCGCGATAACCCGGGTGCGATTGGTATCGCGTGGGGCAGGTTCCGCGAGATCCCTCCAGTGTTGTATCGCGTGGGCACGCTGGAGACGCTGCTGGCGAGCGACAACCAGATCGGCGTGGTCGACGCGACGGGGCTGAGGTCGCTGGAGCGACTCGGCACGCTCGACCTGCAGAACAACGACATCACGGTCGTCCCGCCGCAGCTGGGCCTCTGCGTGAGCCTCCGGTGAGAGTCGGCTAGATGACGTAGCACCCCTCGGATAATCATTATCCGTGATGGTTAATAAAAGGTGTTCGTGTCTTTGTCGACCTGCAAAACTCTTAAGGGCAGCTCAGAGGTTTCCCGGAGTTCTCTCTTTGTATAGAGTATTTGGCTACTGCTAGAAATTTCCACGTGATAAGTCACTGAATTGAGCCATCAATTGTGGCCAGGAGGAAGCCAAGTGAAAGCTCGGTGGGCCTTGCCTAGTAAAAAAAAGTTAGTTTAGTTTTTAATTTTGTTTGTAAGGCATCGTGTAAATCGCCCCTTTTTCCCCACCCTCTGGGCAGCCCTGCCTCATTCCAATGCTAAACTTATCATCTCCGAGACCGACAGATTAAAATACGGCATTGGACTGACCGTCGGCTGTCGATTTTGAAACTTGGTGATGCGAGCAATAGGACGCGAGGGCAAAACCACCTCTTGAGACGCAGACGTTAACTGTCGAGCTCCCCCATGGTAGCGAATTTTGGTGCTGGTGTATGAAAAGGCGCCCCCCCCCGCCCACCCCATCCCCCCCAGGTCCCTGCTGTTGGGAGGAAACCGATTCCGCTCACCGCGTCCCGCCCTGCTCTCCAAGGGAACCGCCACGCTCCTCGAATACCTGCGCGACCGCATCCCCGTGTAAGTGCGGCCCCAGTGCGCATGGCACTCTGCACGGCTGGCACTCTGCACTTCTGGAGCAGCACTTACCTGTGAACTAGCGTACGTGTACACACTACTGTGTGCACACGGCATGTAAACGTGATGATTCACCACCCCCCCCCCCCCGCTCCAAAAAAAATGTAATTGCATATCAGGTTTTGTACCTTCGTAACAAAAAATATTCAAGTAAATACCACCATTGACACGGTCATGGACGTGTACATAAGGCTTTGAGAAGGTCCCTCAGGGACCAGCCTCTGCCACAAACATTTTTATGACTAATTTTCACGATTCAGGGTTGTGATTCGCCAAAAATTTATATTTTTTCTTGTCTCAATATTTCTTTGATTTGTAAAATCTATAGTCTGCCATGTTGGGAGTTATTTTAGAAGACATTTCTTGTTTTGAACTATGCAGCTACCAGTGGATCATCCTGTGGCAGAGCATGGCCCCAGAAGATGGTAATTACTTAGGTCTTGTATTGTGCCGTTGATAGTTATGTAGACGCGGGATGTGATCATGTGATATAACAGTATAATTTGCATATAATCTGCATTAATCGTAAATATTGAGTCTTATGTGCATGATTCAATGACAGTTGAGCGAGTTTCAGAATCAACTTTAAATTGATCAATCCATTCAGCCTCATATGCCCAGTGCGCATTCAAACGCCCTGTACACGAAGGGTTGATGCCTTCTTCCACTTGACCTGAGCAGTGCAAGTATTTCATGAAGGCTGCATGAACTCCGATGTGCATTTTACATGAAGATTATGGGTATTACTGCCACTTGCCTGCCTGCCTTTGCCTGTCTGCCCAGCACTGGTGCAAGAATTATCGCAGCAGCTCGTTTTGGCACAGAAATGGCCTTTGCCACGTATGAACCACTTTTGTAACTGTGTGCGGAGCCACATTGTTAGGGCGGGAATACTGTGCGGTAAATCACTGTTCATTTTCTGCACGTTGCCATACACAGTCACTCCAGTGTCTCTCTGAACAAGAGCTGATGATTTGATTTTTTTTAAATATGTATAAAATGCCTAATGAAAGTTTACACAATTCCACTGTGCGTGATTTGCAAAAAAAAAAAAACTCAAATGAAGCAACGCTCTTGTTCTGCGCGACTGATTCAGTCTGTGTCCTGAGCTTAAAAGTCAACATTTCTTTACACATTTTCTAGCTTATCTTGCCACGAGAAGCAGTTTTACACTGGGTTAGGCAGCCAAGTAGATCCATCGCTCGAAGAACCAAATATAGTGTGGCTATAACAAGCCATGCATGGGACTGGCTTGTGGTAAACTGCCACCTGAAGTCATTGGGGTTCAGACAAAGCCACGTGATGGTTTAACCGTGGTGACAACAAATGTCAACGCTTTCTGTTTAGCAACCAATATATATATACCGAGGGTCAATTACTCAGGACAGCCTCACAGAGTCCAGACTGTTTTAAACGGTCCTTGAGGATGTATGTTTGTTTCCCCCAATTATATTCATATTGTGCTACCAGCTCATATTATGAGAGGAACACTTGCACTCAGAAGTCTTGGCGGTAGCAGTGCACTGTCCTCTAACAGCCCTTGAAGATGTTGCCAAAGAACTGCGATTGAGGTTACTTAGGTTGGCTTATTTACCCACACTCGGGGTACAGATTTCATTTTCCCTGCATAAAGTATTCATTGCATGTCAAACCGTTTCAAATTCTTAGACAATGAACTCGGCAAGAGTGTAAAGTCAGATTGTTTAAGTTTATTGGTGAGCAAGCCGAAACGGATTAACTCGCTTAACCTGGTGTAATCATGGGCGTCTCGAGACACGACCCCGAGTTCGAAGCAAAGCTCTCGGGCCAGTGCTGGCTCAGTGTTAGGACCACTTTACAAACTCGTTCCTGAGCTTTTGACTTTCGACAAACACAAAAGCGCGCGCTGCAGACTCGTTTAACAACACTGCACACCAACCACAGACAGCAAATGTGGGCAATTTTTCCCAGTGGAATGTTTTATTGTACATCTGTTTTTTTTCCTCTTCTAAATTTTACAGTACAGCTTTGACAAAAAAAACACCTGTTCCCAGAAAAATATTAGAAAAAGAACATTAAATCCAGCTTCCCCTGTACAAATGATTAGGTAAAACGATGGACGTAAACACGCGTAGGCATATATCGCTAAGAATGGGTTGTACATGATATCCGCAAGTCTATTAATTAATTCACCAAAAAACCACGATTGATGCATGTGCTCCATTAACGCTAGTGTCAGCAGCCAAATTTGTAAATAATAAAAACCCCTCCGTGATTATAAAACTGCACCCTGCGATAATACCCCTGTTAACAAAGCGTCAATATAATACACGGTTAAAATCACATCTTGTTATGTACATCAGAAAAAAGTTAATGCGTGGTGGAGAGCTTGAAATAAGCGAGTGGAACGACCGATGCAACCACAGGTCTTTAGTTACACAGGTTAGCGACTCTAGTCACACGACAAAATAAAATCTTGAGTGTAAAAATGCAAAGCAGGCCGTTTTGGTACTACCCCAAGACACCGAATTACATCTGGGAAAGCTCTTCATCAGGCAGGGTTAATTCATTTTACAACTTTCTAATTCCAGTACAAAATCCGTTCAAACATCCCTCGACCTGCAAAAACGTAACGTGACAAATTAGTTTTTTTTTTCTGTTTAAGCGTGTACATCATTTTGGCTCTTTCAAAAATATTGCTCTCCTCCTCGTCCATGGACAGGCAAACTTGTCGAAGGCACTTGTCAAAAGCAGGACAAAACAAGACCAGAGACAAGACTCTACACGACCACCTCTCCTGCCGCTCCATCCACTGCCTCTCCCCCCCCCCCCCCCCCCGGCTTCACATGCTTCTCCCTCGTCCTCCTGCCCCCTTGCGCTGAATGGGAACTAAAACGGCGTCTTAAAAACGTGGGGCAATATCTTGGGATATCTCGATTAATCGCCCTTTTACCAAAGCTCGTAGCAAACAAACGCAGACGACGACCGCAAGACTCAAGCCCCTCTTGGTGATTTAAAAATGCCTCTCGTCTCATCCGGTAGACTCGCTGATCGGGTATTCCCGACACTCGCTACCTAACGTGCGTTGATTTAACGATGGCTCAACAGGCATTCGTTACTGAACTTGGAATGAGAAACCTGCGTCTGAAAACACATGCGCCACACTCCTTCAAGATGTTGCGAGCCATGAGATCGAGTCGATGTGCACCGTATTGTAACCTTTACAAGGCATGTCCACTCTTGTCACACAATTCAATTGTTTTCCTATTTATACTGACGGTACATTCATCCACATTGCTGTGACCACAACAATTATGCGCTATTTATTTTTGCATTATAGTCCCCAATTTCATTATATAGGAACGTCGCTCAACTTGCAAGGCAGAAAAAGTCATCCAATCCCACAGGGCGTGACAAGACCATGGCCAAGTTTTGCAGAACTCCGGTGGAGAATCGATTCCTCTATTCGGGGAAAAAACATCCATCACGACGGGCACCGGTGAAACCCGAACAGCCTGGCCCCAACCGTGCTCCCCAAACAAACCGAAGCTCGGGCCACGGCTTCATTTCTTGACGAATATTTTCCAAGTCGCTGGGAAGCAGCACGTGGACTTGGTAACCAGAGCCATACAGGGCACCGCCATCCCAGCACGTGGGCAGGCATGGGGGATTTATTTTTCTTGCGAAACCACGATTGATATGAGAATGTCCGCCGGGCATGCAGCTGCGCCCCTTGCACGATTACGCAGTAGATCCGAAGTACCGTAAGAAGACGACGACAAGAAGTAGCAGGGCTCAGCTGCCCCCCCCTCCCCCCCCCCAGATTTTTGTACCCAAGGTACGCCAGGACCTCCCGAGCCGCCCTCGCGTCATACCTGGTGCTCCGCCCGTCTCAACCCCACCCCCCCCCGTGTTTATATCTCAAGTCGATCGCGTGCGGTATGCCACAAGGGACCGGTGCTGCACACGTCACATCGGAGGAGCGTTGGGAGCTCGGCTCGGAGCGGGTGCCTCGGTGTCGAGTACCAACGGCCCCCACCCCCCACAAACACCCAAACCCATCAAACCGACTCAAAGACGGACGCGGCCCAACGAATATGCCTTGTAGATGCGTGCCCTGACTGCACGTCCCAGGCAATGCCGCTCCTGATGAGTGCCGTAATTAATGTCAAGCCCGACCGTTACTTTTGATCAGCTTTGAAACTTCGATCAGACAAACCGAGGGGAACGCAGCAGTTTTAGGGCAGGCAACAAGAGGATATTCGTGTCCTGGGCCACACGTTGCGTGTATGTTTTAGTTGTTGCTGTTAATGCAAACTTTATATACACGATGATGCCCTCGAGAGAAGAAATTATCACAGTAAGAAACAATTGATGTTAATTTTTTTTTGCTTGCCGGAATATATAAAGTTTTAAAAAATAAACACGCAACAACAACAAAACTACTATACAGTATCGGTAATGTCTTAACCGCTGCTATTTATACTAATCTTCGCTTGGTGCTCACAGTAAGTGTGACCGTTACCCTCCACCACAGGCCTGGCCTTTTTTTATTGACTTGTTTTTTTTGCAGAAGCTTCAGAATCCCATAGTTCATCGTGTGCTGCTGCCTTAAACATTTTATACATCCAATCCGCGTGACGCGCACAGGCACGCGCAAGCACACACACACACTGGGGGGCTCCTCACACGAGCGCGCGGGCAACGCGGGCAATGCTCACCACCTAAAGCGGACCTCGCTGGTCAATTTCGACAACGAAAGATCAACGGGGGTACACCGAGGGATTTTTTTTCCCCTTCGTTTTGCTTTACGGCAAACGTAGCCAGCAACAGTTGGCCGCGCGACGTGTTATTGTATAAGGGGGGTGGGAAAGAAAAATCATCGGTTGCCCAAACATGGTTACACTATCTGATCACTGCTCCCCTCAAGTAGGCAATTTGGAAGTTCAGATTTTAATAAGGTTATGGAAAGAGAAAAAAAACTCAAAACATTGGTCATTAGCACTGTGGCCCTTTGACCTTGAAAGTAAAAACATCTATATCTATAATTTGTGATGTTTCGGGCAGTCTCCCTTCTTCATAGCTCATAAAACAGGACAATACAACTTTCACAAACGCAATTAACAAATATAGCACAGTTAAAGTTATTATGAAGAAGGGTCATTGGCCAAAAGACCACCTTAAATATACATTTCATTTTAAGGCGGTGTTATTGACGAATGTGTTGAGTTTTTTTTATTGTGCTCATGCCCCCACTGACAACGCAGCAGCAGCATCACCAAATCATTTGTCTTAAGATTACAGAACGAGGTTACACAACTACCAAAACTAAAGCACGTGCTCACATCAGTAGACCAACCATCTTTTTTTTCATCACAAACACACATTTCAACAAACTCCGTTTTCACTGCCTCGACAAAACTCTTATCGACTCTAGGCCAAAGCCGTACCGAGTTGCCAGACTTTCTCGCGGTGGACCGCGTTTCCGGTGAAGATCGCCCCGAGTGTACCGAGCCGTACAGACAGAAGAAACGAGGCGACAGAAGAGCGTGGCGACAGGAGGTGTTCACGCAGGAACGTCGTTCGCTTGCGAGCTCCCTTCCTTCATCGGCGCGCCTGGGAGTGGGAGGGAATGTCTTGCCGTTCGCCTCGCTCCTGACATCCGACCTTTACCCCACCCCCCTCACTTCACCCAGTGTCCGTCGCCCGAGCTGTGTCCAATCATCACTCTATAATATATAACATATATATCTTTAAAAAAAAACCGTTGTTGAACAGCAACGGCTGATATGGAAGCAAACAGTATTATTGCTATTGCGACTTTCCCTCACACAGGCATCGACACCAGAATAAAAACATAAATGACCGACGAACTTCTGGGGGGGGGGATGTGGGTGGGGGGGTACGGGTGGGGGGTAGTGGCAGGGGGAAAGAAAGGGGCAGGGAGGAGGTGTGGTTTAGGCACGTGTGTTTCCCTCGACGCCTCCGGGCGTTAGCGTCGCACGACCAACTCCACCGGGTTCTCCAGGCCCTTGAGCAGCGCAACGGCCCTCTCGTGCGCCACGTCCGCAAAGTTGTAGCCGTTGGCCTGGCGAGTGCACCATGTGACAGCACAACACACGTGCGCACAACACACACACACACAGACAAAAGACGGACACCCTTTTTAGTTTTACGGAGTGCATAGTACACCAGTGACGATTCACGCCCTTCACCACACCGACCCCCTTCCCCCCAGCAGTTCAGTGATTTGCAAATAACAATATATTCTTACACAGTTTGATGCGTTTAATTGTGAGCGTATGAATTGAGCATTTTAAGTCACATAATCAAGGCATTATTATTACAAGCCCGACATTCAGCCTTTTAGACTGCAGTGTCAGGTAGGTTTGTAAAAAAATATGATCAATGCTCTCCCCAGTGGACAAATAGGAAAGCAACGTCCAATCAGATCACACACGGGTCACATGACTATCCACGGCTGTGCGAATTCCGTAGACCAATCACCGTTGATTATCAAACACTTCAAAAGTTTGTTTTCATTGGCGAAGTAGGTCAGGGTTTCTCCATTGATGGCCTGTGGAGCCAGATTTGGCTCGCGAAGGCTTTTGGAGTGGCTCGTCGAGCAATGGGTCGGCGAGTCACAGAGAGGGGTTCAGATGAATGAGATGAAAGAAGAGATTAACGAGACAAGGAGAACTTGAGGCACGAGCGATAAGGATTCGTGGTCACACGTACGGACGTGACGCGACGTCGCCAACGTCCGTCGACGTGACGCACAACAAAGAGCGGCGCACCAGCATGCGCTCATTTTATTACAATTGCACATTCAGTGCGTCGGGTGGTGGCGGGTTTAACGACACATTTATATATTTACGCGACCTAACCCAAAAAACGTGTATTATGGATGATATTGGCTGCGAAAGACTACGTGTTAAACTGACTAACGTCTATGGGGAGGACACTTTTCTTCACACCAGAAAATTGGGAGTAACTCCGAATGAAGCAAATGAAGCTGTTGTCTTCACCGGCGTTCCGCAAAAGATGCAGAGATTACGTCATCACATCTCTCCCTCTATTTAAGGAACAAAACAGGAGGATTTCTCCACAGATCTGGCTGTTGCCTGGTGAAGCTAGTTGTAATTACTGGCGAAACATCGTACCCAGATTGTAAATGTTGTGGCTTTGCTCTCCAACACACCGGTGTGCTGTACTGGTAAAGAATTGGCCACGTTCTGTTTACGTGACAAACTATACTAATTGGCCGTGTCGGCTGGTGGCGGGTTTAACAACAGATTTATATTTTTACGCGATGTAACCCAATACACCTGCATTGTGCATCGCTCCGATCAAAACATTTTCGTCTAAGAAGCCTGCTCGATGCCGACGGACGTGTCGAGTTGCTCCACAATCTCACCTTCACGATCCTGTCCCCTGGACGAAGCAGGGAGGCGGCAGGGCCGTCGGGCTGCACTCGCGTCACGAATATGCCCTGGATGAGGGTCGCGGGAGGTGACACCGAGAGGACAATCAGCCTGTTGCCGCCACCCCAGCATCAGGCGCCATCATCAAAACCATTGTTGTGGCCATCACCACCAAGGACAAAGAAAAAGACCCACCCGTACAGCCTATTAACAGACTGTTGGGGGCAAGTGCCGTTAGTTAGCGGGCAACCTATGAAGGCCGGCACGGCACACGAAAGCGGTGGGTGGCCAGCACCACAACCTTTGTCTCCCGAGTGGCAATGTTTACAAACCGCACCAGCTATCATTTGAGGCTGAGTTGACCTAGGGGAGGTCCCGGACCAGTTCAGATAATCGTCACTGGTGTTGGCCATGAGCGGGAATTGAACTCGGGTCCGCGTATTCAGCGCGCTAACCGCTCCACTACTGCTCCCAACCATCATCACCACCAACAACAACAACCACCATCACCACCAACAACAACAATCACCATCACCAACAACAACAACCACCATTCGAGGATGATCGGACTACGCGCTATGGTTTCTGCTCCTTGAGATCAGCAAGGTATCGTGGTTCATTTGCGGCAAGCGCTTTGTTTGTAATGAGTGCGACCTTAGCCCGGATTCAAACCCATGCGCTCATTGACCCCTAAGCCACCAGGGCATCGACTAACGCCATTCCTAATTGTTTGCTTTTGTAAACAAGGTCTCCATTATAACGGAAACTTATCTCAGCAACGGGCTCTCATTCGGCTACAAAGTGAGTTTGCACAGTGTTTCATCATAACTATCACCACCCACTGTCAAGTTTTGAGATTGAGTGGGGCAATACCGCACTTGTGTTTCGAGAAAGTAGTAAAGACCCCAACTAATAAGATGGGTGTTGACATTAATGAGAAAAAAATATAATTTAGTTTGCACACTTTTTACAAATTTTCCGCTTATCTCTCACTGGTTCCCCCCCCCCCCCCGCTACCAGTGGGCAACTCGTAGGGATGTTTTTAGGGGGCGGAGCGTACCATGTTGGAAGGGCTGAAGGGGCCAGACTGCCCTCCGACGCCCCCAGAGATGCTGAATCCCAGGCCCGGGTTCTTCTCGATGAGCACCACCACCTGCAGCGACATTTGTTCATTTATTCAAAGGAGAAATAACTAAAAACACTTGCGGGGAAAAACGTGATGACTCCATAAAAAACATTAGACTAAAGGCCACAGCAGGTTGTATAATTTATGGGGTTTTTTTTAATCAATGCGGCCGATTTCACGAGCGCAGGTCCCCTAACAGCAACGCAGCTTTACACTACAACTTTATTTACAACGCATCGTCTTCGTGAGTTACCATGTGCCTCCGTTACAGACGGATAGACAGACAGAGCTGGTGCATAAAATGCTTCAGGCGCCCGAGTTTAAAACGACGGACGTTGAACGACGGACGTTGAACGACGGACGTTGAACGACGGACGTTGAACGAACGTCAAAACAACGGCGAAGCCTAAAGTGGCCGCGTGCGAGCCGAGTGGAAATGCCGCCGTGCCTCCTCCGCGTATCCCTCTGGCCGCCGCGCCGCCACGTGTTCCGTGTGGTAGCCGTTGGAGTGCGGGTTGCTGGGAACCCTGTGAGGCACCTGCAGGCCTTGCGTCTGCAGCGGTCACAGCAACCGGGGGGGCAACAGAATCATCAGAATCTTTATTTATCCTGAAGAAATCCAATGAGCTATCAAGCTCTTTTTTCACGCATCGTCCCCCTGTAGGGGGGCGGGTTAGAAAATTACAAAACACAGAAGGAAGACAACGACAGGAGTGGTAAGTGTAGGGAAGAGGTAAGAAAATCACAAAAAAATAAGGCAAGCAAATCACACTTGCTTGAGACGGCATCAGCCTCTTCGGGTGAGCGAGTGGGCGAGCGAGTGTGCGTGCGAGTGGGTAGGTGCGTAAGTTCAAGTTGTGAGTTTATTCTTGTTTAAACCAGCTGAGAACTCAAGAGACTAGGGTTAGTCTCATAAAAGTAATCTGGGTCACCAACATGATAAAGGCAACAAAAGTATAAAGGTAGCGCTATGACGCAAATAGAAATTGAAATAAAAAACAACTGAAATCGAAAGTACCGCACAAACATAAATCGATGTTAAATAATACATTCCCTGTCGCGCAATCAGCTCAGGCAGACTACAACTCGAGTGATCATAGTACAATTACAACTTAAGTTACAGTCAGCATATGAGGGAGTGAGGAAGCGTGTGTGTGCACAGATGAGCGAGCGAGTGTGGAGAGTGTGAGCGAGTGTGCAAAGAACAGCGTGAGAATGCGAGCGAGCATGCAAGTGTGCGAGCAAGTGAATGAGCGCGTGCGCGAGTGTGCGAACGAGCCAGCGGGTGTTGCATCCAGCGGCCGTTGAAGCCAGCTGGCGTTGGGAGTGAGCGAGTGTCGGATCGAGCGCGCGTACCGGCGTGCGCATGGTCTGCCTCTGCACCAGGAAGTCGATGAGCTCCTCGCGGGACGGGTGGCGAACCATCTGAGAGGACGACGGGCCTCGGTAGGGCGCCCCGTTGGGTAAGGAGAGCTGCACCACCGGCACAAGCCGGGCAACGGGCGAGGGGGAGAGAGAGAGAACAGATTTGCCTATGCCCAGCCGGCGGCGCGGTGTGCCACTTTGCGTCGTGTCACGCCGTGGTATGGCACAGTGTGGTGTGGCGCGGCACGGCTTGACGCGTGAATTGTGGCGCGACGCCGACGTGATGTGACGTACGTTACAAAGAAGTTCAACAAATATACACACCATGCTCTGTCACACCACATATGAATGTATGTTGAACTTTTTTCACACATATATAGCCAACCGTGCTGGTCGGAGGTGCGGGGGGGGGAAGGACAAACAAACTGAACAAAAAAAAAAGTACTTCTAAAGAAATGAGTTTGTGAATCTAGATGATTTAAGAGTGCATAGCTCTCCAGTGGCTTTCTGAATGTTCCAGACGGCCGCAGAAGCGCGTCTGAAAGCGCGCGATGCGGTGGCCGTCTTTGTGGGTTTCCGTGATGTGGCACAACGACATGGTGTGATGCGCCGTACCGGTTTGAGCGTCTCCGGCGGGACGTCCTTGCGGCTCAGGGTCCCGGTGACCCCGGTGAACCCGGGATCCCCAGGTCGCCCGGCACCGAACGAGTCTTCGCATCCTCCCACGGGGCCACCGAGCAGCGGCTGGGATGGGAACTGCACGTGACCGACGAGACATTCTGGGTTACAAGCCCGACGAACTTCGCCATGTCGGTCAGCGTGAGTTGGCGAAGGCAGAAGGGTTCAGGAACAGTTCAGATGTCGCTCACTCACCGCCAATATTGGACGTGGTTGGGAATCGAAATTATGGTGCCTGGGTTCGGAGCACACACTTAGCTGACCACTGCGCTGGTCATTCAACCGCATCCACACGAATGGAAATAATCCAATTATTTTCAGCCAATTTATATATTTAAAAATATAAATATAAAAAACCCTTTGTTTTCCCAGGAAAACATGACTGGGCCTGCAGGCTTTTTCATGTGGTTCTTTCATTGGAATGTTGGCCATGCCACCCAAACTACGGACTGTAGAGTCAACCAATGTGGTCTGCGCGCCTTCAGCGGAGGAAGAGCAAAACTACACTCTCTGTCTCTCCTGAAGCCCTCTCGTGGCTAGCAGCCCTCAACATCGACATTTAGCCCCTGAACAAATTGCAATACGCAAGAAAAGAATTGGGATGTTTGGCCCCTAAGACAGTGCAGCTTCAGCGGACCCTGATTATCTTAACAAGACACGTTGCCAACTTTTCTAAGAACATACCTAAGCCTAGACAAATCTCTATGCGATCCATCCGAACTTTGCCTCGACCAGAGCGGGCCCACGGGCTTTGTGCCACCACCGCCACCACCACGGCCACCGCACTCACCCGGTTGTAGTCGCGTGCGGCTTGTCGCGCTCCGTAGGCCGGTCCGTCCACCGTCATGTGACCTCCGCCACTGGGGCGGCCCATCGTGGCCCAGTTGGCCGCCCCTCCGCCACCACCACCTCCGCCACCACCTCCACCGCCGCCCCCGCCGTCGCCGCGGCCAACCGTGCCCCACCCGCGCGGGGGGCCGCCACCGCTTGGGTCGAAGGGGCTGCCTGGCATCCCCGGAGAACCCTGGAGAAGCGCAGCAGAGAAAAACAGCGGCATGAGGGCGGGGAACGGATGATGTGAAGGACGAGCGGCGGTTGGTGGCGCTAGGCACGAGCAAACCACGTGAACGTTTAGGTCACCACCCAAGCAGCTCAAGGGGCCCTGGATTCACCAATAATAATAATAATAGGGGTGGCACCAAATTATCAGCTGAAACCCAGATCCTTTTATAAATATATATTAAGATCCATTAACTTGATTACATCAGATTGTCCAGAATGTAACGTTTGTCGTCGGGTGGCAACGCACGCAAAAACATTATTTTGGCGTAGGGCCTCCTCCGATTGGCTGGCAGCACCGCTGACGAGCGGGTCACGTCGCAGATGGCGCAGATGCGCTTGTAAAGGTACACGCATGAGGCGCATGGTACTTTTGGATCGAGTTAATAACGAACGGTGGATCATCATCGTCATCAGCAGCATATCCAATGTCATCATTACAGTGGCACGTACGATTATTGTCCATAATTGGACATTTTTGAGCCATTACTTTCCACCCTGGGACACAAGCTCAAATCATTGTTAATCCAATTCCACGGAATGTCCATCGCGCAAATGCGAAGAGCAGTGCTTTGCCAATTATACTGAAACACTCCGTGCTCTTTTGAAGCACGACATTCTTGCTAGCCTGAAGAATTTACAGCTTTATTTAGCGACAGCTTCGAAAAAAACCGCAGCCACGTCACGAGATGACTTCGCGACTTCACCTTCCTTGGCAGTAGCCGAGCAGCGACTGACAGCGAATTACAAACACGGCCGCCATTCGACACAAAGTGACGGATGGCGTCACCGCAGCGCTTGTGCCAGGCTATGTGCGGCGCCGAGGCCGTCACGTGAAGTGTCGAAGTCTCTCTGCTGCTGGCAGGAGGTCACGAGACAGACCCAGGTGTTAGGGGTTAACTGACAAGAGTCGACTGGCAGATTAACCACCTGTTTGCATCCCCACTTTTCAATTGGGGAGCACACAGACCAGACAAAGAGCCCCCATATAGCCATAACAGACTGCTGGGGCAAGTGCTGTTAGCGAGCGCATCTGAAGGCCAGCACCACACCCGAGTACACAGAAGCAAAGACACGTGAACTCAACAGAGCCAGATGGGAGCCCATTGGGACATACATCTCTTCAAGCAGAGACATGGAACTATGTAATGGTGTAACTGGATGATACATTTTGCAGTATTCCTATAAAAAACATTTATATATTTTATTTATATCTAGGTCAAGGTAGCCACAACAATCGCCCTGCTTCGTTATTCCGGTGTGGTCGTAACGACCGGGAGGGGGAGAGAGCATGAGAGGGAGGGGTGTGGCTGGGATGTGCTCTTGGCGGTGAGTGGGGTGAAGCATGGCTGACAGTGTGATCGATGGAGCCTGGCGGGACAATGATGGGTGTTGCGTGCGTTTGTGTATGTGTGCGCGTGTGTGGGGGGAGCGATGGCGTAGCGGTTCGCGCGCTGCGCACCGAAACCGGCGACCTGAGTTCGATTCCCGCTCACGGCCAAAACCAGTGACAATGAGCCGAACCGGTCCTGGGCCTCCTGTATGTTGACTCAGCCTCAAATGAGCACCTGGTGCAGCGTGTAAACATCGCTATGAGGGAGATAAATCCGGCCGGCGAGGTGCTTGCCACCCATCCCCTCTCGTGTGGCGTGCTGGCCTTCATAGGTGCTCGCTAACAGCACTTGCCCCAACAGTCTATTTAGGCCATACGGGGAATCTTTGGCTCTGTGTGGAATTAATTCATGGCACCCGGGTCTGTCCCATGACCTCCTGACAGCAAGCCCACTACACTTAACGTGACGGCCTCAAAGTGCACTTCGCCTGGCACATGCGCCGTGGTGACGTCATCGCCACTTAGTGGCGATTGGCGGTTGTTGTTGCAGTTCAGTGCCAAGCCATAAATGTGGCACCAGATGCGGAATGTCAACATCTCGCAATGGGGAGACAAAGGCGGTTGAATGTGATGCTGGCCGTACCGACGCTCTGTATGCTGTGGGTCATTAATAGGTGCTCGCTGATAGACAGCACTTGCCCCAACAACATTTTTACTTTGTATTATACTCGCCTTTATATATGTTTTACATTAATATCGTGTTTGCTTTGTAACCCAGGTCTCACCAGGTTCTCAGAGTCGTTTTGACCCACCCCTACTTGACATAGTAACGTTCTAACCCGCCCCGACTGGACCATCTGTGAAAAAGAGCTACATAGCTCATCGGATTCCTCCAGTATGAATAAATATTCTAATTCAGAGTCGACAAACAAACGATTGAACCGCCGCACCTCGTGCGTGCGTGCGCACGCGACGGGGCACTAGGTGGCGGTCGATGCAAGCGAGAGAGGGAGGGCGTGGTGTGTGTGTGTGTGTGTTCCAGCGTGCAAACACACAGCTGGAAACACAGCGCCAACCCCCCACCCCGCTCGCATTCAAGTGCTTGCCGCAAATGAATCGCAAAACCTTGCTGATCTCGTCGAGGACCATATAAACCATCATCAGGCGAACTCCGGTCATCCTCACAGCAGCGGCTTTTGGCTAACCATCGAACGAGGACGGTCACCGCATCGCGCGCTTTCAGGTGCGCTTCTGCGGCCGTCTGGAACGCTCTTCCTTCCGATATTAGGAAGCCACTGGAGCTGCGCACTTTTAAATCATCAACTCGTTTCTTTAGAACTGCTTCTTGTGTTTTAGTTTGTTGTCCTTCCCCCGCAACCTGCTCTTAGCACAGTTTGCTACGTACAGTGCGAAAGAAGTTCAACGTACGTACGTGCAACCCTTTCAACGTCTCGCGGACCGCCGCTAATTGCCATCGAGTCGCCGGGTTGACAATTGATAGGGGCGCGGGCGTCGGTTTGCCGTGGCTTACCGCTAACGGTGACCTTGATAGAGCGGTTCTGTACACTGCGCCGCACCTCCGATCAGCACGGTTGGCTACGTACGGTGCAAAAGAAGTTCCACGGACGTACTACCCTTGCCGTCACAGCCTTGGCCACGGCAGCGAGCTTGACGGCAGAGAGAGCCCGACAGTTGGCGAGCGCCAAAACTGCAGTCGCGTGGACGTGCTCCACTAAACTCCAAACCTAGCACGGAGTCGATTGCCAAATTTTATTTTCCCATCCTCATGATGCTCCATCGGTCCACCGGTTAAATTACAGGCTTAAGAATTGAATGATCTCTTCTGCACGTGACTGTCACTATGAAGGGTCTTCATATTTCCACCATGCCAACTGCTTAAATCCCTCTCTGCCCTGTAAAATTATACTCCTCAATCCCTACAGTAATTAAATAAATCCCAGCCACCCACCCCCCTTTCTATAGATATCTAGAGGGGCACAATCCCTTATTTGCACATCATCTTGAGATGTGATGTGGTCACATCTTGAGATGAGATGATGTGGTCACATCTTGAGATGAGATGGTGTGGTCACATGTGGACACATTTTAACATGTCTATGGGACATTTTTGCCAGTGTCCAATATGATGAAAAATAAGAATAGGCAATAAAACAGGTGTTAAGATTATCAAAAACCAAATAGATTCCACCTTCCAAGGCTTCAATTCTGCGTTAACTACACACGTCACTGCGCGGCAAAAGCATTATTTGCAAGTCCTCCACTATGCATTCGTCTCGAACTACATCCCCCCCCCCCAACATTCGCCGCCCGGTATGTCGCACCGACGACGGTTCAGAAATCCCGGGGTGTCGCTTGCGCCGCTAAACGTTCCCTGCGACGAATGAGCCCGAGGCTCACTCTGGCGGCGGAACGCAGCCACCGGCAATGTTTAACCGCCGTAGGTAACGAGTGCCACAACCCCCCCCACCCTCCGCCATGTCCGCTGACGGAGGTCGCCCGGGTTCATTTATGACGCGGCCGCGTGGGTTTCAATGAGGAACTGAAAAAGATTAAAGGGACCGAGTCACACACGTTCGCAATCGCGAGGACTCTGGGTGGGTGTGGGCACTCGCAGTGTGGTTTTGAGACCAGTGGTGGCCCGTGGCTAAAGCTTGAGGAGGCTACAGAAACTGGGGTTTGAGTTTAAGGCTAAGTGTGCGGGTGTATTCTTCGAGAAACTGGAACGTGCTTGGTGGTGGATGATTCGTCATGAGTGTTTTTTTTCAGCGATCCCCGTTTTTTCAGCGATCCCCGTTCACTCATGATAAGGGACCCAAAGACTCACAAAAGACCCACTGAGAAACCGGAATGCGCTCATCACCGCTTTATCTGCCTGACGGAGGCTCACAGTCAGTGCAGCTTCCCCCACAGAATTGATCTGTGGGAACCCAGTACTAGTGCATCATCATCATCCTTATCGCACACACTTCCTTCATATTACAATAATCAATTAATCCACCTGCATGCATCAGATTGATTGACTGGAAGGCAGTGCGCGATGATGATCCAATGGTCGAAGCGCTAATTGAACCACTGCCACCGCATTTCAAAAATCAATTAAATAAACGTGCGGACGTGTCATCCGAGGCCAACTCCAACAAAGACACACACCAACAAAGAGACGACACACAAGACACAAAGACAAATACCCACTGTATAGCCTTAACCGGCTGTTCAGGCAATTGCTGTTCACGAGCAGCACCTATGAAGGTCGCCACGGCACACGAGGGGGTTGATGGCCAGCACTACGCCCGGCCGCCGTTGTCTCGCAAGCGGCGATGTTTACACACCACGCCGGGTACCTCACTTGAGGCAAAGTCGACTTAGGGGAGGCCCAGGACCAATTCAGATACTCGTCGCCGATGTTGTGGTAATCGAATTTGGGTCGCCGGGTTGGTCGCAGCGCAGGGCACAAACCGCTGCACCACCGCCCCCCCACACAAGACAAGGTCCCCCCGTGTAGGCTTAACAGATTGTTGGGACAAGAGTACAGTTCGTGAGCACCTACGAAGGCCGGAACGGTAAAACGAGGGGGGGTTGGTGGCCAGCACCACACAAGACACACACGGGACATGCACACGTTCATATGCGTGCACCAATACCAATACGCGCCATTCGCTACTAAGTGACGGTGACGTCACCGCGGCGCCTGTGCCAGGCCAGGTGCACAAGCACACACGCGCACACACACACGCACACACACGCGCACACACGCGCACACACACACACGCGCACCTTCTCCAGCATGCGGTTCTCCACGTGCCGCAACAGCTGCTCGCGCCAGTCCGCGGGGGGTGGTGTGCGGGCCTCCGAGGCGCCGGAGGCCCCCGCCAGCAAGGAGTACTCCGAGCGGGCGCGGGCCCCGGACCCTCCGCCGGGGCCCGCCATCCCCACCGCGCGGGGGTCGACGTCCGAGGGGGCACGCTCACGGCCGCCCACCGCGAGATGTTGGGGACCCGGGCGTGCCGACTGGGGGCGGCCACCCTGCCCGTGGGCCTGGATCCGGGGGGGGGGGGGGGGGGCGGAGGGCCAGGGGGCGAGACGGAGAGATCGTTAGCGATGGCGACGACGGTGCCGAGTGTGCGTCGACGCTGCCATGACGCCGGGAATTGTTCCTCGGAATGCCGAGCATCGGAGACTTGGGATGCAAGGTGGCCAGACATTGGTCGTGTAATAAGCAGGTTGGCTGATCCGGCTGTGTAGAGCTTTCAGTGTCATCCCATTGTACATGCGATTCATCTTCTCCTGGTTTTGCCAGTTATAATGATGATAATAATGATTTTAACTGGTAACGTGCATAATAGTCTTGGTTCTTTCGGTAAAGTCATGTAGAAGAGAAACAATAAAATATTTTTATTTTTTAATTATTTTATTGTTTCCCTTCTACGTGACTTCACTGAAAGACCCAAGAATATGAATCCCTGCAGTCACGAAAGCTTTAAATCAAAATGTAACGTGCATAATATTCGTCCGCTCTCGAAGAGACAAAACGACTCAGGGGCGCGACGAACCACAGATGAGCGGAAGGGCAGCCACGCAGTAAGCCGGCACCAAATTCTCCCCAAAGCTCTGCGGTCCTCTGCATAGAGAGTTGCTATTTGAAGTTGCATCCTGCATGAAGCCAAACGTCCCACAAATTATATTTTGCCAAACCTTCCCCAAGCAGGACCCTGCTGACAAATGTGTCTTCAGACTCATTATTAATCAAGCAAACAATGAACTTGAATAATCAGTGAGAACCCGGTCACTTGCTCTACACCTACAAGAATCGTATCAACACTCAGAGCACCGACTCTGAGAGGTTAAAACTCCTACTTTGTGTTTTTCCTTAATGTACCAGTGTTTCCCTTACTCAAGTTCCTTACGGCGAACAAGGGGCGCTTTTATTCTCCCCACTCTAGAAACACTGCCGTTGTTGTGTCGCCCCATTTGACGGCGAGCCTCTCTCGCACCCCCCCGCCCCCCGCCATTAACTCGCACGGTCAAACCACACGGAGAGGTACGGCCCCAACAAAATGTCGTCCCGGAAGTACGCCGCGTACTTCCGGGACGACATACGCGGGCGAGGTGGTCGGGGGCGGGGGGCGGCCGCAAGAAGTCTGACCGGCTGGTCACCTGGTCCTGGCCTCCGCCCTGTGCCTCTCAACACCCCGCCACCACCCACACTGCCACTACCCCTACTACTACACCCCGCACCTCCGATTAGCACGTACGGTGCGAAAGAAGTTCAACACACACACACACGTACACACTCCCGCACAGTCTCAAATTTTGCGGGACACGTCCGCCGCACGAACGCCGGTGAGCAGACGCGGCGCTGCGGTGAGCAGGGCGCATTCCTGTGTGGGACCCCCACGTGGCTGCACCTCTCTCCTCCTGGTGCCGGCATTTCCCACGAATGCCGTGACGGCTCGAGAGCCTTTCAAGCCTTGATCTTCCGAAGCCCAAGCGAGCGCGGCGTGTCCTCGGGGCGCCTCCGTGCCCGCTCCCCCCCTCCCCGTGCGACGTGACCGCGTCGTCCCCAAATGCCCTGCGGCTTCGCCCGATTTCCTCATGGCGATAATTTAACGACATCAATTATTCGCCCAGCAGGATGTGCAGGGAGTATCGCAGTGGAATTCGAATGACTTTTTTTCTCAGCTCAATAAATGGGGAAGTGAAGATTTTAAAAGGATTATGAAGCAGCTGTAATTGGGTGTCATGTGAAATTGAATGCGTAAAACGTCATAAAATAATAATCATTGGTATAATTATGTAATTTATTCATCCAGAAAAGCCTCACCTAGAGGCAAATCTTTTTTTATGAGGGCACTGCATTGGGATGTTTGGCAGATTACATTTCAAGGCTGTCTAGCTTGACGTTGGAGGAATCCGGTGTACCCGGAGGAAAGACCCCACATACACGAGTGTCCGATTCAATTCATAGCCACACGGCCATCTCCCGGTCAACTCCCAACCCAAAGCCTCCACCAAACATGGCAATCCCAGGCAGTCTCCCATCCACACACAAACCAAGCTCAACCAGAATGAAATGTTCTAATCCCTCACGCTTAGAGCTTCAAAAGGCATAATCCCAAAAAAATTCATTTTTTTACCTTGTATGCATACACACACACACACCCAAGCTGTGCGTACCGGGCTGTCAAACAAAGCTTTCTTTAAAAACCAAAAGAGAAAGTAAACCACTTTCACCTTGTGTCGGAGCAGCTTGGGACGCTCCAACTAAATGTGTACAACAAAGTTAGTCAGTCAATCGGTGGGTCGTGCCTGGTGGGGTAAATGTGGGTACTCTCAACTCCTAGATGTATAGCTACACTAACCCGTCGAAAAATACGGTTTTCTCTCGAGCTCCCTTGAGCGCAGGCCCTTTCGCCGGAAGTGGCGTGAGCCGGAAATTGCAGGGCTGCACCTTTATCCATGTAACCCGACGAAAATCCAACACAAAAGAGCGGACAAACAATTCGTCCGCAATAAAAGCGACGCTAAAACCCAACTCCCCCGCACCAACCCCACCGCCGGTAACAATGCCCCCCGGTCACCGCAGTTCGGCACCGCCGGACCCACCTGCGTGTAGAAGCCCGAGTCGAGCGTGTAACTCCGTGCCGACACGGGCCGCCCGGCGGGCGCGGCAAAGCCGTAGGGCGCGCCGCCGCGGCTCATGGCGGCGACGTCCCGCGGGCTCATGTAGTCGCTCTCGCTGTGTGGCATGCCTCTGGCGTAGCCCTGGTACGAGTAGCCCGTCGCCCCGGACGCGTCGCTTCCCGTCGACGTCACGCTGCCCTGCCGATCCAGGCCGCCACCACGCTGACGCTGCTGCTGCTGCTGCTGCCCCTGCACGTAGCCGTAATCTGCACAGTCGCCCGGCGGCACGTCCACGCAGCGGTAGCCAAACTGCTGCCCGCCTCCGCTGCTGCCCGGCGTTCGTGGGAGCGAGGAGGCCGAGCTGTGCCGGCTCGTGAATATGAACTGCGTGTCGCCGACCGGCCTTGGCGGCTGCTGCTGCTGCTGCTGCTGTTGCTGCGCGTAGCGATCGTGAGTGCCGTGCCCGTACTGCTGCTGCTGCGCCGCCAACGCTTGGCCGCGCTGCGAGCGAGGGCTGAAGTCGCTGTCGAAGTGGTAGATCACGTGCTTGGCGGGCACGGTCGGCGGGGCGGCGCGACCGCCTTGCTCCTCGTCCAGCAGCGGAGCCGAGAGGCTGCGGGGGATGCCCACGTCCGCCGCGTTCTCCGCCGATGCCGCCGATGCCGCCGTCCCCGCGGTCAGGGACCCCCCCCCCTGCGGCACGGTTTCTGCCGCGTTGGCGCTGTTCGACCGGGCCAGGGCGGGTAGCGGCACGCGCGCCGCGCTCGGATGTGGAGGCTCCCGCGAGCGCTCGTACTCTGCCGTCGCGACAACCAGAGTCCCGGCTTCGCTCCGCTCCGAGGGGGGCATCGTCACCACGCTTGCCGCAGTCACCACTGCCGACGAATATTCCGCGGCGGTCACCCGCCGTTCCGGCGCGGTGCCCGCGTCTGGTTGTTGCCGCTCGAAGGCCCCGAGCGGAGGGGGAAGGAAGGCCGGATCGTCAGCTTCGTCGTGCCGGAGAGACTCGCTCGGCGGTGTGGGAACGGCCGCCTTGCTCTGTGTCAGCGCCACGCTCTCGGTTTTGGCGGAGTAGAGGACGCTGGGTTTTGCAGGCACGGTGGGCCGCCCCGAGCCGCCCGGCGTGCCGTTCACCTTCACTGCGCCGCCCACGGCTTCCGCCGCCGCCGACTGAGCAGAGATCCTGACGCCGCGAACAGAGGGTAGGGGGGGAGTCACGAACGGAGGATGAAGGCATTGCCGTAATGATGACGAGGCTATCGTCAAGACAACCATTACAAAACCGGCATCATCCGATGTGCTTTCGGGTTGTACCGTGCGTGTCATCCAACACTGTGTCGCACTTCTTGAGCACATGGAGCGAAACGTCGGACAACACACCGAGCAACACGCTTGACAAACCAGAGCGCTGTGCAGCACTACCGCAGAGATCTACTAAATGGCGTAAACCGGAATAGTTTTTTTCCCTCTCCTTATTTCTACTAACTAAAATATCACCGGCCTATAGCTGCCTTATTTTCTAGCTCCTGCCTACAAATACATCTGGGCTCTATTGTATGTACGGTGTACAAGTCGATATGCCTACAGAAATTTTTTTGGGGGGGGGGGGGGAGGTGAAAACATTTTTTGTGGAAGTTTCATCATTTAGTTGACGGGCCAACGGACAACGGACAAAAAGACAGACGGACAAACGGAACGCCAGGCTTCTGTAATCGATTGAGATGCCCGTAACATGCACTGAGACGAGATATCCGTTCAAACTTTTTCACAGGGCGGTGCATCAGAGGACTCTTCGTGCAAGCTACGTTCACAACTCCACGCTACTTTCACAACTCCACGCTCAGGGGCCACGCGCTCTGCTCGTCGGAAATGTCCGTTGCACGGCAATCAAGCTGGGGTTCATCCAAATTAAGAGCATTTCATGGGCTTTGCAAATTGCAACTCAGGCCCACTTATTAGGTGAATGTCCTTGGAATAGTGACTACAGTGAAGGTTTTGTAAGTGTTGAATGGGGTGGGGTGGGGTGCGGGAGGGCGTGGGGTGGGGTGCACATGTTGAAAATATAAATGTTTTTGATTGCCAATTAAAAAAACAACGATTAGGAATCTTGCTCAAGTGCTGACGTCTTGTTCATTACTTAAAAAAAACACCAAGAAGTCATTACAAATCTGCTGAGCTGTTCGGTTAACTGCTGTCAGCTAACCAAGACAAAGATCCCCCCCTGTATAGCCTTTAACAGACTGTTTGGGGCAAGTGCTGTTAGTGAGTAGCACTTATGAAGGACGGCACGGCACACGAGGGGGTGGGGGTTAGCCAACACCATGCCCGGCCGCCTTCGTCTCCGCAGTGGCGATTACACACTGCACCAGGTACTCATTTAAAACAGAGTCGACCTTCACGTGGACACACACGCATATAGACTGACGAACAACCCTTAGCTGCCCTGCACATAAAACAACTCCACCGGCCGTGTGATCAAGGGCAGAGCCAGGATTTCAGGCCGGGGTGACGTTCAACAAATTTTTATTTCAAGAATGATTAGAGAGTCAGGCTGTTGAACTAGACGCCATCGGTTGGCGACACGCTCTGACAATGCAGTTGTACGGAGTCCGCCAGACCGAGTGTCGTACACTTATAACGCAGAATGTCACCCCTGTCACCCCCCCCCCTGGCTCCGCCCCTGCGTATGATGTAATCGTTCCCGGCCGCCAAAGTGAAAACGAGACCGGCCTGCAATTTCCAGACAGTCCACATTAGGCGCGTTGAAACCCAGTTAAACGTGCAGTTCGCGAAACGCGATATCATTCATTCAACCACTCTCGCTGGACGTCACCGGCGTGCGAGCTTCTACACCGCGCGTGTGCTCACGTGCACGGATTGGCACGGCAAGAGCATAAAATAATGAGGAACGCGGCCACTTGTCAAATCAATTCCATTCATTCTGCCAACTAAACGATTTTATTTTACCAGGTAAGGCCCACTTAGCTATATAGCTCTTTTTCAGAAGCCAAATACCCTAAACGCATGTTTCTAAATGTGGGCGGAAAAAACAGAGGACCCGGAGAAAAATCCACGCGACCACGGGGAGAACGTGAAAACTCCAAATATACAGCAGGCATCAGGGTCGGGATCGAACCCAAGACCTCCTGTATACTGGCGAGGTAGTTAACATCTCCAAGCCACTGCGACGAATCGCATGGCGGGAATCGTAAGGGCATCGAGGGCTACAAACAAGATCGACCCCCGTACACTGCACGTACGCGGCAGGATTGGCAACGTCTACGCAAGTGAGGGGGCGGTGGTGGGTTGGGGGGTGTAGTGAAAATGCCTCGGCTTAAAATTTGCCAAAAATGAGCAAAGCCTCGCCACCGTTTACACTTCAAAGCATTTTAAGCAAAAATGGAAATGAAGATGGATGGTTCCTTACTTTGCACACAGAAAATTCCAAGTTGGTGATTTTGGCCCCTGATTAACTGAGCAAATCCAGGTGGAGAAACAAATGGGGGAAAAAATAACACAGCAGAAGCAATTATTATAAGCCCATCGGAACCACTCAATCCTATACTTTGCAATGCAGGAGGAACAAGCGCCGCTGCTGCTGATGACAATGATAACGACAAAGATGACGATGACAATGATGATGCAGCTGATAACAATGATACCGTTACTGTTGCTGCTAATGATAATGACCAAATCGCCCTCGATGCACCAGACCGAATCACATCTCAGCAGCCAATGTTGACTACAGACGAGCTGGGAACACAAGGGGGTTGTGCAAGCCATTACTGGCAGTACAGAAATGGATTACTAAATCTATCTGTGTGGGTGTGGTGGGGGGGGGGGTGACGCTCATGTGCGTGCGCGTCGGGAGGTTCAAGGCGTGCGTGTAACTTTTCTAGATTTGAAGCTTTCGTGACTGCAAGGATCCATACTCTTTGGTTCTATTCGGTAAAGTCACGTAGGTAAAAAATAAAACAACAAAAATCACGACGTTTCGGCCACAACACAAGCGGCCTTCATCAGGTGAAGGGACCAACCTGTCCGCTGGTCCCTTCACCTGATGAAGGCCGCTTGTGTTGTGGCCGAAACGTCGTGATTTTTGTTGTTTTATTTTGTACCTACGTGACTTTGCTGAATAGAACCAAAGAGTATGTGCGTGTACTGCCATCGTATTTTAGGCCGAAAGTCCCACGGTCGCATGGGGCCGGCTGCACGGATCGTTTTCCTCTGCGCACTTCTCTCTCCTTGTGCCTCTCTCCGGCGGTCAATGCCATGGGGCCTCAACGTCCCGCTTGGGACGCCGCCTTTTGAGCCTCGCAAAAAGCGGGAAAAAATCTCGACCCAAGAACGCCGTCAGCGGTCCCCGCGTGGCCCCGCCACAAGACCCATAAACGGCTGTAACCCAATCCCTGGGCTCGCCACGAGCGAGCGGGCGAACGGTCGGGCGGTCGGACGGGCGAGCGCCGTCGGTCCCTCGCGGGCGGCGGTGCGGAAACGGCGCCGCCACGCAACATTGCCCGCACGGCGGCCCCTTTCAGACGCGTCGCCACGGCGACCGGGCGCGGGGAGGAGGGGGTACACGCGCCAACAATGGCCGCTCGCCAGAAAAGAAGGAGCGCGGTGGGCGATCGCGTGAGGGGTCCGGAGCGCCAAAGCGCAAGAGACCATAAAAGAAGGTAGAGGCGCAGCCCTGAAATTGCTTTCTCATGTCACTGCTGGCAGAAGGGCCTCCCGCGAGAAGCAGCTCTAGGAAGCCCCTCTTGAGATGGGGTATTTTTGTTGGCCTCCTCCTCCACACGCTGGCCGGACGTCTTGGCAGCGGCGGACGTACCCACACTTTACCCCACCAAACACGACCTGCCGATCGAACTGCGGTGAACCCATTTATCGTACTGAGTGAATAGTGGTGGGGGGATTAGGGTTAACTGCCGTGCCGGGAGATAGCATCACCCCAGCGTGCGAGAACCATAACACCGCGGGGGCAGCATCCCAAGAGAGTCCCAACACTTTTTGACAATAAGCAACTGAAGGTCTTTGTCGCTCCACTGCTGGATGGAGGACTCGCCAGGCTCCGTGGCGGTCTTGGGGCTTTGTCAGCGTGGATTGGTGTGGAGGTATTGGGGGGGGCGGCACCCAGGACTGGTTCGGATTGCAGTGTGCTAACCGCTCTGCCACCGCTCCACCACTTTCTCAACAGGGTGCAACAATCTATTTTAATTGTTTTGCTTGCGAATGACGTGCAGTACTTTGCTCACCGAGTTCAGGGAGGGCACTTATTCGTCTCGTGGCTCGATGCCACAGAAAACGTTTGGAAAATAATTCGGGATAAGGAGAAAATAACCTCACCATCTTCGTCATTAACACCGCCTGTAAGAAAACTCTCATCAGCCACGGTCAATCCACTGCTGAATGAAGGCCTCCCCCCACATCAATGCCAGCCCTGAAATTCCCATGATTCTGCCATCAACCTTGCTCCTGAACGTGTACCGATCTCATAGCTCCATCTCCACGATGGGCATCCCTCGGCCATCCTACTTTTGTCCGATTTGAACTCGTTCCCCCGATCCGTGTGCCCCTCTCTCGCTTCCGTCTCCCAGTGAAATTCCCAGCGTGCATCTCTCCACGCCGTTTTTTTTAACGCAACTCATGGCTTTTATTCCATTTCCTTTGTCAGAATCATAATTTCTCGTCCGTGTGATTTACCTCCGATGAGCATGGTTGGCTACGTACAGTGCGAAAGAAGAAGTGCGTTATAGCTGACAGTCCCACAGTGGTTATCACACTGCAGTATGGAACCTGGCAATCAGAGTTCAATTCCCAGACGTGGCTAATGTGCAGTGGTGAGCGATACCCAAGCCGGTCCTGGGCACCTCATCCTTCATCAACCCCCACACTGACCAGCGTGGTGAGCTGTCAAAATAACCTGCGTGCATCTGAAGTGAAAATGTTATATCTTAAATTACTGCTTTTTAACGTGGGTTTTTATTTACTACATATTTATTTGACTTATTGGTACGTATATTTGCGTTATAAGGCTATGCTAATGTAAAATGAATGGAGATTTTTTTTGTAAAGTATGTATGTAGAACTTCTTTCGCACCGTGCGTAGCCAAGTGTGCTCATCGGAGTTGTGCATGTACACCGGTGTGCGCCAATGTCGTTTCTTAATCGTGAGATTTTTCTTTCAACTCTTTTCAGAAGTATTTTTTATTTCAATTCACTTCCGGTGTAATCTTTTTTTACCTACCGTGTTTTTTCAACCCCTTCTTCGTTCACAGTAAACATGCAGAGAAATGCTACGATAAAATGCACCCTGGAGAAAACCCACACGTAGGAGGGGAACAACAACTAACGTTGGCAGACAGCCCGATAACAACCAAGCCACTTGCTGTACCGCCCGATACATGTACCCGACTTACCTCCCTGTGCACCGCATTCCTGTGAATGTAACACTGTGACCATTCTCCCAAAAATAAACAAAATAATCAACTCGGATAACATTTTACACGACTCAAGGGAAAAGTTATTTGGGATTTTTTTCAACTCTAATTTTATCCCGATTGTGCTATCGGCGGCATGAGAACGGCCCACGAAAGCGGATATCACGGAGCTACCTCTGAGATTTCTTCAAGTGAAGTCCTCCACACAATAGTAATGTCAGACAGCAAAGTCTGTCCCCATGGCAATCAAAGTTTCGTTTCTGAAACCAAATTTCACGCGGTGTTTTTTTTTGGCCTGCAGTTGTTGGTGCCTGGGCTGAGACCAACAACTCACTAGACTTGGGAACCCAGTTCAGTCAGAGGCCACTCGGCTTGGATTCAAACCCAGGATCTTAGCAGCAAGCATCACGTTAAATAACAACAATAAATAACCATGAGTGGGGGGGGGGCGGGATTTACCCTTTCGGAGAGCTTTTGGTTTGGTCCGGAAGGCTCTCTTGGGCCTGGCGGTGGAAGCTACCAAGAGCGTTGCTGTCGGCGGCAGGGGGGGGCAGCAGCGGGAGGTCACGCACGAGGCTCAGGCCGTTGCTGTTGTTGCGGTTGCTGTTGTAGTCCAGATCCAGGCCGATTGAGAGAGGCACGGCCCCCTCGGCTGAAGACGGCGAGACAAGGGGGCATCGGGGGGTGGGGGGGGGGAAGCGTGGGTCAAATGACGGCGGCAATTCCGCGAAAGACTCAAGCGTCCTGTCGACACAACTCAAAAGTTGCATGGTAGTGTTGCATCGAGCTGGAATGTAGCCAAGCTAGGCGCAGTACGCTAACCACTCATCCAGAGAGTAGGCAAACTTATAACACTCGCAAAATTTGGCGAGCGGACAAAAGTTTGTGCGAGCCTCGGAGGCGCCCGGCTCAGAGAAACTCGAAGAGCTCGCCAGAACAGGTGCACACCTGTATTCAGACAGCTACGCGGACATTCACCTGCAGCGTATTCAGGTGCACCTGCATTCAGGTACTTCTGTAAGGTGGAGGGTGAATCAATGCTGCGTATTTGAAGGGGGGATTGATTCCAGATAGCGGCGGAGAACCGACGGCCGGCGGGGAATGTCCTTGATCTAGGGATGACGAGTCGGTTTTAGGCGGGAGCTCCCTGCGGAGCTCCGGCCACTGATGAAGATAGGGGTTGGTGCCCAACACGACTGGCACAAAGGAGAAGGGATGACCGACAGTCAGCATTCACGTGGGCACCTCTCTTCACGGGCTGCGACAAGGCAGAGAGTTGCGGCGACCGAGCCACCGATTGCTGTGGCTCCGAGAGGAAGGGCTTCCTCTCTTCCTCCTCCTTGCGTTGCTCCTCCACTTCGCTGTCCTCTTCGCTCTCCTGCGGAGGACACAGGCGGACACAGGCGGACACAGGCGGGCACAGGCGGGCGTGTTAGTGAAAGCGGGGCTCTGACTGCAGCCGGCGATGGCGTTGCAAAGCGAGGGGCTCGAAAACGGATCTCCGCTCGGGTTAAAGTCTCAAGATTTGCACGGTTGGCTACGTATGGTGCAAAAGAAGTTCTGCATATATGATGGGTTTCAGTGATTACGTCATCTTGCTCTATTTAAGAACGAAAGCAGGTGGTTTGCTCGACTATTCTGGCAAATCGCCCGATGATGATGTAATTACCAGCGAAACGTCGTACTCCAATTGTAAATGTTGTGGATTTACTCTCCAACACACCGGTGGGCTGAAGTAGTAACTGACTATTTACGTGACAACCCTTACTGGCTGTGTCATTGGTGGAGGGTTGCGACACATTTATACTTGCGCGATCTAAACCCAAAAACCTTTATTATGAACAAACATACACTCCCCACATATATGTAGACACACACACACACACATAGGACACGGTCAGGAACTAAAATGTTCTTCCGAGGCTAAAAGCAGCTTAACTTTCTGGCAGTCTCACAGGCCGCGTTACGCACACAGAGCCACACACCTGGGTGTAGTGGTTGACGATGACGGTGGTGTTGGTGACGGTGGCGTTGGTGACGGTGGAAGTGGTGCTGCTGCTGTACACGAGGCCGACCGCTCCGGTGGCCTGGATCGTTCCGCCGTCCACTGTGCTCGCTAGCCCCCCTCGGCTGGCGCCCTCCGCAAGACCCTGCGCGGGCGGCACCACCAAAATCGTCATCGTCGCGTTGACAAATACTTCCGTCCGGCAGTCCCACGATGAGTTCAGTCCGGCGGCAAAACACCCGTCCGGTACGTGCGTTAGAGAACACACGCAGGTTTGAGACGTCACACCGACCGGTAAGTGGAGCCACTTACGACGCATCGCTACAAGTGTTGATGGCCAGCAGTCGAGACCACCAATGGAGTTACAGCCAAAGGATGGACACCGTAGAGATGGGAGCGATTAAATTAGCTCGTGCGTGGGCGCTAGATGGATTGTTACATCACAGGACCATGAGAGATGATGACAGCTCCTGCAAAGCCTTCTCCCAGCAGTGGACTACGTGGAAGATGATGATGGCGACGATGGCGATACTCCTGATGGAAGCCTGGCCGCTTTACCTCGGCAGTCGGCTGCAATCCCGGCGTCTGGCTGGCGTCCGCAGGAGCGGACAGCGCCTCCTTGCTGGTGGCCGCCCTGGCGGCGGCGGCGCCGGACCCGGTGCAGGCCGTGGCGCCGTCGCTGTGTATCTTGTTGACGACGCTCTGCGCCGTCTTCACCAGGTTCTTCAGCTCCTCGGGGTACGGCGTCGGGTAACGCTTCAGGGTGCCCTCCTGCCGGCATCGCCGCCGCAACGCCATTAGTGCAAAAATAAAAGGCCGCACGCGGCATGACGGCACGAAATGTTTCTCCCGAAATTAATTATCTTTCGTATGTATGCATGCATGCATGCTGAACTTCTTTCGCATCGTACATAGCCAACCGTGCTCAGTCACCCCCGAGACACTTAATCGACAGTCTAAGCAGTTACAGTGAACGCACGCGGCTACACAGTTTGGAGGGGGGAGGAAAACTGTTATCCTGCCTACACAGTACGTACCGCCACAGATACACGTACCTGCTGGGTCGCCAATGGCCCCCCGGCACATCTAATTGTCCACACTGAAAGCTGCTGAGAGTATATGGTTTAAGCGGCTGGGAAAAAGTTAATAATTTGGCGGGTGACCTGTAGGATTGGACGCAACAAACGACAGAAGAGCGATCGACCCCGATAGTTTATTTAATTCCTGCACGAGTTCTGCGTCTGCACTTGGCGCGTCCGTGTGGCACCTTGACAGTGTCGGGGTCCCTCTCCTCCCGTTGGTCGTCAAACTCGAAGGCGACCTGCGTCCTCTGCTGCCTCTGCTGTTCCCACAGCTCCGCGTTGAAGCTTTCGCTCTCCGACTTGTACTCCACTGCACGCGCACCAAAGACAAAGATCCCCCCCCACCCCCGTATAGCCTTAACAGACCTTTCGGGCAATCGCTGATTCGCGAGCGGGGATGAAGGCCGGCACGGCACACAAGGGGGTGGGTGGCCAACACCACGCCCGACCGCCATTGTCTACCCAGTGGTGATGTTTACATACTGCACCAGGTACTGATTTGAGGCTGAGTCGACCTAGATGAGGCCCTGGACCGGTTCAAATAATCGTCACTCGTGTTGGCCGTGGGCAGGAATCACACTCGGGCCACCGGGTTCGTAGCGCAGCACGCTAATCACTACACTCCTGTTTCCCACACTGCACATGCTCCACACGCACACACGCACCGCACACAGACACACATTCACAAGCAACTCGTGTGCACATCCGCACGCACAAACACACGCATACAACATGCGCGCGAGCCGCTGCTCCACCATCCGCTACTGCTCGACACCCACACAGTCTCCTCGCCGTGCACGAGACGTCTTGCCCTGTGAATTAAAGGGTCCAATGCTCCCCAGCTTGTTGTTGGGCTGTCACAGTCCCGGGCCACGCCACTTGGGCGGCACGGTGGCAGCGCGGCGGTCGACACTCGTGGCCTCTCAACGAGAACGCCCCGGGCGTGCGATTCCCGACCCGGGTGCCTGTGTGGGGCATCTAAGTTCTTCCCCTCTTCTGCGAGTGTGACGCAACAACCGCCGGGAGCAGGTGGCGCACGGTGCGGCTGGTGGTGGCTGTGCGCGTGCTCACTGTCGGGCGCGCGGGGCTGCTGCGGGAACATATAGTTGGTGAGGACCTTCTCTCCGCTATCGGCCGGCTCGTCCACCTGCAGCGGGATCAGCGGCTTCGACTGCAACCGACAGGGGACGGGCGCACGCATGCAGGAGAGGGGAGGCCACCGTTACCACGGCGACCGGCGGCCGTCGCGGTCTCCTCCCAAGGGGTGGGGTGGGGTGGGGGGCGAGCCGCCCCGTCGCCCCCCACTGTAGGGGCAAGTGCTGTTCGCGAGCACCTATGAAGCCTGGCACTGCCCATGAGGGGCGTGGGGTGGCCAGCACCACGTCCGGCCGCATTTCTCTCCCTAGTGGCGATGTTTACACATCGCCCCAGGTACTCATTTGAGTGCCGAGTCGGGCTCGGGGAGGCCCAGAGCCGGTTCAGATAATCGTCACCGATGTTGGCCATGAGCGGGAATCGAACTCGGGTCGCCTGGTTTGTAGCGCAGCGCGCTAACCGGGCAACAAACATTCGGCGATGCACACTGTTGCCTTAAAAAAAGAAAAAGTAAAAACAGGTGACATTTCGGGCAATAGCTGTTCTCTCTTCTGCAACGTACTTTTTTTTTCTCTTAAAGGCGATTGCGCCTGGCACTTGTTATTAGCATACTACTGCCAAGGCAGCAGAAAATATGTTTTGTAATTGTGAAGAAACACAAACACGGGGTGGGGGTTGGCAGCACACAAAAGGCACATAGGGATTCTGTGCCACAGCCTCATCTGTTATATTTTTTTTACTCATTTATCCCCCAATAATTTTGCGATATCGCCCACCCGCTCACTCACTCACCCCTGCCCGTCTGTCCGACGTTTCAACTAAGTTTGATGGACAGGCCGAGATTTTTGAGAGCGTGGGGAATTAGGGTAGCAAACTAAACAGATCTGGAATCTCGGCAAACGAAAACACAACGTGGAAAAATCTAGACGGCACCAAAACCCTAAAACCACTGCTGGCAGCAGGCGTATGAATTAATCGGAATATTTATTTATACTGGAAGAATCCGATGAGCTATAAAGCTCTTTTTCACAAATGTCCAGTAGGGGCGGGTCAGAACGTTACAACAACAAACAGTACACAAATACGATAGGAGTGCAAAGTACAAGAAATGTAAACGAATTACCCAAGTAAAACTAAACCATCCTCATCCTACCAGGCAAAGCCTACTGAGGTATTTCATTTATATTTCAGAAACGACCTGGCCACAAAATGATAGCTCAACAAAATGGCTCATTATTTGGCCATTTATAGCAGCAAAATAATCCAAATAATCTGGGTCCTCAAGTGGTCCGGTCACCAATAACTTGCACACACGATAAAAACTATTCATTTGGTTCTGCACTTAATTTGGTTGGGCTTAAATGCAGAGCTCTGAAAATGAGATGGCAAGCTACCATTCTTAGATGTTCTGTTTGAGAAGAGACCTGATAGTTCATTGGGGCATTCTGTCTACAGCAAACCACCCACACAGATTCCTACTTGAAACCTGATTCCCACCACCACCCAGCCCAAAATAATTCTCTCATCAAAACTTTATACCATAGGGCTCATTGCATTCCGGACCAACACCACCTGACCAGTGAATTAAAACATGTACACCTGGCCCTCAAAAGGAATGGATACTCTGACCGTACCATCCGCCAAGCTGTTTCTCCCTCCATACAGAAACAACCACTTGATACTCCGGTCAAAACCATCACACTACCATATATAGCAGGCGTTACGAAAAAGATTTCCAAAATTCTAAACAAACACAAGATCCAGGTCCGGTTCAATACAGTACACAAAATTCGTGATCTGATCCCATCCGTGAAGGATGTCATTCCTGACTTACAGTACCCCGGGGTTTACAAATTGAGTTGTACCTGCGGTGATTTCTATATCGGGGAGACAAAGCGACATGTCTCTGACCGAATTCGCGAGCACAAATCAGATTTGAAACACGGCAGAACGAATTCTTCTGCCGTAGCTGATCACTGTTACAACGCTGTGGGTGATCACGATATAATTTTCTCCGATACCAAGGTTCTTTGCAAACCCACGGGTTTTTATCAGAGATTTGTTCACGAGGCAATTCAGATCTACAAACACAGACACAATTTCAACCGAGAAGATGGTTTCAAATTAAGCAACCATTGGAAAGATGTTCTAAATCGAACCAAACATTAAACTAATTTTCAATGGTACAGTATATTTTTCAAGTAGTGGTACCCCAAACTTTCGCAGCTCGTAAAAAAATCCCTTTTCACACCATCAATAGGTAAACTCCCCCTCCCCCCCCCCGCGCCAACCGGCATGTGCACCCGCATGCACACCACCTCTACACCACCTCTATGCTAAGTCGGCCAATCAAATGCTATTTTTTATGCTAATTCCTTTGTCAAGGCACCTTGTTTCCTCGCACACAGCTTAAAGGTCGCGGTCTGAGCGTGGCTGTGTTTCACTCCAGCGCTGTCCTCGAGACAGTCTGGTCCCTTCACCTGATGAAGGCCGCTTGTTGTTTTATTTTTTACCTACGTGACTTTACCGAATAGAACCAAAGAGTATGGATCCTTGCAGTCACGAAAGCTTTAAATCTAGAACGCTCTGACCGTCACATAATGAACATTAATGGCTCTCATATGGCAGAGCGGGTGATAAAGTGTCGCCCCCTCCATTGCGTGGACCAGACGTCACTTTAAGGGATCTCAGAGGCAGCTCTGTGACATCCACTTTTGTGGGGCATTCTCCAAAATGAAGGGGGGTACACAGTGAGTGCTTTGCCAGAGCTCTCAATGGAATCTTCATCTCAAGACACGAAGGGTTACCATTGAGCAAAAAAGTACAGCTGTTTAAGCGAGATAATAAAATGTGCGGTAAACTGCTGGGTCGTGGCGGTTGGTGGTGGCGAACCTGGTTGTCGGAGAGCCACAGGGCCGTGAGCTCCTTCAGGCTTGTGAATGAGATCGGAAGGAACTTGAGTCTGAAACAGAAAATTGTTCGCATCAGGTGAATTGTTTGGGTCACGGGTGGAACGACTCGCCCATTCGTCAGATGAATTCTCGCAATTCGGGGTTAAAATTCAAATTCTATCCCATTGTCTTCTTCATGGTTTTTCCCGTCTTGTACGTTCCCCGTCTTGTTTTAGCCGCACAAGAATATATTTGCGCAAAATGTGCGTATAATTTGAAGACACTGCACGCAAAATAATTTCTTAGACACATTATTCCGTATATTTATCACGGGAACACGGATCTATTTGTATGAACGCCTACATTAAAAATGATTAATTATAATAGATATCTGAAAATGATGCTCTATGGATGATGATGTATTGATGATTTGTGATATTAATGATGATGACAATGCTGCTACACCAGCACAGGGCCCCTACTAGACCGGTTCTCCTGCGAATCTACATGCGCCCTTCTGTCAGAGACAGCACCGATGCCGGATGAAGCTACTTCTTCTGGCACATTCCTGTTTTGCTACCTGCACCATGTTTAAACTCCAGTCTAGAAGCCCTCGGATGGAGTCTTGTAGCCTCCTTAAACCTGAAGCCACGAGCCAGCACTGATTTTCACCTCCACACTCCAGCCAGAACCAAACCGTGTCTTCCACACTGCCCCATGTTGGGGGTGTGGTAGGTGGGTGAGTCAACCGTTTGGGAGCAGGGTTATGAAACCATCCTCAAGCAGCACTCTCGTTAACCTCACAGCAGCTGGTCAAGTGACGCCTACATAAAACCAGTTTGGCCTGTCCGGGAACTGAACATGCCGTAAAATGAACCACACCCCATCATCTTTATGGTAATCTATTTTAAGGGCCACATTATTTATTAGTCACAGCACGGCCTTTCTTGACACTGGGGGGCTCAGCTCAGGCTTTGAGCCGCTCAGTTCTGTTCAAAAACATGCAAGCGGCTCAGCCGTGGCTCGGCTCAGGCTCGGCCAGTGGAAATTCTGAGCGTGGCTGGGATCGTGCACAGAGCTGGTGTTGCTGACCGATGTATTGAGATTTAAAATTAGGCGTGGCTTTGAGCAGGATCACTCAGGGCAGAGCCAAGCCTGAGCCGTAGTGAGGAATATGGGTCTAAGACTAACTGTAAGCCACGTGCAGATGATCCTCCTTCATTGGTGGAGCCGTTACAGGTAAGCCCAACTAACGCTCAAAGGATAAGGAGATCACAGCTGAGCGCGCGATAACCAATTCCTTGCCCCTTGATGAATTGTCACGATTGCCCGAAACCGGTTCAAACATTAGAGTGTCAATAAAAAAAACTATTCTGACAATTCTATGCAAGGATCGTGAGCGCGAGAATCTGTTTTAATTGATGAATCGTCACATGTCTAGTTCATATATGCACACAAAGACCACCCATATAGCTTTAACACATTTTTGGGGTAAATGCTGTTAGCGAGCACCTATGAGGGCCAGCACGGTACACGAGGGGGGTGGGTGACCAATACCACGCCCGACCGCCTTTGTCTCTCTAGTGGCAATGTTTACACATTGCACCAGGCACTCATTTGAGGCCGAGTCGAGCTAGGGGAGACCCAGAACCAGTTCAGATAATCGTATTCGGTATTGGTAGCCGTGAGCAGGAATCGAACACGGGTCACCGGGTTCGTAGTGCAGGGGGCTGACCACTGCGCCGCCGCTCCCCCCCCCACACGTATGCAAACACACGCGCACGCACACACCGGTTGTCGCTGACGTTGAGCACTCGGAGGTGAGTCATGTCGCCCATCTCCGAGGGAAGCACCTCGAGTCTGTTGCAGCGCAGGGACAGCACCGTCACGTTCTTGCAGTTCCCGATCTGTGCCGGACAAAGAGAAAAGACCCCCCCCACCACCGTGTGTTGCATTACAAACTGTTCCAAGATAATAATAATCAGAGTAAACAACATTCGGAATGCGTGCATATATCGTAAAATGGATGCAATGTTCGATCGAGAACTCGGAGGCATCGAGCCAGAGCTCAAAGTCCATTTTATGTCAGCCTGAACAGGAACTGGGCCTGAACAGGTGAGAGCCTGAACAGGTGAGGGCCTGAACAGGAAGGGGCCTGAACAGGTGAGAGCCTGAACAGGTGAGAGCCTGAACAGGAAGGGGCCTGAACGGGTGAGGGACTGAAGGGCCGAGAATGCACAGGTGAGGCCCTGGACGTGTGAGATCTTGCAGAGGTGAGCCTTGAAGGTGATTGCATGCTGCGTGTGTGCAGTGGGAGAGCGTTCCAGATGGAATGATGGCCAACGTGGTCAAAAACCGATGATGCCACCACTACAGCTCACTGCCAACGATTTGCACCCTGTTCCAGCCAGTCACTGAGCAGTGAACAAGCAACCTCCAAGATCTGTCATAACAGTGTCCCACCATCGAGTCCTTGGGTGTCATTCGTGAGTACCTATTAGGACAGACGCACGCAGGTATATGTATTTGTATTTTACCAGGTAAGGCTCTTTTTCAGAAGTGACCTGGCCACAAATGATAGCTCAACTAAGTGGTTCATTGTGTGGAAATTTATGGCAACCAAATGATCTAAACGAATATTTATAAATGTGGAGGAAAAAACCGGAGGGCCTGGAGAAAAATCCACGTGACCACCGGGAGAGACACGCAAACTCCAAATATACGGGCGACAGGGGCGGGATCGAACCTACGACCTCCTGCATACCAGGAGAAGGTGTTTTCATCGAGAAATTACTGCAGGAAGGCGGCAGTGTGGCAAGTAGGTTATAAACTCATCTGCGAGGAGTTGTTCAAGTTAGCCGTTTGTACGTGTGGTGAATTTCCTCTAAGTAGACTTTTATTTTTAACCAAACGCAAAGGAACCTCACTGAAATGGAACCGGCGAAATACCAAAATGTTGCAAGCAGGGATTCCTCTTGAAAGAGGGTCTGGAGACTAGGTGAGGTTTTTCAGGATAAATAAATTACATTTTCATTTTTATTCTTTGTATGTCTGATAAACGTTGAATTACATTTCACAGTTGCTGCCCCCAATCTCTTTACAAATTCCTCGCTTTCCGTTTTGTTGAGCGTAGTAAAAACATTCACATTCCACAACGATAAAAGACTCCAAATCCTGTAGAGTATGTTCCTATTTTCTTTGTCGGAAATTTAAATACCTTTAAAGAAACAGAACATTCTAAATCCCTAGAATATCACTGTCAATTATTATGGAAATCTTAACTTTCGCGCTTGGCAAAGCAGACTGCAACAGCGTTTGCACAGGGAGGATCAGGGCAAGAGGGAGGATCAGGGCAACAGAGAGGGCAGGGCCACAGGGAGGGCATGTACAGTGAGGGAAAAAAGTAGTTGATCCCCTGCTGATTTTGTATGTTTGCCCATTGATAAAGAACTTGGTGGCAAAAACCCTTGTTGGCAATCACAGAGGTCAGACGTTTCTTGTAGTTGGCCACCAGGTTTGCACACATCTCAGGAGGGATTTTGTCCCACTCCTCTTTGCAGATCTTCTCCAAGTCATTAAGGTTTCGAGGCTGACGTTTGACAACTCGAACCTTCAGCTCCCTCCACAGATTTTCTATGGGATTAAGGTCTGGAGACTGGCTAGGCCACTCCAGGACCTTAATGTGCTTCTTCTTGAGCCACTCCTTTGTTGCCTTGGCCGTGTGTGTTGGGTCATTGTCATGCTGGAATACCCATCCACGACCCATTTTCAATGCCCTGGCTGAGGGAAGGAGGTTCTCACCCAAGATTTGACGGTACATGGCCCTGTCCATCGTCCCTTTCATGCGGTGAAGTTGTCCTGTCCCCTTAGCATAAAAACACCCCCAAAACATGTGTTCCACCTCCATGTTTGACGGTGGGGATAGTGTTCTTGGGGTCATTCCTCCTCCTCCTCCTCCAAACACGGCGAGTTGAGTTGATGCCAAAGAGCTCCATTTTGGTCTCATCTGACTACAACACTTTCACCCAGTTATCCTCTGAATCATTCAGATGTTCATTGGCAAACTTCAGACGGGCATGTATATGTGCTTTCTTGAGCAGGGGGACCTTGCGGGCGCTGCAGGATTTCAGTCCTTCACGGCGTAGTGTGTTACCAATTGTTTTCTTGGTGACTATGGTCCCAGCTGCCTTGAGATCATTGACAAGATCCTCCCGTGTAGTTCTGGGCTGATTCCTCACCGTTCTCATGATCATTGCAACTCCACGAGGTGAGATCTTGCATGGAGCCCCAGGCCGAGGGAGATTGACAGTTCTTTTGTGTTTCTTCCATTTGCGAATAATCGAACCAACTGTTGTCACCTTCTCACCAAGCTGCTTGGCAGTGGTATTGTAGCCCATTCCAGCCTTGTGTAGGTCTACAATCTTGTCCCTGATATCCTTGGAGAGCTCTTTGGTCTTGGCCATGGTGGAGAGTTTGGAATCTGATTGATTGCTTCTGTGAACAGGTGTCTTTTATACAGGTAACAAGCTGAGATTAGGCTCACTCCCTTTAAGAGTGTGCTCTTAATCTCAGCTCGTTACCTGTATAAAAGACACCTGGGAGCCAGAAATCTGATTGAGAGGGGGTCAAATACTTATTTCCCTCATTAAAATGCAAATCAATTTATAACATTTTTGACATGCGTTTTTCTGGAATTTGTTGTTGTTATTCTGTCTCTCGCTGTTCAAATAAACCTACCATTAAAATTATAGACTGATCATTTCTTTGTCATTGGGCAAACGTACAAAATCAGCAGGGGATCAAATACTTTTTTCCCTCACTGTAACCATTCACCACACCCCCACGATCGTTATGACTGGGGGGTCACAATTTGACTCGTATTTTTCTAATTTCTACACTCATTCGTACTGTTTCCCATTCGCACTGTTTTGTTCACCTCATTTGGTCCAAACGTAACAATGGCACGTAATCGAAATTGAATCGGCATTGCTCGGAAGTGCGTGGATTCTCACACGCGCGATTCGATGTGCGCGTCGCTAGAGACTTGGGTCACCGAATCTCGTTGCTTGCCTAGCAAGAACTCAGACGGCGCAAGTGCGAACGGAGAGCGAAAGCGAAACGACAAAATAGAGCCACACAAAGATTCCGACCCCTGAAAGGGCGACGGCTACGGAGAAAGCGACAACCCAGAAAAGCGACAACCTAGAAAAGCGGCAAGGCCACCACAGGGAGGGCAAAGTTCACAGCAAGGACAAGGCCGCCAAGAGCTAGGACCTGGGGGGTGGGGGGCGAGCACCGTGATAAGAAAGAGAGGGGGGGGGGGAAGACAGGGACGGCATCGTCACCTCGGGGGGCAGGGAGGAGAAGTGGTTTTCGTCGGCGGTGAGCGTGCGCAGGTTGGCGAGACGACCGATGCCGGCCGGAAACAGCTCCAGCTGATTCCCGCTGCAGTCGAGCTCCTCCAGGCTGTCCAGGCTGAGCACAACAGACGCGGGGGGTGGTGGGGGTGGTGGCGGCGGGGGTGGGGGGCGAAATGAGATACACGCGAGGCGTGAAGGCGGAAGAGGGTGGGCGAGCGTCATCAACCCACACGGACGAGGCTGCTGATGGATCGGCAGCCAAAGAAGAGACAGCGCCCGGTTATATGGCAATACTTCACCACGTTGGTCCAAGTTGTCGTTGGGGGAGACAGTAACAACAGTGAATTTTGATGCCCTGCCCCTCCGCTCCTGCCCACAATGCAGCCCTGCGGCAGCCTTCAACACCGGGCTTTATGGAGGGCGGTCGCACACTGAAGCGCAACGCAGGCTCGAACCCTGCTGAGCTTCCAGGATCTGACAAGATCGGGCGCATATCCCGGGCGATCCGGTCGCACTGCGCGGTGATTCTAAAGGGGCAACGGGACAACGGTACTCACTCTCCGAGGGCTTCGGGCAGCAACGACAGCTGATTGTCGTCCACTTTGAGCGTCGTCAGGCTCTTGAGGCACCCTGGGGGCAACATCGCGGCCACAGAAACACGCGGGGGGAGCCACACGGCGTGAACGGCAATAAACCGCGACCGCACACACGACGCTCTCGTCAACCCAGTTGCGTTACCGTCGCGTTGTCCGGAACGTCACAATGTAAAGCGAGCGGCCATTTAACACCGATAGCTACCCGACAAATCGTCACGATTTCAGATTGCGATTATTTGATTCGAGGATCAATTATTTGTTTCATCATGTATTCTTGAACACGTAGGCAATCTGAGTACGACGTTTCGCCAGTAATTACAACTAGCCAGTTACAATTAGTCACAATTAACAAGTTGTAATTACTGGTGAATCGTCGTACTCAGATTGTAGATGTTGTGGCTTTGCTCTCCAACACACCGGCGTGCTGTACTAGTAACGAATTAGCATGCTCTGTTTACGTGACAACCCTTACTAAATAGCTGTGTCGGGTGGTGGTGGATTTAACGACGCATTTACAAATACGCGATCTAACCCAAAAAAACTTGTACGATGGATCTATTCTTGAAATCATGTCACACCCGCAGCAGACTGCCACAGGAAACGACGCAGCCTCATTACAATTTTTTAAGTCTTGCCCTTTGTTACGATGCCTCTGGCGGCGATCCCTTCAAAAACGTGAAATGTAAAAAAGTAAAAAATAATATTGATACGATTTCAGATTAAAGAACAGCACGTTGCGTAGTTGTAACTTCCGTAAAGTGCCGGTAGTTACTCTCCTATCCACACAGGGTGCAGCAGGTGGAGATAAACGACATCACGGCGGGGAGATAAGCGAGGCTACTCTCTTCAAAAGATGTGGCTCATTAAATAATAACAAACCGCCGTGAGGGATGACTTACGTTTTAAGGGATTTTTTTTTGCTTTCTGCCCCCCCCCACCTCAGCTCCCCCTCCAAGTTTATTTCAAACATTTAAAGCAGAAATGAAGTAAACAAAGTTGTCTGAATTTTTTGTTGGTTTTTAAAGTAACTTAATCTGGACCGCTCAACTTAAATGCTTATGTAGTCCACGTGTAACGACTTGCGACACCACAGCCGACTAAAATTAATGTTTAAAAACAATACAATAACAAACTTGGCACATGATTCATCATTCGCTGCCAGCAAACGAGCATTCTTCGGCATCTTAAATCACGACAAAAACCCACCGGTATTCACCAACCGATATTCACCCACCGATATTCACCAACCGATATTCACCCACCGATATTCACCCACCGATATTCACCCACCAGTATCACCCACCGGTATCACCCACCGGTATCACAAACCGATATCCCGGCACAGGAGTTAAAAGTATGGACGCCGTTTTCCTAAATCCCCCCCGCCTCTTGTCCGCCCAGTAACAATTTAGTCAATCGGCAGGCAGGTCATGAGCGGTTGGGGCCAGCGTAGAAGGGGTCAAAAAATAAATGCCCTCCAGAGTGGGGGAGCTCTTTAGAGTTTCCTCTAGTGGAGGCCCTGGCTTCAGCAGTGGCGTCAGAAACGAATTGCAAGGCCGTACCTTCGGTTTGCATTTCAATTCATTTCTCATATTAAAAAACACACACGACCACGTCAAAACAAACACAAACAGAGCGACGAACGAACAAATCGCCGGCAGTGACGCACCGATTTCGTCGGGCAGCTGGCAGAGCAGGTTAGACGACAGGTGCAGGTCCTCGAGGGCTTCGCAGCCAGCCACGCCGGGGTCCATGGTCTCCACCTGGTTCTTCGAGGCGTCTAAGTAGCTCAGCCGCTTCAAATTCCCCAGGCCCTGAGGCGGAGGAATCGCACGTGCGGGGGTACGCACACGCTCAATAATTCAACGGAAACGCGGCCAAACCGTCGCGTGCCCAACTGCCTAAAAATAAACACAATGACACCAACAACAAAAAAAAACTCGTAAAGAGGAAAAGCACATGACAAGGCCTCTTGTTATTGCACTGGGCTCGTTAATCAACTTTGTAAATATTTTCGTGCGATACTGCGTTGGCAATAGTCCACGAGCACAAATAACGAAGTCAACATATCCGTCAATAGGCCTGCCTCCAAGAGGAAATAAACACATCTCAGAATACATTTTTGAGCATTGGCCCTTCTTCATAGCAGATATCGTCTGTCGACTTGTCCAAAGAACTAAACTTATGGATGCCAAATAGACTTACACAGACACTCACAGACATAACAGAGACCCTTTCACTCACATATAGACCCATATAGACTTTTGTGGAGAGTCCTAAACTAATCCAAAATAAGCAGGTGAAAAAGGGCCCTTGCCCAAAACGTTACTTATATATATTCATCTCTTTATGCAAGTGTAGAGGAGTAATGGATGACGTGACGTCATGAGCGCCGTGAGGTGTAATGACGTCATGTCACGAGCACTGTAAGGAGATATCGAGAAGAACGAGGGCGGGTCCGAGAAAGGGGGAGGAGCCGCCCAAGGGGACTTTAGGGGGACCGCCGTGACGAAAGCTAGGTCGTCGTGGGAGCCGGGACCGAGAGCGGCTGAAGGAGGTCTCTCCCGCTCGTGACCGGACAGTGTTGGCTGAACCCCCGTCCGAGTTCGACGAGTGGGAGAGCCGAAGAGATAGCCGAGGGCAGGGCTCGAAGAATCTGTGAGAGCCGGCTAAGAGTTAGAGGGGTTGCGCTCCTCGGTCGGGCGGTGTTGGCTGAACCCCCGTCCCGACTAGAGTGAGAGAACCCAAGGGGATAGCCGAGGCTAGAGGTAAGAGTAGAGCCTGTGGTCCACAAGAAGGACCCAGTGTAGCAGACACCTATCACCTCTGGTGTAAGTGTACTTTCCCTGTCATAGTAAACTGGCGTGAAAGCCCCCTACAAGAGGTTCCGTCTTCGCGTCCATCGTCGCAACACAACACAAGTGCTATGTACAACCTAGGGAGCTGCCACAGTGTGACGGTTCGCACACTGGACTTGCGATCCAGAGGCCACCGGTGGCTTCCCATCTCCTGGCGGCGGCAGCAGCAGCCTAAACAAGTTTCTCAAACCTCCTCGTGCCCCCACGCGCCCCCTGCTGCCTCCGTCCACCCGGCAGTGTGTGCGAATGGGGGTTCACCACGGTCAGTCGATCTGAAATTCCGCGTGTGGTGGGGTAAGGCATGGCGGGGTACGCCCCACCTCGTCCTCCACTGAACGGACTTCCGGGGGGAAGCGCCCCCCCTTCCCCTCGCCTCATCCGTTTTCATCCGAGGTGCCGAGCAATCGGTTTGGCCAGAGAAGCAACGACTCGCTTGCTCAGCTCGAACGGGGGCCGCAGGCTTACTGCCCCAGAGGCGGCCGCCAAGAAATTGATATCAATTGTTCTAAATGGGGCCAACAAGGCTAAGCACAACAATGGCCAAACCCTTGGGGACAAGGTCACGGAGACGTTTCACGTCGTTCGACCGAATGGGGGACACGGGGCACTGTTGTTCCTCGTTGCGTTTAAGGAACGTCTTTGGCAGGCGATGGGAGTTTGGTTTGGCTTTTAACCAGAACGGTTTTTATTCATAAGTAATGTTAAATAATCATTAAGTTGAATTGAATATTTATTTTTAGTTGCGTTGTACATTTTTTGTTCATGGTGTTTTCCACGTTTAGTTGACACTGTAGGTTTCTGCGTAAGCCTACAGCGTCCCTCTGTGCAAGTCGATGGCGTCTCTGTGCAAGTCTAAGGGTCTCGGTGTAAACAATAAAAAGCTCTCCGTGTCGTCCCCCGTGTAAACCTGCGCGTCTCTACGCAAGTACGCGGCGTCTCTACGCAACTCAAAAGAAGTCTCGACATTAGTCTACGTACAGGTCTCTGTGCAAGTCTATATATACGAGACGCCTGGCCTCCAAAGACCCATCTATCTATCTAACCCGATCTTGAACCCGTGCAGACGCACGGCCTGTAAATCGCCCGACCACCCAACCATCCGACGGGGCCTGTCGTTTGGGTATTTATACGCTATCGGGAGAGACGTATTCGTCCGTGGCTTCAACTCCCAAGAGAGCGACTGACCGACGGCAGAGCTTGCAGCTGGTTTCCATCCATCCACAGCTCCTTCAGGGCAACCATGTGCTCCAGCACGGAAGGCTGCATACGCAGACGCACAGACACGTGCGGAGAGACGCGCGGGCACACGCACACGCGGTGAGACAAGGGTGCGCATGCAGGCGCTCACGACACGCACGTACGGAAATGTACAGGAGATGAGCCGACAAGTAGGCGCGGTCACGAAACGCGCGGCAGTGAGAGGCGCGCTCAGACGAACAGGCACGCGTAGGGCACGCAGGCACAAAGATACGCATGCAGACACCCACAAACATAAGAGGCAGATACAAAGACAAACACGTGCAGGTAGACACACACACACACACACGTGTGTATGGTGAGGACATGAATACATTAATTGACGAATCGCTACAAGCCAAGCCAGCACCCACACACCTGGCCCTGCCTGTGTTTCCTGCGATTCTTTTCGCACCAGCAGCCAAAAACGGTGCGGTGGTGTCGTCTCAGGGTGAGTCATCCACCGGCTCGGGGAATTGGGGGGGGGGGGGCTTGGTCGGTCAAATTCAAGGGTGAAGAAAGTCACTAAGAGCATAGAGGGGTCAAATTCCCCCCCACCCACCCAGCCCCCTACCCCCGACGCCGACGAGGTGAAGCATGCCTCGGTTAACTCGACAGCGCAGTTCCGATCCCTCCAAGGTTAAAACGGCCATCACTCACCTGGGCCCTTTGTGTTTGTAGAAAACTATTTACTTTAATGGCATTTTTCGCAGAGGCTGTTTCCCCCCCCCCAACCCCCCACCCACAATCCCCTCCCCGGTCTCCGCCACTCTGTGAATCAAGTTCATTGCGATTGCAAACTGTGGGCGGCAAAACTTTACGGCCGACGTCCGTGAATCAAACGAAACAAACCCCCCCCAACCCCGCGGATAATTTGGTGTTGTTTTCACACGCGCGCCGTTTGCGAGGATCGTTAACGACCGGCCAGGACGCGGACGATGTGAACACGGAAACCGCCTCAGGAAAGGGCACGCACGTTTCATCCTGCACCGGACGAAGCCACCACAACCACCACCGGGACTATCCCCCCCACCCCTCCCTTAAGCGGTCGTATGTACCGTACGTTGAATTTCTTTCGCACCGTAAGTAACCAAGCGTGCTAACTGAAGGCGTGGGGGAAGGAAGAGATCTTCCAAATCCCACACAGGTTTGAGCGGGCCACGTGACGAGTAGCCACGGCTATAGGGCATGCGGAGCAGGGGCTGGGAGCTCCTCGTTTGCGCTCGGGGATGAGAGTATACCAACTAAAAAAAAGCGCGAGCGTTGGGCTCGCCAGACTCACCCAATCGGAGATCTCATTGCTGCCCAAGTCCAGCCTCTCCAGCTGACTCAACTCGTTCATGGACCTGCGATCGAGCAGCAACAACGGCACGGAGAGGGAGAGGTGGGGGGCAGAGGGGGCGAGCGTCAACGAGGCCAGAGGCGTCGCATCGAATCGACGTTCAGGATACGTTAGCTCGCTCGGAGAACAAGCGGGTCCCGGGGTAGAGGATCCTAGGAGAGATAGGTGGCAGGGGAGAGGCGCTCGATGACTGCATCAGAGCTTTCTACGCAAGACGCTTATACCGGGGCCGGATGGAATTGTTACGGTCGCGATTAAACTAGGGTCCTGCAGGTTGCAGCCGCTCGACGCGTAGTAGCGAGAAACACACCGTCACGCAGGAACTGGTGCGCGACGGTGTGCAGAGGTGTGAAACGACGCATCAAATCGATCGATCCGTTCATTAACATCCACCCTGACGCACCCCAGGATGCATGTTGAAAGTGTACCGTGAACCCAAGTTGCAGTGTCTGAGATCTACATCCAGTTCTCTCGAAAACTGCTGCGCACCTCCCCGTTTACAGCCGCTGAGGCCAGTGGTTGAAATTCCACATTCCTATGATGGTGGCAAGTCTTACCGCAGGACAACCACCTTTGACGTCCGCTCACAGTGGCACTCATTCCATCGACCTCGGAGCAATTATGGACTGAGTGAATTCATCCCCCACCCCCCCAAGCTAGGATTTGAACTCACAACCATCAACCACCGCCACCACCACGGCAAATTTACTGCAACAATAAAGCACTTGACTTAAAACGGAGGCTGGTGGTTGGAGGAGTAATAAAAAAACAGGCCGAAGATGCGTTTCCACTGCCCTCCTGTTTGCGTGTATGTTGAACCGGGAGGGCCGATGTAGCATCATGACCATGGAAAATAAATTTTGGTAATCGACTCCGTGGCTAGGTTGGGAGTTTAGTGGAGTATGGGATGACGTGGTGTTGTGTACAAGTGTGAGCCAGTACATCTGTTGGATTTCACATTTCTTCGTGGCCGTGCATTGCACGTCCACGAAGAAATGCCCGCGCCCCTATCAATTGTCAACCCGGCGACTCGATGGCAATTAGCGGCGGTCCGCGAGACGTTGAAAGCGAAACGCATTAAAACGACTCGAGGGTTTATATTACATGAAGGCCCGACGACGACGAGGGGATGTCAGGTCATTTAATTAATTGCCTAAACTTTTACGCGGCAGTGTGGCACGGCAGTGACGCTCATGCCTCGCGGCGATTCGGGACCTGGGTTCGATTCCTGACTCGGGCGCATTTCTGCGTGGAAATTGTACGCTTCACCCCAGTTCTGCACGGGGTTTTTCTCTGGGTTCTCCAGTTTCTTCCCATAGCTAGAAACGTGCCAAGTCATTGGTGTTGGCCAAATAATCCAAAATGTGGCAGGACCCTCCTCGAAGAGTATTGGGAACACAGTTGAGCGGCTTTCCTGGGTAACTAAGTATAGTGCGTGAGAGAGCGTGCGGGGATTCATTGTTTCCTTCGCGGCACATGATGGATAAGTAATGCGGGATTATTAGGGGGGGGATGGGCTGTGAGTGTGTGAGACGTGGACCCCGATTTTGTTGTAATATCTCGATGGTATTATCAACTCTGTCGTTCAATCAACATTTGTTTTAGGGTTCGGCAGAGTGGTAGTTTTTATTCATAATTTCTTGCCATGAACCATCCACCACCCGACAAGATTACCACGTTTACATCGATATTGTTTACACGTAGCCAGTGTTTCGATGAAATTGACCGATACAGCTCCTTCCCCCACACTGGTGGCTTGAGACTCTTCGCGTCCGAGTTCAACATCAATGGAGCACGACGTTTCGCTCAGGCAGTGAGCTCGGAACATAGTTGACTTTTAATGCCTAGCTGAAAGTAAACTTCATTTGGCATCTCTATAAAACGTCTTCCAGTTGGACTGCGGGAGTCACGTCCTGGGATAAAGCGTCCACTTGGAGCTCTCGTACAGCAGTGCACATCGCCCTGTGTGTCCGAGAACAGCCGACAGAAGGAGATACTACGGAGCTAATTCTGAGATCCACCCGCAATGTCCACGCACGCGCGCTGCTACAGAGGTCTTTCCTTTGCGTGACAGTTAAATCAACTTTGCATTAAGTTTTTTTTCTCCAAGCTGGAATTTAGCCAAAGTAAACGCAAATCCAAATATAATGCGATGGTTTTTGCAGAGTCATCGGTGACCGGGAAGAGACCGTCAATCTCGCTTACACACAGCTTAATCACGGGCAGGCTGCAACCTAGATTCCGACCCCGGCCCTCAACGCTACCAGCCCAGCTGGCTCAGACACCCCCCCCCCCCCTGAGCGACCACCCTGTCACCGCACTGGCAGAGGGTTTATAAATAATCACGCCTCCGCGGGGCTCGCTGATGATTGCCGTGTCAAGGGAACAAATGATTGGCAGCGGTGACTCACTCCCGAGGTGGCAGGCTCCCAACCGGCGGCCTCGTAAAATCACCGGCGAGCGGGACGCGAGTCAGCCGAGTGGAACAAACAGACCGCGATATTTTGCTCGTTCGTTTTCATTAAAAAGAAAATAGAATCTGCAAAACCCGTTTCAATTACCCCACACTTAAAAAAAATCCCAACTGCCCAATGAAATATTGCAGCAAATCAATCCAAGGCAACTTCGGCGTTAATTACTGTGCGTGTAACGGTGCGTTGATTCATCGATTGAAATTCATTCATATGCTTATGATGCAGGCGCTGAATTAAAGTGTGTGACAATCGATTGTGTAGTCAACGTAAAAAACTAAACAATACAATCGAGACCACGACAAATGTGACGCAAATAAAAAAGCAATAAACGAAAATAATTTATCTAACTTTGACCCCAAAAATATTAGGCCAATGTTGCATTCAAACTCATGGGAGTGAACAGAACCAACCGTATGAACAAAGACAGAGAACAGACGAGAAACAGTACAAAGGAGCGAGTAAATAATTCGACAAAAAAAATGTATCGATTCGAGCAGAGTTATCATGACTCGCGAATCGTGAAGATTCATCCGAACCACAGGTAGGACGAATCGCTACGGGCCTATTGAGTAAAACCACCTTCGTCGCCGCTGCCGGCACAGGTCGACGCGATCCCTCCACAAATCTGGCTGTTCGCCTGATGAAGCTAGTAGCAATTACTGGCGATACTTCATACTCAGATTGAAAATGTTGCGGATTTGCTCTCCAACACACCGGTGTGCTGTGCTCGTAACGTACTGGCACGTTCCGTTTACGTGATAAGCCTTATCAATCGGCTGTGTTGGGTGGTGGCGGGAGTTTTAACGGACACATTTCTAGTTACGCAATCTAACCCCGAAAAAACCTGTGTCATGGATCCCTTTAAGTTACGTATGAAACAATGTCCCCCCCCCCCCCCGCCGAGTGTCACGCCAGCTCGCGTTATCAGCTGATGGGAGAAGGAGCGCGCCGTCCTTCAGGCTAGACGTCTAATTCTGCTGAAGCCCCCATGAAACGCGCACGAGGATATTTGCCAGCCCGCTCCAGCCCTGCCGCGCGCGACCAAAGGCTCGTCGTAGTCGCAGCTTTTGTTGCGCCTGCCGAAAATTGTCACGTGTTGGTTCCGGAGTGAAATTGCCGCGTGGTTCTTCCACTGCCCTGGCTAGGCTTTTTTTTTTTTTTACAAAATTGTGCCCGAGGCTGCATTGTGCACATCATCATTGCCACCACCGTAGCTATTCACGCGTATTTAAAAAAAAATGTATTATTATCACAAGCCAGACGGGACAGACACATTTCCTGGAATGTGAGAGACAGAAACTTGCGAGCGTCTGGGGTGGCAAGGGGGGTGGCAAGGGGGGGGCGAGCGGGGGGGGGGCTCGCACCACCGCGTCATGATGTGCGCCTCGCCGGTGCCACAGGGATTCCAAGTTCGGATCGGAGGTTCCGTGACCCGTGATTCGACCGGGTTCTCAAGTGTAGCGGAGTTTACGGCCTCAGCCCGGTCACGATGTGATCATATTTGAACGAACATGACGTTATGTTTTGGTTTTCCCATTTACTTTGCCTACATTGCAGCATTGAGAATTAATGAGGATATTAAGTTGGACTCCTGTGCAACAAACATTTGTCTGGAACAGCCGATATAGGAAAGGTCTCCTCTGGTGTGAATAAAAGGGCAATTTGAAAGGACCTCTTCTGTAGTTGTGACATCTCCTTCTACGGACTGTCCTCTGACTGCATCACAAATATACAATGTAAAATTAAGTGTAGGTGGTAGGTGATTAAATTCAACTTTTGTTGTCATTTATGGACACTCTTTGCAGGGCACAAAGGATCAACGTTTAATTTAAAAAAAATTGCTCAGAGAGACCGGCATGAATCTCATCTGATCTAAGTTGTGTCCACAGTGTACACAGGGCAGGCCTATTCAAGGGAAACTCAGAAGTAGTTCTATTACAGCTTCTTCCGGGAGCTGTTCTCTAACCAAAGGTGGTGCCCACCAAGCCAATGTAGGCATCCACAATGGAACTGTATTCACCTACCTCGTGACACAGACACGTGGAGCAGCATGAGGGACACGCAACACAAGGCATGCGGGTAAAAGGGAAAAAAAAACAGAAAAAATATCTCAAGCATAAGAGAGAAATGAATGAATGTGTTTGAGGACATCACCCGACGGATCAAACTGGCTTTTGATCTACAGTAGTGGCCGTTTGAAACCCGACCTCCCGCAAACCCTGCGATTCAAAAATCCGCCACCGATCGTGAAGACGTGCCTTTGTGTTTGCCGGTGCGGCGACGACGTCGCACGGTGCCTCAACCGAGCCGTCGTCGCTCCTCTCCTCGCTTCTTCGCTGAACGCGATTTGCGTTTTCGTGCATTGCGTTTCAGGAACGAGCAACGTACCCCAGCCCCCCCTCCCCACGCACGGGAACGAAAAGCGAGCGTTTTTATCGCCGCGTATTATCTGCCGTGGCAGGTGGATCGAAAAGACGAAGGCCGGTGAGGAAAAACGGACCAAATGCTCACAAGTGCCATAGAGAAGCGTAGGGAGACCAGCGTGCTGGCGGCATTTAATTACCCCGCCTGGTATACAGGAGGACGGGACGTGGGTTCGATCCCGATCCGGACGCCTTTACAATTGGAGTTTGCGTGGTCTCTCTCTCCCTGTGGTCACGTGGAGTTTTATTCTGGGTCCTCCAGTCGTTTCCCTCCAAATTTAGAACCAAACATGCAGCCCACGACGGCGATGCCTGTGTTTTACCTTGCCGCACCACAGACCCGTTTATAACGCCTTCGCGTTGACCCGAGGATCTCCCGTGAACACGAGACTCCCGCTCTCGGCGACGACGAGGACTCTTGCCCGATCTTAACTAAAGCGGCCGTCGTTGCATTATTAACGCGCTCCCGGCCGGGGAGAGGCAACTTGGCAACAACGTGAAACAGGAGCACCGCCCTCTCGCTCCATCTCCTCCATCGCTCGCCCCCGGCTACCCTCAACCTCGTCACCTCCCCCCCACCCACCGACCGCCCCCCCCCCCCCATTCCTTACAAAGCCGTTTCCAATCCGACTCTAACGCAAATATTAAAAAGAGGAATGTCAACACGAAGCAGCAGGGGCAGGTGGACCGTGACGGCGGCGAGGAGGCACGGAACGGCTCGTGCCGGCATCCGCGGGGGGGGGGGGGGGGGGGGGGGGGAGATCGGCGCGCAGAAGCGGGCAGGCCACGAGTCGGATTGCAACTCGCGACGTGGGAAGTGCGCGGCACAGCGCGTTCAGGGCGCCACGGTGGCGAGACGTTAACTCCCTCGCCTGGTTTGCAGGAGGTCGCGAGTTCGATCCAGACCCCGACGCCTGCTGTATATTTGGAGTTTGCACGTTCTCCCCGTGGTCACGTGGATTTTTCCTACGCATCCTCTGGTTTTCTCGCGCGAGGTTGTTCGAAAAAGCGGAAGCCATGTGGGGTGTGTGCAGGCGTCACCGTCAACATTTTGCCAAGGTTGAAAATTACTCGCGAATTTACCTCGACGCATAAAGCCACACGGCGGCATTGCCCCCCCCTGCTGTGAAGCTACTGCACACGATGCTCATCTAGGAAACAGGGGACCCTTGGCTAAGGCCTCGTGCCAAAGGAATGGCACAAATACTAAACGTTTTAACGAGTTAATGATGACTGTTCACCCCTCCCTGCCCTCTAACTTTTCACCCCGACCACACTTCATATTAGAGGAACAACGGCTGTGCGTAGCATAAAGAACATGCCACTAATTTCTGCTGAAACAAACGAGTGTTAGGTGGTTTTAACCTGCAAGTGATAGCCATAAAAAAACGCGGAATCAGAATATTTCTTTATAGTGGAGGAATCTTACGAGCGATGAAGCTCATTATCACAGAGGTCAGGTAGGGGCGGGTCAGCAAGTTACATCAACAAAAATACAAGAAATTATATCAGAGTAAGATAGAAAAGAGTTAAGGAAAAAAGGTAAGAAATAAAATGTATAGATATAGCAAAGATGTACAAATTGCACGAGAATATACATTCCTGCAAATGTCAATCAAGACTTTGATATCTGCTTGGAAAAGGCAGCAAAACTAGTGGTGGAAATTCCACATTCCTATGGCGAGTTTTAGTTTACCCATAAGAAAACGATTGTTGCCTTCGCCACAACGTGATACCTATTTTTATTGATGCTGTAGGGATGATAGGCCTAATCAATTACCCGATTGGGATGTAAATTCTCAACCTTCCAATTGCGAGTTGCTTCCCCTCACCCATGCATGTTACTTGGTCTCTTTTGATTCCTAGTTTTATTCTGATTGATTTGCATGAACAGACGCGCCAATAAAATTAAGTCTTACAGTCACAAGTGCATCACTTCCAGTGTGCTCGACAATGGCTCGCACGAATTACAAAATGACTCTGGAGTTCGCTTCAAGTGACATTTTCTTTAATCCACGCACCAGAGGTTCTGCCAATTTTCTACTCGCCCCTGCTGGAGAACAACGCTCACGGCACAGCAGTAAAATAAACATTTACTTCTCTCAGACAGGTATTTGACCATATCCAGTAAAATTAACGACTTCACAGACGAATAAAACCCCCCAACATTGTCTAACAGATATTTCCTTTGCGCAGTCACTGATGAGCGGGCCAAGAGACCCGCGACTTTCCACCCGAGAGAACCGGCTTTAATCGCGGGCGGCTGAACCCGGATATGACCCCCAAAGCCACTACCGGCAGAGAGCCCCACCTCCCTGCGGTACATTTTCTGTGGTGGCGAAGATGCTAGCGCGTACGGAAAATTCCCGACCATGGAGTCTGCCGACGCTGACTAAACCAAACAAAAAAACTCGAATCGAGGCTCTCTTCAGTAGCGCCGACCCCTGAACCACCCCCCTGTCACCTGGCTTCATCATGGCTATTTATAATAGACCATGGCGGAAGCGTAATCTGGTTACACAACCGTGCTTTGTAGTGTGGGAACAATTAAACCTAAATGAGGAGCAGGCCGTTAATGAGGCAATCAGGCTAAGCTGTGTGCACAGCAACAAAGTAATTGGAAACGTAAACACGCAAACAAATAACAACCACCATCACCAAGGCGCTTGTGCTAGGCTCCGTGCCACTTGAAGGTCAAACAAATAAGGGTGAGTCCGCTCGCTCGCAACAAGGCAGAAAGAGAGAAAACAGATTTACAGATGGCAGTGCTTAATTGTGCTGTTCCACACACCTCTCTGCTTATTTATAATCCTCCACAACGACGCTCGTGATTATTGTGTCACGCATTGTAAAACTGTGCGTCGAACTTGGACCCACGTCGAACGCAAAGCGTTCCCGCCTACAAAACAAACATCGGCACTTCAGCGTTGCTTCAAGCGAGCCTGGAACTGTTGATGAGACACCGAATGACGAAGCCGGTCCAGAGTTTGCCAGCGCCGAATCCCTCTTAAGATTACTCGCGACGGCAGCTCCGTCACGGCCAGCGCTCGCAGCAGACAAGGTTTGTGCTTTGATGGTTTGAAATAAATAAAGTGTGGATGGATGAGGAAAAGGGATGTGACCAGCAATGAACCTGAATAAATGTGTGGGGGGCAAAGGATAACCTTAACACCCCTCCCGCTTTTTTTTGCATGGAGATCGTGTGGGGAAACCCCATTGACCACACACACAGGTCATGATTCACCACCTCCCCCCCCCACCCTAACCGCAATACAAACCCAACCCGCATTGCAAATAATTTGCATCCGGGTTGGGTTTGTAATGACCGGGGCTTAATCGAAAGTAATCATTTGCGTCCTTTGTGGAGAATATAAGTAACAAGAGAAAGAGGCAGACAACCTCCTCCTCCGAACAACCAAAATATGTTTCACACACATCCCATCAGGAGCACGGCCTTCTTGGGGTGTACCAAACCAGGAGTTATCGGTTCTAACGCTAGCGAACTCTGACCCGTTTTTTTTTCACGTTCAGTGTCTCATCAGGCTGTCAGGCCTGCTTGAACCAATGCTGTTGAACTCTCTTTATCGGCATAATGACCAACCCAATATTTTTTTCTGGGATGCTTGGAGACCGCAGTGGGCACGCGAAGCCAGGTTCCACGCCGATTAGCTACGGAGGTTGGGCGTGCGACAGCGCTGCTTTGATAGCGACCGCTCTGAAGCTTTCTTGTTTCACAAATATCCCGCCCCCCCACCCCGCAGGTCGAGATGAAAAAGACACCTCGCATGAGAAACGCGTCGTCGACATCCTCCGCCTGCCTCGTTAATTAATCATTTAAATTGTGCACCTGCCGTGGCGTCACACGCACCCCCCCCCCTCCCCCCTGTAACACTTCAAGCGCCCGACGTGTCACGGGAGGAGAGAATCAAAGGCCCTCGCTTCCTGACCTCGTCGGGGAAGCGAGCGACTGGGATCGCTCGCGAACGCGCGTGTCAGCCCGCGAAGGGGACGACTCATTTCCAACCGACGCGCTTTAGAGGAGGGCAGAGGTGCAAGTGCAGCCCCTGCAACTGTCCCGCTCACGCCAACGCTCGAGGAAGGGCCCTCCCACTCGAGCGAGATCGAGAGAGAGCCCCCTCGGGAAAGGGATTTTTGGCACCAGCCAGATGTCTTGCAAGAGGAGGGAGTAGCCACACTTAACCCCCACGACACACGACCCGACTATGGACTGTGGTGAAGCAATTCACACTGCTGGGTAGACAGAGGTAGCGGGGGAGGGGATTTAAGAAACTTGCACCGTTGTTTCAACTGCCACGTCGGGAGGTGGAATCTAAGTGGCGACCTCTGTATTGCAAGTCCAGTGCGCTGCTGACAATGACCCCACGGCAGCATCCCCGATGTGCTTAACGAACAAGAAATAAAATCTGCGTGACTGGAACTGAGATGCAGCGCGTCTACGCTCCCGCTCCCCACACGCTGTGAGAACTGGATTGCGCAGGGTCATCATCATCATACGCAGCGACAGCAGCAACATAAGCAGCACATCGTCATCATAATCGTCGTCGCTGTAAACTCCTACGCAGCCGGCTAGACCGATCGATTCATTGCAGGAGCAGCTGCCCTCTCTCTCCCCCTCTCGCGCACGCTCGCTGACGTCAGAGACCCTGGCGCCGATGCTCATAACGCAGATTAATGTGGGGCTCGTTGAGGGGGAGACGGGGGGGGTGGAAAACAACAACAAAAGGCGACGGGAGAGTCGAGCGTTTTTGCAGAGGACGTTTCGATAAAAAAGCGTCGCTCACCGAGGCAGCGTGCGCAGGTGGTTCTCACGCAGCTCCAGCACGCGCAGCTTCGTCAGCCTGCGCACGCACAGGCACAAGCGGGGCAACACAACCGCGGCGGCGGTGACATGCCGGCAGGGGAGAGACGGGCAACGCAACACTGTGGGTGCCGTTTTAGTTTCTTAAAGTTGTTGAGCCAGCTGTGGGGGGGGGGAAAAAAATGAAGCCCACTGTTCACCCAGGCAAATGGAGAGAGCACGGACTAAGTGTTACTAACCTAACATTGAAACTAACAAAAACATGTTTATGAGGATCACAGTTAAAATACAAGACAAGATGTAAAGTTAAAAACTAAAAATTACTTTAAATATCGACACGTTGCTTCCATGTCGTTCTCTTATTGCTATTACCGTGCTTTGTCGTGCTGAAGGACTTTACGCTTTGATACCTCCACAAGTGGCATGGCCTAAGTGGAGTGACCAGACAGGTGGTTTCCTCTCATCACACTCTGTTCAGCTACCACATCAGTGGACACAACAAGATGTATCTTCCTCCTTCTTCTTCTTTCCGCACGCTGCTCGACTCGGGGAAATGAGGCGATGCGGAGAGTTCCGAAGTTACAATATTCTCGCTCGATTCAAGAATCGTCTTGCAGGGTGATAAGTTGCTGTTACAAGCAGTGCTTCTCTGCTTTCTGGATTTGGAATTCCTCCCCCCTCGACTATTTTGCCAAGTTGCGATAACCTTGCTCATTGCCATAAACACATGATTCATTACCTAATCTTTTATCACAAGTGCCCTCTGTTGATGACCACTTTGTGTTATAGGCCTTTGGGGCCCGTGCTCAGCAACTGTGACTTTGTTAACATAGAAATAATAGCACAAAGCTCGCATTGCGAAGGTCCGTCATTCATTTAAACACAGTCGATTTAACGGCGGAAATTTTGCGCGGATCTCCAAATTAAATTACATTCCTTTCGTACCATTAATTACCTCCCGGACCTAGCCAGAATTTCCGATCTTCGGCCAATTTGGGCCATGTCATTCCACCTTATACAAATTACCTTTTCGATCATTTGTTGATGGTCCTCGTCTGTCCAATTATTTCTCGGCCTTCCTCTTTACCGTTCCTACTGCATTACGATGATTACAAGAATGACATCGCTAATAGGGGGTCTGGATAAAGAAGATGATATTGACCATGACTGGAATTTGAACTCATGTCATCAGGATTCAGACGCCTGCTGTTATGTTGCTCAATGTACCAGTGCTATTCCTACACAAGGCTAAATGTAACTGGAACAATTCTAATTCTGGATCATTCTACCGTAGGGATAGCTGCGAGAAAAGAACACAGCTGCTTTTCTGTATTTATGGCAAGTAGATAAAAAACAGAGGCAAGATATCAAATTCCGCAAAGTGCTTTTAAAAAACGAATATAACGAATAAAAAAATGTATTTTGACAACACCGAGGTCATCACAACCGATATTTACTAAAAATATTTTGTAAAGGCCACTCCGTGAAACGTCCGTTCCATGGTTATATAAATCGCACGGGGCCTAGTGACGCTCGGGAATTAATTGGGGAATTCCAAAAAAAAAGAGTAAAAAGCCACATTCGACTCTGGCAATCGGTTTCCTGTCATGAAACAAACAAAAAAAAATCCACTTCTAACACCACATTGACCGGCGTGACGAAGTACGGTCACAAACCGTGTTCACCCTCCGAGGCGACGTGGCGGAGAGGGCTCCGGCTCCTTCATCAATCAAATCACAAATCGATGTTTATTTCCTTTCCGAACCTTAACCGCCGGCCGTGCAGGAATGGAGGAGGGCATTGCGGTGCGAGGCAAAGCTACCACGAGACGGCTTTCCAGACGCGCGAGCGGGCCGGGAAGACCGTCTCCCCGTCTGCGCGCTGTGCGACGAGGACCCTCGCTAATTGAACCGCGGCAGCGCCGGGTTCGGCGCTCCGACCCCACAGGCAGCGGCGGTGGGCGTGCACACACACACACACACGCGCGTGCACACACACGCGCGTGCACATCGCGCCACGACAACGCTCTCGTCTCGCTCGCTCTCCTGTTTAAAAATGCCCACACTGACTCGCCGTCATCAAGCCCGTTGGTGGCCACAGAATGGCACAAGTAGACATTCCCAAGACGTTGAATGGCGCGACGGTGGTAACCATAGAAACTCACGTTCGTCAATGGCACTCTGGCCTGAAAAGCAAAAAGTACACGATAGGCGACGTTTTGCACAATGGTCCGTCTTCATGGCACCTGAATCATCGTGCGTCATCATTTTTTTAAAATTTGCTACGAACAAGGGCCACTGCCCAAAACGTCAACATTTATAAATAAGTTCTTCTTTTAAGGCCACAGAGTGTTATTTAGGAACATGTTGAGTGTTTTTGGTATGTGTGCTTGTGCACCACTACCAACCCAGGTTTACAAAATGCCTTTTATGAACGCCTCCACGTTTAGCGACAACAGCTGCTCACCTGCCCATGGTGGCTGGTAGGGCCTCCAGGAAGGCGTCGTTCAGGTACAACTCCGTCAGGCAGGTGAGCTGAGTGGCTCCCTCAGGCAGCCTGTGCCGTAAACAGGGGGTGGGTGGGGGGGGTGGGAGTAGGAGGGGGGCACCAGCGTCACGCGCGTTTACCATGACAGAACGCGCATCGCAACGGATAACGTGAAAATAGTGGGGGGGATAAAAGTCTCGCATCTGTTTCCCCATGCGTGCCGCTGGACGGGAGGTGACGGGCGGGATCCGGTGATGTCAGACAAAATCAGCGTGGCGTGTAGGGGGTTTCCTGCCTTCGGGAGGTAGGATGTGGGGGCGACCGCTATTTTTTAAGAATGCCCGAGTAATTGACGACGGAAAAAAAAAGTAGCCGATCAGAATTAAGTCAACTGATAGACCTAGTTGATGGACGGTGCCGGGTCAATTTCTGGTGGACCAAAGGGAATGAGCTCTGATCTTGTCGATATATACCAAGCACGGGTGCAACGTGAAATTGCGACGTAGGATCGCATCGGATCACTCGCGTGGAGCCATCACAACCCTAATTATGCGCATTTAGAAAGGCCAAGCTTAGTGCTTGAAAGTATGGGGACTTTTGTTGAGATGTTGATGCAGAGATTTTGTCTCCGCAGCCAAGATTATCTGTTTGTAAAAGGCGCCGCTGTGTAAACAAACAAAAAAAACTAATTCACTGTATCCCCGGACTGTATTCCCTCCTCCACCCATTTCCCTTCTCATAACGCTGCTTGACAATGGAAATTCAGAGGCGGTAATATAAAAAATAATTTGAAGGCGTTAACTAATCCGAATCGTCACAACACAATACATTTTAAGGACACCGGCCAGGCAGGGGGTAACACGACGCGGCGTGCTGCTGCTTTGGTTAGAAACGGCAACGCTGTTTGGCGACAAAAAATGCACGCAAATAAGCAGCCCCGGGCTAAGAGAAAAAGAGACCACCATGCTTTATCAGAGCGGAATGCCAACCAGTGCTCCCACGATCACCGGAATTCCGCGTGCAATTAAAGGACGGTGATGGGGGAGAGGGGAGGAGAAGAGAGGGAGAGAGAAGGGGAAGGGGGCCCCCGAGCGCGTACTTGGATATCGGGTTGACGCTAGCTTCGAGCATCGTGAGCAGCTTGCAGGATTTGATGTTCTCCGGAATCTCTTGTATTCCTACGCGGGGGAAGGAAAGACGACGACATCCACGGTTAGCGATTACACCTCAGTACGGCGATGCTTTGTTGCTGGCCGATTGGCGCGTGGGTATTTTTTGGGGCGTGCGCTCAGGAACCGTGATTTAAAAAAAAAAAGTGACATCAGTGCATTTTTCACCAGCGCTGGGAATCAGCAACTTAGATAAAGCGGCAGGTAACGCAGTTGAAGAGCAACGCAAGTCAGAGGCGACGATGGCCGCTGGTCGAGACGTTACGACGGCAGGGGCAGCCAAAGAAATTAACGCAACCGAGGGGATTGTCCACCGCAGGACCAAGGAGGTATTCGTCCAGAAGTGGACTGATCATGTCCGATGATGATGAGTGCATTAGAGGGATCAGTCATACGTAGAAGAGTCTAGATGTGAAAAAGGGCAGTTAGCTGACATCATGGAGTTTGATAAATAGAGTTCCAAATGGTGAGTAGGAGGAAAGAGGGGTAGTAAGCAGCAGCAGAGGAGTGACCTCAATGAGCAAAGGTTGACCGCGGGCTTTGACAGAAAGCCTTGATTACTGGAGGGGAGTGGAGTGAGGGACGAGAGGGGCGAGCGAGTTGCCGAGCTCATGGGTATTCCACCCCCCGCTATGACTCGGAGCGTAGAAAGAGCTTTCAGCTCAAAGCAGAATCTTCCGCTGAAGATGACGCGACTGAATTATTTAGGGTCGGGCGTCTGCTCCTCGTTTTATTCCGAGCAGCCGACGCATCCCGGAAAAACCCGGCCACGACTCCCCACGGGAACGAGCCGCAAGAAATTCTTGAGGAGCGATCGAGGCCGGCCCTCTGAGTGGGGACACGTCGCTGCGGCTCGCCCTCTTCGCTAGAGGACGGCGGAGATCTCGCGACGAAATCTCTGATGTCGGACAACGTCGGGAGGACGTCACGGTCAACTCGCCACCGTTGCCAAAACGTAAAACGACATAAGCCCATCACGGCTCATCGTCCCCACAACCTTCTGGACCAACATGTTCCAGCCCGCATTTGTTGAAGCAGCAAAAACGCTGCAGCGGTTTCAACTTCTCAGAGCCCCATCAGCTGCGTGTGACCTGTTCAACAGATGCTGCCGAGTTGCCTCATGTCACATGCTCGAGCTATCCTGAAGCCTATGGCCTTAAAATGTTATTTTGCTGAATATTACGACTGTTTTGGCAGCGACAAGCATCTTTGTGTGTGCAACGATTCTTTAATTATTTTCACCGAAATAATGCATATTATATTGAATACGATGTCGCTATGCATTGTATAATAAGTGGCAGGAAACTGGGCACTCTGGGTCTCCCGGTTTCCATCACCACAGGAAGCCAACTAAGCATCCCGATAAAGCTGGACACCCTCCCAACCCCTTCCCCTATTGAAAAAATGGTGCGAAGCTTTCCTGGGTAAATCCAGATCAAGGTGTCATCGCGACCAAACCCGATTCAGAAGGCACCACGCTCTGACACTTGCATTCCACCCTCCGCCAGCTGCTGCTGCTGCTGCACGGTAGCCACACGCAGTGGGTCCCCAAGCTCTGCCCCAAAACAGTATCCCCAAGCATCTGCTGCTCTCTTTAAAGTATTCACGGTCCAAACTTGCCTAAGTTGAAGAAGATTTTCTCGCACGTTACCGAATTGGGATTAGGCACAGCAACATCGCCCCCCCCCCCCCCCCGCTATTATGAAAGCTTAGCAGGAGCCTCCTGAAAATGTCAAGATTCAAAATCTGCATTTATAATGGAGGACTGCGATGAGCTATTAAGCTCTTTTTCACAGACGTACAGTAGGGGCGGGTCAGAACGTTACAACAACAAACAGTGCGAAAACACGACACGAGTACAAAGTGTAGGAAAGGTAAACCAATCACTTAATAAAATATACAAATAAAACTAAACTATTTTTATCTTACCAGATAAAGCTCACTGCGCTATTAACTTATTTTTCAGACGTGACCTGGCCACAAATGACAGTTCAACGATGTTGCTTATCACGTGGACATTTATAAGCAGCCAAATAATCTAAATAATCTAAAAGCTCTTTTGAGACCGAGCGAGGCTTTCATGGCCATTGTGACACATAACAGCAGACATCTCGATACGACTCGTCATGTACGTATGTTGAACTTCTTTTGCACCGTACGTAGCCAACCGTGCTAAATCGGAGGTGGCCATGACTCAAACCGAACCGAGCAAGCAGCTCTCAGGTCAAAGAAAAGACTTCCTCCTGTGAAAAATCCTAGCAGGACCCTCTTGAACGAGAGTCCTGAGGCTCGGTAGACATGCCCGGCTAAACAGTGTTATTATAATGGAAATAACTGCTCCCAAGCGATGCCTGTCCCGGGCTTTCAGGTCGCTTACGAGACTCATCGTTCCAGACAAAGGTGGCCATGGGGTGAACAGGAAAATTAAGTTTTCGGCGCAGCGTGACAAACCAGCCGAGAGCGGAGATAAGTAGATGCAACACACATGCACACACACACGCTCCCGTTTCAACACTCGACATCGTTACGTGGCAACGGGGTTCTCGCTGGCTGCTTTGTGCATCGTGGGATGGCAGTGGCCTTAATCTGGGACATCGGGTCGTACGTGGAGGGCCTACGCCTGCAAGCTCGGCAGTTCACTACTAACCACTACACTGCCGCTCCCCCACACGCACAGGTATGCTCAGTCAAGCACAAAGACAAAGATCACCCATATGGCCTTTAACAGACTGTTGGGGCAAGTCCTGCTGGCGCGGCACATAAGGGGGTGGGGGGGTGGCCAGCACCACGCCTCGGCTGCCTTTGTCTCCCAAGTGGCGATATTTACAAACCTAGGGGAGGGCCCAGGACCAGTTAAGATAATCGTCACTGCTGTTGGCCGTGAGCAGGAACTGAAGTCGAGTCACCAGGTTTGTAGGGCAGCATGCTAAACACTGCACTACCAATGCCTTACCATCAGTCAAGCAAAAAGACAAAGATCTCCCATTTAGCCATAACAGACTGTTGGGGCAATTGTTGTTTGCAAGCAACAAAGGCCAGCACGGTACAACACGAGGAGGTGGGTGGCCAGCACCACGCCTGAAGCACACACTCAACTCGCACACAAACACACACTTACCTCTCCGTCACGCACACGCAGACTCACGCACACGCAGACTCGCACAGATGCACGCGCAGGGCCCAACCTCCACCCATTAATTTCGCTGCTCGGCACCAGGTGCGCGCGGCGTTTCAAAGCGCGGGGGGGGGGGGGTACGATCTCCACCAGTTTACCAACCGGACCGGCCGGCTAATGATCTCTCATGGGCAGAGGAGTACACTCGCCAGCATTCATTGGCCAGCCTCGCTCGTTAGCATAGGTAAATAAATGGAGTGTTTGCGCATGCATTAACGCCCGTAGTAGTAATAATAATGGACTGCTAGCGAAAGTGAATGGCCGCGGGCAGGCCATGTCGAGGGTAGAAATGATGATGAGATGCTGATGATGGTGGCCAATGGGCAGGACTGGAAGGGCAGCCAAAGGAGGAAACGTGACCGCGAGTATGACGCTCATGCGCAGGAGCAAGATGCGAAGCGGGACATGGCCAGATGACTTGGGGCGCGCGCCACAGTGGCGAGATGTTAACTACTTCGCCTGGTATGCAGGAGTACGTGGGTTCGATCCCGACCCCCGTTATATATTTGGAGTTTGCATGTTCTCCCCGTGGTCGTGTGGATTTTTCTCCAGGTCCTCCAGCTTTTCCCTCCACATTTACAATCAACATGCATTTAGAGTGTATGGCTGCAAGAAATGTCCACGTATAAGCCCACTTCCATTGAGCTATAATTTGTGGCCAGGTCGCTTTTGAAAAAGAGCTATACAGCTCAGTGGGCCTTACCTGGTAAAATAAAACAGTTGTTTAGTTTATTTCAACAAGAATGATCATACTGTCTGTGTATTGTGTCCAGTAGTCTTGACGGCGATGTCCATCAAAGCAGGGAGGTTGAGAACCACTGCAATACAGCTCTCTGCATCGCTGAGCCTCTTGAGTCTTGGGCACCCTGACTAAATTCTAGGAATCCCCGGAGTACAAAGCAATCGGGTCAGTCAGGCCCCGTGTGTGCAGTCAGGCGTTCAGAGTGTGAGCCAGGGAGCCGCTAAAAGGGGCACCGTCTACTTTCAGCAACACTCGTGGCACAAGAGATCAGTGGGGAATGAATGTTATAAATGCACACGAGTCAGCCGCAGCTGATGGCATTCCATCCACACACACTCAGCTAGCTCGCTCAATCACTTACTCACTTGTTCCCTCACTCGCTGGCCGCGCCCATTCACTTGCTCATCAGCTCATTCACTCGCTCACTCACCTGGTCACTCACTCACTCAGCCAGTCACTGACTCGTTCACTCACTCGATCACTTACTCTACTCGCCCACCCACCAATCCATCTTTTCCCTCTGCTGCATAACACACTCCCCCCCACCCCAGGCCTATTAACGATCCGAGGCAAGCCGGTTGTGGACATGAACATAAAGGGCTCTTGCCTATAACACGAGGAAACCACGGCATCGATAGATTAACGGGTACACACTCTGCTGGACAAGGGTTTTTGTTATGTTTTAAACAAACTTCTGCTGAAAACACTAAAGTGCAGAAGGCCGAAAGGCTGGTGGATTAAAAACGTGATTTTATTGAAATTTTCGGTGGCTAAACAGATCGTTGTTTCAGCTTCTATCAGCCAATATCAATCCACCGCTGGTCGAAGACTCCCCCCCAAAGCTATAGTGATTCGAATTTTGCTTCAGTGGGATTAGCTACCAACAGATTTTTATGATTTTCTGACATCTTGTTCCAAGCCAATTCCCTTAACGAAAGTGAATGACAAAAGCCATACCACGTGTTTGTTTGACCTCTGGATGGCACTGGCGGTCCATAATGGCTGTGTCGCACACGGAGCTCTTGAGCCGAAAATGTTGAGATAGAGAGTGCTGGTTCAAATACCCGCTCGACCACCCGTTAAAGTGGCCGGGTTCTCACGTCCAATGCGTTAATTATGTAATCTCAATCAATAATGTCAACCTCCGTCAGGATTTCTCGCAGCAGGATCATCAGACTGGAGGATGCGTTGTGTTTTGACGTCGGTGCCGAGAGCACAATCGGGATAGAATTGAGTGGTGAAAAGACCCCCCAAAAAAAAAACGACAAACACAACTTGTGATAAAAGCTTTCAAACAACGCGCAAGCAAACGAAGCCCAGCGTTGTCCTCGCTCCCAGTTTTACTCGTCGGGCGAGATAACGTTTAACGTTATTATCTTAGCCGCCACACCTCCTGCAACCATTAACAGTTTCAAATAAAAACTAAAACCGAGGGAACAGAAGCGACAACAGCAGGGGCTGTTTTCATGAGACGACCACCCATCTCTCATGCCCCCTGGAGAGGGTGGGTGGTGGGAGGGAGGTTGGGGGGAGAAGCAGTTATCCGTGCTGCATCTGCTGCCCTAAGAAAGACGACGCCGCAAAGAAAAAAAACCATCGCGCGGGTGACCCAGGCCACGTTTAATTTCACCGTCGCGTACAGGGGATTGAGGGCGAATTGTTTAAATCTCTTACGTCAGCGTGGCATTACTCAACTCAAATTACCGCAAAAACATTCCTGGAAGACCGCCGCGTCGGTTCTCGTGGCTGTGCTGCGCTTTTGGTTCGAACCGCGTGCCGAAAAGCACGCCGGTAAGGGTCAAAAGGTCATCGCTGCCGATGACACTGGTGCGCCACACCGCGCCATCGCTTCCTTCCTCCTGCTAGGTCTCTCAGCCGTTGCACAGTTCCGACGCCTGGCCTCCAAGGTATCATCACCCACTGCCATCTGGCTGTACGTCTCCTTCGGCTTCACAGTCAACACGTCCATGCAGGACCCCTCTCATAGTCTCACCGCCGCCATCTGGCTCGAGGGCTTTCCCTTTGTCGCCGACATCTGGGTGCCACGCCAATGCCACACGCACTGCAGTAGACATCCCGCATGTTAAGGGAGTGGAGGAGAAATTCGGACTATGTTTTTTCAGCTGTGGTGAGGACCGTTGAGCCAAGCAGCTCTGTTACGCAGCCCAAAGCACGTTGGCAGTGGCGGCAGTTATAACGATGCTGAATGCTGAGACGAATGGATAATTGTGATGATTAATCGATGGTAATGCAAGATGCTGATGAATGTGTATAAAGGATCATGATAAAAATGTGATTGATGACGACAAAGAATAATGAACGATGATGATAATGGAAAACGATTACGATTAACAGATGATAATGTACAATGCTGATGTGTGACGATTTGGCCGAGTCAATACTGGACAGGATTTGAACGACATCTCGACCTGTCCTACAAACCAAAGCAAGCTACGCCCCTAGCCGGGTCGTCTTATATTATTTATGTGGCCTTTCCATCCTGCATTAAACCCAGCCACATCTTTTTGACGGTGATGCTCGGTGAACACACGCCGAATCTTTCAGGCCACCCATTTGCAGCACGCGCAACGACAAGTCCTTAGAGCAATAAAAAAGAACATGTTGAAGAAGCGAAAACGAGTTTCTAATTTGGTACAAGAAGAAAATGCATTTCCATGCTTAACTATCCAACGTCTACACTGTTCCCGTACGTCTGTGTGTATGTGGTTGCGTGCGCTGTGTGGAGAGTGGTGGCGCAGTGGCGACCCCGCTCTGCGCCACGAACCCAGCAACCAGAGTTCAAATTCCTGCTCACGACCAATAAAAGTGACGAATACTTGAATCGGTCTCAGGTGTCCTCTAGCTCGACTCAGCCTCAAATGAGTACCACGTTGAGTGTGTAAAACATCAGCACTGAGGAGACATGTGGCTGGGCTTGATGCTGGCCATCCACCGCCTCTCGTGTGCCACTGACCTTCATTCGGCGCTCGTCAACAGCACTTGCCCCAAGTCTGTTAAGACTATACGGAGGAAACGTGTTTCTTTTTTTCCTCTGAGTGAGCAGTAGCGTAGGGCTTTGCACACTGCTCTCTGAACCCTGCAACCCGGGTTCAATTTCCTGCCGTGGAGAACACGAGTGGGCAGATGGTGCGAGGATCTGTTCTGAGCCCACCTGGGGTGAACTCGGGATTAAACGAACAGGTCGTGTAAACGTACAACCAATCAGTGCGGGGGAGATGAAGGCAGCCAGGCAGCCAGGTGTGGTTCGGGCCCTATAACAGGTGCTCGCTTACAGCACTTGTCCCTACAGTCTGTTTTACATGACAAAGGGTCTTTGTCTTCATGTTTGCATGTGTGCGTGTATATATAAAACCGAGCTACGGACTTTTGCAGTCCATACCTCAAATCACTGGAAAAAAAATTCCGTCCACACCCAAGAAAATTTAAAACAGGCTCAATGCCATTCAATTTTTTTATTTTAACAAAGATCCCCCGTATAGGCTTAACAGACTGTTGGGGCAAGTGCTGTTAGCGAGCACCTATGAAGGCCGGAACGGCACACGAGGGGGTGGACGGCAAGCACCACGCCCGGCCACCAGTGGCGATGTTTACACACCGCAACAGGCACTCATTAGAGGCCGAGTCGACCTAGGGGAGGCCCAGGACCGGTTCAGATATTCGCCACCGACGTTGGGCGCTACACACACACACACACGCGAGCACAAAATGTTGGGAGCGAAAAAATAATACCCCCCACTTACGCTGACAAACCCGGAAACTATTTAAAACAAAAGCGACTGCTCCGGCAAACTACAGAGCGGCTTTTAAAGGGCGGCAAGGTGCCGGAGTCGAGGCGATCGCCGCTTTCATCCGCGGCGCTTCCAGTGCCGGGTACCCCGGGCGGGGGGCTTGGGGCCGTGATTCTCGCACTCGTCACCCGAGCCGTCGGCTCTGTCGGTGTGCCCGGGCATGACCCCACCGGGATGTTAAACATCACACAGGGTCGAGGCCGGGGGGGGGGGGGGCGCGTCGCACACACACACACACACGCGCTCACTCGCGCGCACCCACCCAACTGCTGCCCAGCTAGACGAAGCACCTGCAAAGTGAGACGTTATAACTGTCGACCATCCGTGCGTGGATTATCTGGTCAGCGGATTAATCGTGCTTGCGAAATATATATAAAAAGGCAAAAACAAAACATCTGCCATATACCCTTTGTGCTTACCAATCAAATGTGTTTAAAAATGGTTATTAATTAACAAAGGTATGGTATGCATACTAAGCCAAATATGTAATATTTATTTTTGGTTACAATAAATCATTCTACCTCTGGTCATGCCTCCTTTGCAGTGTGCTTTCAACAGGCTGTTTGGGCAAGTGCTGTTAGCGGGCACCTCTATGAAGGCCGGAAACCTATAACCGCCAGGGTGGCCAGCACCACGCACTTCCGCCTTTGTCTCCCAAATGCCGATGTTCACACATCGCAAGAGGTACTCATTTGAGGCCGAGTCGACGTCGGGAAGGCCCAGGACCTGTTCAGATAATCTTCACCGATGTTGGACGCGAACGGGAATACAACTCGTGCCACCGGGTTCGTAGCGCAGCATGTTAACCACTGCACCACCGCTCCACCATATATATGTACTAGCTGTACTACCCGGCTTCGCCCGGGACTTGGATTCACCACGCCCGCCGCCTTTGTCTCCCCAGTGGCGATGTTCACACAGCAGAGGAGTTACTTGTTTGATGCTGAGTCGACCTAGGGGAGGCCCAGGACCGGTAAAAATAATCGTCACCGGTGGTGGCCGTGAGCGGGAATCGAACTCGGGTCGCCGGGTTTGTAGCGCGGCGCGCTAACCACTACACTGCGTTACGCTTCCACATGCGCGGGTCACATGACAGATTTGACGTCACAGCTCACTTGCCGTGCAAAAAAAATATGCATTATTGAGCTCCCCCCCCACCCCAAAAAAAAACTATTTTTATAATTTTTGCATGGTGTACAGTCTGGAAAGTACACACATGGCAAAATTTCAAGTTTGTTGGATGTCGGGAAATACGTTAAACATTTTGAACAGACACATTCACAACTTTGCCTTTTATATATATGGACATATATACATACAGTATATATCTTTACGTTAGCTTAGCTATTATTTATTTCTCACTCGTCGGGAGGGTGAGTGACTAAAACACGTCCGGCAAGTAAAACGAGTGACTTTGAGATGCAATAAAAATAGACGATGACACATTCGACATCTTCGCCCACACTCTACTTAGTGTAACAATTAAAGACGTTTATATGTAGCCTAAGTGTACACGTGTGGTGAAGTAACCGTGTGTGGTTTTTTTAATTATCCAAGACCGGGTCATCCCTTCCTCCCATTTTTTAAGCCTTGGGTGAACGGGGACGAACAACGTCCGTGGTGCTACACTCCCCTGGGTTGCTCTTCAGTCGAGGCAGAAATAAGAGTCGTTCAATGGGGGGGGGGAGGGCGGGAGGGGGTGGGGGGTGAGGGCGGCAGTGAGGGGGAGTGCGAGCGTTAAGGCTGCGGGGAAGGCGGTGTGTTTGGGCAGGTTCAAGCGGGTCCGCCGCGTCTCTTCGCCTGAGCGTCAAAACGTCGCTCGTGTGAAAAAGTTCGCGATGTTCGGCGGGGCTTGATGTGCCGCGGCGATACGGGCAACGACGCGACACGTTCATCGCGAATGTACCGTCATGCTCGGAGAGGAAGAGATAGCGAACACGCCGCGGCGAGTTTATTTTTCAGAGAGTGGGGGAGACGGCTTGTTTCAGATTAGGCAAAAATTAATGTTTGGAGAGGAAAAAAAAATAATCTGTCGAAGGTGCCAGACTTTACATTGCATGTGTACGAGTTGAGCACTTGTCAATCCACTGCTGGATGAAGGCCTCCACGCACCTTGTCAGGCATGGAGGTTGTTTGACCATACTTCACCATGCTGGTCAGTGCCGGTCAGAGGAGGAGAGGAGCCCGGGATTGGGTCCAACTCTACAAGCACTTGATTTTAGCCTCGACTGGGAATAGAATTCAGGTTTCTTAATTCATAGTGCAGTGCGCTAAACACTGCACCACTGACCCACCCTTGTTAGACATACTGCACTAAATCATAATAAAGGTTTTTGGGTTAGATCGCGCATGTGTGGTAACCGTTCACCACCCGACACAGCAAGTAAGGTTTGTCACGTAAACAATGCGCCAAATTAGTTACTACTTCAGCCCACCGGTGTGTTGGAGAGTAAATCCACAAAATTTACAATTTGAATACAACGTTTCGCTGCGCTTGAGCAAATACTGTTGTGGGGAATAGGTCGTTCGTGGGAGCTCTTTGACCATATTTCACCACACTGTTAGTGCGGCGTTGCTAACGATAAGGAGACTAAACAAGGCAGCATGGAAGCACACTTCAAACATTTATTTTGACACCGACTACTGGAGCGGGATGATCGGTTGCGAGTTAATTCCTCAACTGACAATCGAACGTCGCACAACCCTTTAAAGAATTGTGAGCAGCACACTGTAACCGCGGAGATCGTAAATTCCTGTTTTCAAAAGAGTCGAGCGGAGGAGGAGATGGGACTGGCAAAATACGAAAGGTGTGGCGGGCAACAGGAAATCATTGTAGGGTGGGCCGAGGGGGCTATTAAACCGAGAGGCGGCGGGGGCAGCAGGGGCAGCAGGGGGGGAGGAGTACGGGCGGCGTAAATGACTCGTGGGTGTCAACACGTCTGTCACATTAATGTGATGAGAACGGGGCAAGGTCGGGGGTCGTTAAGCCACCGGGCACCGTGCCGTGTAAACAACGAGAAAACACGATAAGTCTCTTTGAATTTCACTTCGCCCCACGCCTAGAAATGTACCACTCGTCTCGCATTGCAATACCAATGAGGGCTTAATAATGCTTGGATCCGGGAGGTCCAACAAGATCGAGTGCATTCGGGGTGACTTTATGACAGGTAGTAAACCAACTTGTCATCTTGGCATGATGCCGAATAACTGATCGATCGAGTGACTGAACAATGGAAGAACTTAAATGGACACGCTGAAGATAAAGAAACCAAATATTATGTATCGGAGGATTAACCAGGGCACATGGTGAGCCGACAGCACCGCCCCCCTCCTCGCTTCCACCATCGGCTCCCACCCACTTTTACAAAGCCACGCCCGCTCAACCCCTAGCCCCGCACACACAGCGAGCGGCCACACTCCGGATGTTCGGCTCGGCCTACTGCGCGTCGGCCCTGCCTACACCTCTGGCAGCTCCGCCCTTTGCGTGCATTGCGAGTCGAGCACGAGACCAGAACACTTTAAACCACATTCAAAGGCCACTTTTTTTTAATTCTTTGGTGGGGGGGGAGAATGAGTGGACACACCGGGGACAGCCTTTCTTAAAAACCGCCGCTACCGTCCCGGTCAAACCAGGACGTTTGGTCGCTTTAACCGAACGGAGTAAAACTCACTTTCCGCGGGGCACTCACCATTCTTACTGATGTCCAGCTCGTGGAGGTTGACCAGGTTGGCGATGGACAGCGGAAGGATGGAGATGTCATTGTCGGAGATGCTCAGCTTGTGCAGCAGGACGCAGCTGAACAGTTGCTGCGACCAGAGTGAACGACATTCCGGAAAAGAGGTTGGTGTCGAATAAAAGCACTCGGCGAGTCACTCCACCTACACGCCAAGCGAGGACTAGGCACTTGACAATCACCGCTGCCTTGTTACGGCGTTAAGTTTCAAGTGACTCTGTTTAACCAGCTGATAAGTCGGAGACCAGGATGAGGTCTTATTTGCAAGAGTGATCCGGGGGGAGTCAACAAAATGACAAAATAAAAACAGTAGAAGCACAGCCACGACGCAAACAGAAACCGGAAGGAAAACCAAAAAAGCGACCACGTCATGTGAGAAATTAAAAAAAACACGGCACGAGCACAAATCGGTCGCGATGACATGTCGTGCCCACAGCTCCGAGTTGGCGAACAAACAACGAGTTGCCCCGTTTCATTACATGTGCGTGCGTTACAAAATACTGTATCATTCTTAACTTATTATTTTAAAATCGCCATTGTCGTTCAAGAATAGTGGTACACTGGCTGCGAAGGGGTTCCATGTGAACAATCGCATTTCACAAATGCAATTCTTAAGGTAAATGAATCTTCACGCAAATGTTACGACGCGTCTAGAGGAATCGATCCGAAGCAGCAGCGGCCACGTGACCAACGAAGTCAACCGCTCCACCTTTCTGTGGGGGCAGCAGTGGATTCGTTCCCCATCTTTCTATTCCCCCCCCCCCCCGCTTCTCATAACCGGTTCAATTTGTGCCGACGGTGTGTACGTGCGTCACAACGCGATATAACGGGCCCGCATATTGCCCCGATTATAAATAAACTCTCTATGGGACGATAATTATTGTTGGTTTCTCATCAAGTTGTAAAGTCATGGTTTGTACCATATGGTGCTCATTTTAACAACGCCAAAGGAACATTAATATATAACCATGAGAGGTTATGGATGATGATCAAAGGGATGAGAATAAGTACTTCGATTATAAGCAAAAGAATGACAACGATGATCATGGGGATGAAAATGAAGATCTTGTTGTTGAGCGAGTTAATAATTTCGAGCATACCGACGAGGCTAGAGATGATGAAAATAATGCTATAAATTCCAGACTCCCATGTCAACAATAATAATTTCAGGAGTTCAACCACTGATATTGTTATATTTTCACAATAGGGGGCTAAGTTACTGTGTGTGATCCCAACAGAGTTAATTTTAAGGTAATGTTCAGCATTGGGATGATTGGCCAATACCAGTAACATAACTTTTTTTATCTACAAAAAGCTACATGGATAACCCAAAGAAAACCCCAACAGACCAGCGACAGAGAACATACAAACGCCACGCAGAAAGGCGCCCGGATCAGGAATCAAACCCAGGAATATTTTTTTGCTGCGAGGCACAAATAATAATTGGTTTTACCCTTTCTGGCAATAAAACAGGTATTAAGAAATCCCAGTCACTTCGTACGAAGCAGTGTCGCATTATCGGCACGTAAGCCGTGCCCCCCCCCCCGCCCACCCCCACCACTTCCCACCACTCTTTCAAGTCGGCATGATCCCTGCAGCTCGCATCTCTCCGCCATCACCTTGGGGAGATCCTCCAGCTGGTTGGCGTCCAGGTAGAGCTCCTCCAGGGTCCTCTCGAACAGGAAGACGTCCTTGGGCACCTGCTGCAGGCAGCAGTGCGAGTAGTCGATGGTGGAGATGGTCTCCTCCTCCCCGCGCAGGCACCGGCAACGCACCAGCCGACGCAGCAGCTTGCTCTTACGGCTCATGATGTCGGGGGGGGCTGTTGGCTCGCGAGCGCTGTTGTGCACACAAAGACAAAGGTCCCCCCCTTGTAGCCCGAACAGACGGTTGGGGAAAGTGCTGTTAACGAGCACCTTGTGAAAGTGCTTGCTAAGGGAGAGCGGGTAGTGTAGCGCTCAGCGCGCTGCGCTACGAACCCGGAGATCCAAATTCGATTCGCGCTCACGGCCAACACCAGTGACGATTATCTGAACCGGTCTTGGGCCCCCGCCAGGTCGACTCAGCCTAAAATGAGTACCTGGTGCGGCATGTAAACATCGCCACTGGGGAGACAAAGGCGGCCGGGCATGGTTCTGGCCACCCACCATCTCATGTGCCATGCTGGCCTTCATAGGTTACGTGCACACACACCAAGACTAAGACCCCCCCTTCTCTCCATGAAGCCTACGTAGACTGTTGGGGCAAGTGCCGTCAGCACAAAGGAGCGCTGTGGCCAGCAATAGCACGCCTGGCCAAATTGGCTTCGACGCGCTGACGGTACTACGTACGCACGCACACGTGTACACGACTAACAAGCGCGCTTACTCTGCAACCGCTCGGAGCGCGAACATCGCCCGCTAAAGCGCCCATCGTCCACACACTCCTACCTTCCACACACTCTCATCGCCAGCAGCATCTTCCGTTAGATGTCTGTCACTTGAAATACTAAGCGCTATAATTATTCTTCTTTGCTCGTCGGCCTCCCTCGCTCTACCCCACCCGCCCACGATCGCGCAGTCATCCCGCGGACGCGACGCGCTCGTGCGGGCGATGAAAAACGCGGAGCGGCCACCGTCCCGCTAAGCTCCGAGAGATTCCACGGCGGTGGCGTCAGCGAGATGAAGCCGTTGCAAAAAAAACAACAATGACGGAGAACCGCGCGGCGGAGCAGCCCTTTTGTGTTTGTCTAAACCGCATCAGCTCTTCCGTCATCCCTTCCCTGCACCCACATCACCCTATAACCCCCCCCCCCCCCCAATACCGGGAACTGGCGGGAGGGTGCAGCGTGGTAGTGCCACGAGAACATCGATGGAAATCTGCAGAAAAGTGCAGCTCACTCTGACGAAATCTGTGCCCTTTCCTTGAAAAATGAGGTCACCGAATTCTCACACATGTCAACTTTGGAACATAGATTTGATGCGCGGACCGTGCGCCGAAGGATCCAAGTGCACCGCCAAATCGATGCAATGTTTTTACAATTCTCGCGACTTGGCTCACCGTCAACATAACCATCCACGGATCTATCCACCGCTGGATGCAAACGCGTGTCGCACTCGCATGCCCAAACTCGCACGCGTGTCCGCGACCGTTCCCCCACCGCCACCAACGTGTCGGTAATTCCCCGGTTGTCATGTCGGTGGAGAACGACACACGAAAAAAAAAAGGACTGCCGTGCTGAATTGCATCAGTGGCAATGACTCACCGCCTGTCGGTGTGATTGCTGCATTGACAATGCAAATTAATTACAGAATGGATTGAGGCAGCTATGGCTAATTAAGACACCCACGTGACTCATTCTTGCAACAGCCACTCCAAGAGCCCACGGGAGATGGTGGTGCCTCAATATTGTTTACTCTCCCTCGCATTCAACAAAACTACTTATGCCCAGTATGAAAAATAATAATTGGTTTTACCATGTCCGGCAATAAAACAGGTATTAAGATGTTCAAACATCAAATATATAGCTTTTGCACACTAAGCCTGCATTAACCACACGTACTTGTGATGAACATGCAAGCAAACATGCTCTGATAATATATGCACTGTCTTTGAAACTGATTGCGGTACACCAGATACATCCTTCTTTATGGCCTAGTCTCACCAGTGTCAGACCAGAGAACGACGCCAAAAGGCGAACAGTTCAAAGACAATGCACTATGACAGCTTTTATAGCTGGGGGTGAGCAGCTTTTTCATGGGATACCTTTATTACTTCTCATTCTTTGATACTGCCAAAAAGGTCCCATAATACTTCTGCCCGGTGGCACCATTCGCTATAATTGGGAGCTCCCTTTCCGGCGAAATAGTCATCAGACTCGGGCGAAGCTTTCCACGGTATACATCGAGTCATAATCATTTGAGAAATACGTGCACGATACGTGGCCTTGTACGTGTTATCTACAGCGTCTGTACGCGACAGCATTTTGCGACCCTGTACCGAAATACCAGTTGGGAATAGTTACTTTATAGACACATCACATCCGCGTTATTGGGCTCGTTAAGATCGGACCAAGTTCGCATGAATTGATTCCTACACACCATATTCTAAGCATGTACCGTGAGCGAAATAATCAATTTTAAATTGGTAATGTTACAATACGTGGATATATGCAGCAATTACATGCAGCCGCATCTCAAGTAGCTGTACAGAAATGCCGGCGAACATTTATTTTCTAGAGAGAAAGAGGCAGTCAGTCATTGGCAGAGCGAAGGTCTTAAGCCTGGACTTGAAGGGCATGGTTTTGAGAGCACGATGTTCAGATAATCGGGGCAGCAGAGCAGAATAAGCGACTTCCCTTTTGAGTGAAGCTTGACAGGGGGTTTCAACAGAAAGGCTTTGGCGGCTGCTGCAGTACAGAGTACTTGGAAGGTATGAGAGTGCGTGGAGGGGAGTAGAGCAGGATCAGAGGGGTAGCAGAGTGCGTGGAGGGGAGTGGTGTGATGAGAGGGGAGAGGTAAGAGAGTGCGCGCAGGGGAGTAGAGTGATATTCACTCGATAATCAAAAACAGTTTCCCTGTGAACCATCCGCCACCCGTCTGCTGCCAACCCCATTTGTCCCCACCAAAATATACACGGAGGCCTCATTTGACCACCGCCATCGTCCACCGCGTCAGCGTTACTCATATTTTATTTTGCTCAATGAATGCACAAGCGTGGGATCGGATGAATGGCTCGCTGTGAATGAATGAGCGCCGGGCCGGCGATGGGATGTGACAAGCAGTCGCGCGTTCCACGCGGGTATTTTAATGCTCGCAGCTGCTGTGCAGAGAGCCTCCTCCTGCCCCCACCACTCCACCCACCCCCCCAGGACCCCAAACGCAAGTGGCAGAATTTCGCTGTAGCATTCGCAAGAGTCATTCCTGTTGTCTGGTCAATACGATATAAATTTGACAATGCTGCGCGCACACAGGCACGAGCAACCAAGAAACTCCCACGTCTATCGACATCACCGCCTTAGATTATTTGGCTGATATAAATTTCCACGTGATAAGCCACTGCGTTGAGCTATCATTTGTGGCCAGGTCGCTTCTGAAAAACAATCGAATTGCTCAGTGCGCCTTACCAGGTAAAATAGAAAATAGTTGTGTTTTATTTGGGGGTTTTTTCAGCAATTTGTTTACCTTTCCTAAACTTTAGCCTCTTATGTTTTTGTTGTATTGTTTGTTGTTGTTGTTGTAACGTTCTGACCCATCCCAACTGGACATCTGTGAAAAAAAAAGAGCTTTAAAGCTCATCGGAGGAGGGTCGCGTAAAGCTCATCATCCAGTATAAATATACCTATTCTGATAAATGGAAAATAAATATACTGTGTAAATATATAATAGGTGACGTTTTGGGCAATTCCCCTCTTCAAGTAAGGGATCAAGACCGTCATCGTCTTTGCCTCGGATTGTTTTTCTCGCTCTCTCTCAGGTATCGCCATGCCTACACATGATGGTGGATTATATTCAAGCAAAGTAAGGTTTCAAGGAAAAACAAATTAATATGCAAGGGGGAAAAACACGCTCAGGGGTGAATTCACTGAAGGAGCCGCAAGAGATCTGGACCACCCTGTATAATGGACACCTTCCCTTGGGCCATTCAATACTGTACACAAATCGGAGCATGGTTTGGGTGTGGCTTTAAGGCCCTGTGGCATTGTCAATTTAGTCAGCCCTTAAAGTATTTTACACTGTACCGGCTTAATTGTCCCAATGTCCACGGTGATAATTTAAAACAACATGTTTTTTTTTATTTTAACGACAAAATGAAATCCACAGACTTAAGACTTGCCTAAAATTTTACACGGGTTGCCATCGACTAGACTAAAAAAATATTAAACTCACCGAAATACCTTCATGATCCATTGTTAATTTATTCTCAAGTTTTATTTTTGTTGTTTTTTTTATTTTACAGAAATGAAAGCCGCACACTAAGAGAACTGCACTCCCTCCTCCACGGCTCCGTCGCCGGCCGAGACCCCGAAGGCGTCGACTACATTCACACTGGGCCTGTTAAAGTTGCTGCCTCGTCTTCCAAAAAAAAAGGAGTAAAATCGCCTCCAGATTAGGCCTGGCATTGCGGTGATTTGAACCGACACACCAAACGATCCGTTTTACGCATCCACACAGAACGGCAAACCACTTCCCGGCCGTCCTCACGAGGCGAGCACGCTCACAAGCTCGACAAAACCACAATTACATCGAAATGGGGGGTTTCATTTTTGTTTGTTTTACGGTGAACAGCCAGCAATTTTGCGTGGAGAGACAACAGGTAAATTACGTGGGTCAGAAGGTGCAGGTGATGAAAGTGGAAGGAAAGAGATCAAGAGGAAGGCAGAAGGAGAGGTGAGGGGGGGGGGTGGACACGGTGGCCCAAGGAGCAGAAAGAGAGATGACGCAGGACAGGGCAGCGCGGAGAAGGTTGGCAAGGACAACGGGCCCCACACGAGTGGGGCAAACGCGTGGAAGAAGCAGCCAGCAAATGCACGCCACGACCTCGCGAGGGTTAGCGCACCGCCACGGGGCAATGCGTAATGCCGTAGGGTTAAGATAAACGACGCGAATTAGTGGACCAAAGGTCGTAGTCTCACCGCTAACCCCCTCCACACATGTAGAAATGCCACCACCTCCTCGGCTCTGCCCCTCGCGTGCCCACAGGAGGGAACGTTTTTCTTTTTTTGCACCTGGCGCATGTCGCGACACGTTGATCGTGACCGCCAAGGCACGGCAAGAGACATTTTTTTATTTTTACGGCCCGGCCATTTTGTTCGTCACACGTTTTTGAGTGCGTGTGGCGGTTGTTTTTTTGTTTTGCCGCTACACTCGGCTTTATTTTTAATTCGTCGTCATCATCAATGAGCCGTGGTCAAACCACTGCTGAATTAAAAAAAAAGCCTTTCTTCCCAAGCTGTTGCCATCAAGCACGATTGTGAGATGTTCACCTGTGCGCACATCTGATTTTATTGCTCCATTTCTCAATATCCCATCGAAGCACTGTCCATACCAGGCTCACTCCCCTCGCGTAACTTCTCAGACACATTCATGGCGATTTGGCAATAGGTGTTCTATTAGTCTCAGCCCCTGTATTTATACTGGAGGAATCCAATGAGCTATGAAGCTCTTTTTCACAGATGTCCAGTAGGGGCGGGTAAAAACGTTACAACAGTACTTGACATTACAGTCGTGGAAAGTACAAGGAAGACAAATAATAAAACACATACACAATTAAAACTAAATCATCCCCATCCTACCGGGCAAAGCCCACTGAGGTATTAACTTATTTCTCACAAATAATAGCTCAACAAAGTGGCCCATTATTTGCAACAAAGTGGCGACTAGGCCGAGACCAGCAAACCCGGTTTAACCACGACATGAACCCCTCCCTTCCCCTCTCGAGCCACCGGGCCCATCTCTGCAATGCAAGCGGCACCGTTCACGTAACGTCGGGCGTACGATCCGCACGAGCGCGCCGGGACGCGTCGCGTCTCCACCTCTGTAGACCGCCCCAGAAACCTCCGCCCTCCACACAGCCGAGTGGGCGGTAAGGGCTGGGCGGCGTTTGAGGAAAGGTGAGAGAGAGACATGGAGGCTGCAATGAACGGGGTGGGGCGAAGCGGAGCGTTCACACGGGAGGCGAAGAGCTCCCAGGTGAACGTGACGGCGATCGACGCGCTGAACGTGTCACGGCCGTTGTTGTTGTAGGGTTTTCGCGGTGGTGCTGCGTGTACGCATGCATTTGTACGGATGTTGAACTTCTTTCGCGCCGCACGTAGCCAACCGTGCTCATCGGCGGTACGGGATTGGAGTGTAGGGTTGATGTGGGCGAGTGGTCTGGCAGCGAAATTTGGAGGACAAGGATTCGAGATACGATCACACGTGATACGGTGTGACGCACGGCTGCTGTTCACGCCACGATGACCGACGGTTTCGCTCCACGTGCCGTGTGAGCTTATCAACTCGGGTTAGTTCTGAGCAAGCGGTCAATGCTTACAGCCCGAGCGTGATCCAGAGTTTCGCGTCAACTCGTGGTGTACGCAAGTCCTATTTGGAGCCTCCGTAAGGAAAAGTTCCCCATTACTCTGCCCTCAAAGGTAAAAGGTGCAGCCCTCAACTATTTCATCACGCCAATGCTTGGAGAAGGACCTCCACTGGAGGGAGCTCTGGAGAGCCCCACTAGGCAAGCCATGGTGGCTAGGAGATGTTAACTACCTCGTCTGGCTGTATATTTGGAGTTTGCGTGTCTCTCTCCCCGTGGTTGCATGGATTTTTCTTCGGGTCCTCCGATTTGTTTTCTCCACATTTAGACTCAACACGCGTTTAGAGAATGCTGCTGCCATAAATTTCCACGTGATGAGTCACTTGGTTGAGCTGACATTTGTGGCCAAGTCTCTTCTGAAAAAGAGTTAAGTAGCACAGTGGGTCTTACCTGGAGAGTGTATATTGGCCTACCATTCCATACTGACCAGATGTCTTGGAAGTGGTGGGAATAACTACACTCTACCCCAACACACATGACCTGCCAATCAACTAACTGGCGTGCCCTTCTATGCTGGTTGCGGGGTGGCAGAGTGGGTAACACTCGTGCCTCACAGCAAGAAGGGACTGGGTTCGACTCCCGACACGGGCACCTTCGGTGTGACGATTCTATGCCCTCCTCCTGTCCGGGATTCCTACAGGTTCTGCAGTTCCTGGCATTAGTCCAAAAAATATCCCAATTACATTAAAAAAACACACCTGCAAGTTACTCGATTAGGATTACACGTAGCAACATCGCCCCCAACTACAAAAACTGTGCACGACCCACATGCAAAAGTGTCCCGGAGACCGAGTGAGGATTTGCTGGGTAAACAAATGTAGTAATAATAATCATATAAATCATACTTTTGGGCGAACAGAGGTGGTTGTAGTGGGGGGGGGCGTGGGATTTAAGAAACTTCGCGCTGTCTCAACGGCCAAGCCGGGAGATCGCGTCCAGCGTGCCAAATAATTTCACTGCAGCGGCATTCCAAAAATTCAGGTAACGCACCACATTCCCTCCGACGGCACGGCACGCTCGGGAGTGAGCGAGCGGGCGAGAGAGCCCCTTGTTATCTCACAGCGGCACACGTGGGCCAGTGGCGGCCGTGCAAACCGGAGCTGGCAGGTGCAGGAAACGGCGACAAACTCAGCAAAAAAATTCTGAAACGGCTACCGTTACGGATGCGCGCACGTGCACAGCGTACAGCGTAGTACGGCGTCACCCGCAAACACCATGGGGCGAGAGGCAACCGGCTTCAAAACCAAAACACGGCACCCATAAATAAACGAAATGCATGTGAAACCAAGCCTGATCGAACTTACTCGGTGTAATTCAAAATATGAGCAACGGACCGAGTTTATGATTGTACGTGGGAGCTCGGAGAGCCATTTAATGGCGCCTCGGGTCGGAGGATGGATTTCGTTTGTATCTTCTGCAAATGTGTGTGTGTGGGGCAATGATTGGTGGTGTAAGTTGATGGATTTCACTTCACACAGACCCATAGACTCACCAGGGAGACCCATAGAGTGGGTGGGTGATCTGATAGGGAGGGTGATTGGATGAGTGGGTGGGTGATTTGGAGGGTGGGTGGGTGATTTGGAGGGTGGGTGATTTGGAGGGTGGGTGATTTGGAGGGTAGGTGATTTGGAGGGTGGGTGATTGGGCAGATTTGGTGGTGAGTGGAGCACATACAAAGGCTGACTGTGACAGGTCACACAACGCGCGCACACAACGCGCGCACACACACACAGGACCACACTTACTGTCAGCTCAAGTAAGGCTTTCATATGCCAGCGTCCGTCCTCTCGCTTGAATATCTTCTACGCAAAAGAGAAAACAAACAAACACAAGAACCCAAATTAGCGTGCGCGCCCACTGTAACTTTGCTTTGATCAACGTAAAGCAGCCAGGGTGATCGATGATCCAGCACTCACCAATTAAATCCCAGCACTCACTCACCAGTTGGTCATTCGCCTCCGTATCACTCTTTGCTTGCTCCGACCATGCTTACTGCTCTCCCGTGAACTTAACTCACGATCCCCCTACCCATGTCGGGGACTCTCGGCCTGCCCAGACTGACCGTTTCATCCCGTCCGTACGGTCACCACACTGCAGGTCACAACAATCACTCACCCACGTCTCACTCACTCACCCACCACACTACAACAGGTCATAAACACTTCTCTTTCTGCTTCTTCCCTCGCACTGCACCATTTTCGGAGTTCCCGCCTCCCGTCATCTCTCTTTTTCCCAAGCTCTTGCTGTTAAGCGAGCACCTATTAAGTAAGGGCAGCATGGCACCCAGGGTGTTGGTGACCAGCACCACGCCCTACCACCTTTGTCTCCCCAGTGGCGATGTTTACACATCGCACCCGGTACTCATTTGAGGCCGAGTCAACCTTGGGGAGGTCCAAGACTGGTTTAGATAATCATCACTGGTGTTAGCCGTGAGCAGGAATCAAACTCGGGTTGCCACGACACTACTGCTCCCCACACACACACGTACACATGCAGTGATATATACAAACCTAAACACGCACATACTTGCAAAGAAAAACATTTACATAGACAAATTTTGCTTGCAAGCACTTATGAATACCGTGTATATACACACACACAAAGTACAGGCATTGAGATAAATATTACCACTGTCATCGCTATCAGCAGCAGCCGCAAAAGCACAATCAGCATTTGCACGTATGTATATACGTATGTGTAACTTCCTTCACACCGTACGCAGGCATCCGTGCTTATCGGAGGTGGGGGATTATCACGACTATAATCACCGGCGGCAGCAGCAGCAGCAGAATCGCAGGCGTCACCAATCACCACCGGCGAGTTCATTTGCACGAGCCTTTCGCAAATACACACAGCTCGCGCGCGTGCGCAGAGGCACGGCGGCAAGCGAGCGCACGCGTGCGCGGCCGATGCCGACGGACCAAACTAAAGCAAGAGCAGGCCACGCGGGCGCACAAACCCAACGGGCACGTGGCGGCGTTACTACAGACTCGCTCGCTCGTGCAACCTCCCCCAGGGGTTGCGTTTCGTCACGCTCGGAGGTTAACTTCACAAGGCTCTGGGCCGCGAGGGTGGTCCGGAATAAAAACATTTCCGCAGCCGGCACACCACCCCTCCAAGTATACCCATTGCCGCGGCGGTGCCCACGAGTCATGTGCCACCTGCTCCAAGTTTACCAGCGATCCGCAATGTATGAATCAAATCCATCACCGTTGAAGGTTCCGTCCCGTTTAAGCCGGGCAAATTAGGAACCCCTGAACGTGTCTCCGCGCCTCCAAGTCGCAACTGGAAATGTGCCTGTTGGTGAAACTGCTCGCGTTGCCAAACCGTCTCTATTATTTTCGCGCCGCCCGCTCGCGCAAACGACCCCAACAACATCGTAAAACAGCGGGGGAGGGCATCCCAAGACCCATTATACCCGTCGCAGAGATGGCAAATGCGAGTGGACAAACTAAATTCAGCGCGGCGGTGGTGACGCACGCCTCGGATCGGCGGGGCGGGGGGCGAGGGTCGGGATGGCGACGGGTGTAATGAATGGGTCAGCGTGGCCACGCGATGAATTATTCCCCAAAGGCCGCGCGTCGAGAGCGGCACGCGCTGCGCGAGCCCAGCCACAAGCCGGGCCAGAAGACCATACCAGACGTGCGTGCATTGTTGGAGGCTTTCGCTCACGCTATGCCTAAAGCAGCTGAATACGCAAAGCCACAGGAGACGATAGCGCAGATACATCAAAGGCAAAGATCCCGTGCGTGGCATCAAGCACGGTTGGGCACAGTGCTCTTAGCGAGCATCTATTAATTGCACCTTCATTAGGTGCTCGCTAAGGGGCTGCGGTGTGTCCAGCACCATACCTGGCCGCTTCTGCATCTGTACCGGGCAAGGGGCTGTGGCCGGTTCCGATATCACCGGCCGTTGAAGTTGGCTCAAGCCGGGAATCCAACCCGTGTCACCGCGTCCGCAACGCAGCGCCTTTAACCACTAATCCACCGCTCGTCCCCCCCTCCCAACATCACACGAATTCAGACGCATGTACACACAAATGCATGACGCGTGCGCGTAGTTGGGGCGACGCGTGAGTCACGTGGAATTTGGCGTTGGGGAGACGTCAACTTTGTATCGCTGAGTGTGGCACCGCGGAAAGGAAAAAAAAACTAAACAGGGCAGCGGGCGGCCTTTTACTCAGGGGAGGTTTTCCAATCCACTGCTGGATGACGGCCTGCCGCCCATGCCGCGCGGGTCATGGGGGTTATCTGACCACGGCGCTGGTCGGTGTGCGTCGGAGAAGATGGCGGAGCACGCACAGACGTGGGAGCATAGACGTACAAGACAACTTGCGGCTTTTGGTGCACCTCCCCCCCACCCCCTACTGCTGACTACAAAGTAGTCCCCCGACCCTCTGTCTACTCGGCATGCAAGGGTTGCCGCTGCCCCCCCCCCGCGCACGCAGAATGTATTTGTTTTGTCTCGTGTTTACCGGCTCGCTTTGCGTTGTCCCGTGTTCGCTCCGACTCGTTTGTACAGCAAAGTCCGGGAGAGTCGACGACGACAACAGGTTTAGCGGCATCAGGCTTGGGTAAGGCCTTCATTCAGCAGTGGACTGATCGTGGCTGTTCATGATGATGCATATATAATTGGCATGAATCGTAAAATGGATTCTCACGCGAATGAATCGATGTGTGTGTACATCACAAGGGTTAAGGATCGAATTTCATTTGGAGGATCGTTGCATCGTTACACCCCTTTGCTGTATATATACACACACACACACACCCATGTACTGTACTTACATTGCTGTTAAAATATGTATCAATCAAGTCCAGCTCCTTCGTTGGCAATGGACGCGCGCGTCGCGCTCACAGAATTCCTGCACGAATAACAACTGAGATGAGAGTGGGAAGGGAAAAAGAAAAAGGAGAATGGTGAACTTAAAAAAAAAACTGCCTCCATGAAATTGGATATTCTTAACGGCCACGCACCAGTCACGCAACCACGTAATCGGCGACCAACTCGGCGTTGGGCCTCTGCCCGGGCCAGCATCGCCGTCGTTTTGAATCCAAAAAAGTTGTAATATATCTTCACTGCATCGTTCTCGAGTGGCGTAAAAAAAACAAAAATACACTCGTATGCCTGAAGGAGTTACGCAATTGCTTGCAATGCACCGCCGAGCAGAATGGCGGGTCACACCTGTTTTGTCATTCATAAAAAATGCCGCCTCAATTCAACAACTCTTCGTCATTGTGACTGTGACTCAAGGTGGCCAAGGTAGCGCACGGGACGATGACACCAGGGATCAGAGTACCGAGCCGCCACTGCCGGGTTTGGATCTGGGTTTCGGATGCCGGCGATTAATTCCGGTTCTCATGAAAGGCAAGCTAAATGGTCTCAACCAGGCGACCAATTACATAACCAACGAAAACCCCTTTGTTGAAAGTTTGATTTGTCAATTAAGATTTTTTCCAGCTGAGAGTTTTCATTACCAAGAGATGTGCCCCCCTAGTGTGCGCACGAAGTAACTAAATAAAGTGACGTGAAAAGTGGTTCTACTCATCTTCCGGGGGCCGTTCCAACAACATCTGGTGCAATTCTTGCTGCTTACGAGGTCCTGGATATATTTTAGCCTCTTGCGGCACGAAGCCAATAGCACAATTGAGTCTTAATCGGTCGGAAAATGAACTAGACAGGAAAAAAAGGGTATCACAGTGCATCTATAATCCGGCAGATGATCGCTTGGGAATTTCATAAATGCACGGGGAAAGTTCGGGAGAATATTGAATGGCAGGGAACTCAATTTTAACATCCGCTGTCGGTGCACGGAAAAATAATTAGGAAATTTAGTTGGGTGTCGCTCACCAGTCGCAGCCACGGAGCAATCCGTGCCGGAGCAGTCGATAGAGATTACTGGATTGGGTTTCATCGCGGCGTAGAATTCCACACGGAGGACTCTGCGTCTCCTCTGTCTCTATACGAACCAATCATCGGCTCACAGCGGAAGCGACGCTCGTGAAAAACACAGTGGGTTTACAATAGCTCCACTGTCATAGGCGCAGAACGCATCCATCATTTTACACCAAAATCAACGCAAATTGCAAATCGGACGTGGCCCTTCTCTCAACTGGGCCCGACAGCGACTAGTTTCAACGCGATTCCAAAAGGTGGCGGCACTTCCAGGTGGCCTATTTATTGGCGGACCGTTGCAAATTTTACTTGGTCAAGGGTATCACTGTATTGGCTCCAGTCCAGTTCACACAGCAATTTAGCATTATTTGCGGTGACTGGGTGGATCTCAGGGTCAAGGGCCCGCGAAACAGCACCGCTGGTTCGAATCGAGGTTTCAGCTGCTTGTTATTAAACTGTATTCTCAAAGTGTTGCGAGTTAATGGTCTCAGCCTGGTCCACCAGTGACACGTAATTTCGCTAAAATGCAGCTCGAGGAAATATTGGGCTGGTGAGCCGGAACCAAACAGGGCAGAAGGCTGAAGCGTCTAGGGGCGTGACTGGGAAGAGCTCCACACGGTGGCTGAAGACCGTGAAGAGTGGAGGGCATTGGGTTACCCAATCTATCAGTCGGGTTGCCACCTGATTACAAAGCCTGGTCACAATCACGGGATGGAGTGATACATCATAATACCAGAAGAGGAGAGAATAACACGAGCGATGTATTATTTACCCAATGGATAAAAAACAGGACTATTCATGTCCTGTTAAGACCTGTAGATTTCCACAAGACAGCAGCTTCCTCGACAAGAGGACGATCCTGGGAAAACCAGGGCAAGTGGCAACCCTATACGTCAGTGACCACAGGGACGGACTAAGTTCATATACCACAAGCCCCCAACAGGGAAGCAAAGGTAGATATATGTCAACTGTTAATTGTCCATTAAGGCTTTTATTATTATTCAAGTGCTGGGTCTGGCTATTTTGAATTTAAATCTGGGGGAAATTATTCCCACGAGTGGCAGATTACTGGAATTGCCCGGACCTGCAAACGCCATGGAGCCAAAGTCAATTGACTCATTTAAAAAGCAATTTGATGGTTTCTGAGCAGTAGGAAGGGGGTTAAACTGCGCGGAGGGGCAGCTCTCGATTGGTGACGTACTGTATATACTCCTCGGCATGTGTCGATCGAATCGGATAACCGGACAGCAATTTCTCCTTACACTTACGAGCCGTGCGACATTCGTGTGCATGTGAATTGGTTTTGTCACGACTGCATAAACACTCGTCATTAATTGCCCGTAAACATCTCAAAATGCAATGCAGCAGAGCCCTGCTCAGAAAAGAGTCCTACAACAAATAAGTCGATTATTGCAACCAATGACTTTAGATCGGTCTTCTTTGGACTGTTTCGTGTGCATCGTGCCTCCAGTGTTTTGCGCCTCATCCGGATCGGCTCACTTGTCCAAATTCGCTTAAAAGGCAGTAGAAATCGCACAAATGAATCATTTGGTGGGACCCTGGGGTCCCGCAAAAATCAGGTAAATAATTATTATTTTTCAGTCCGCCCACTCGTGATCCCGGCAGCAATGCGCCGCCTGCCCAGACTCGCACCAACAAGCGCCAGCAGGCGGCGATCAACACGATGGGCGCCACCCCACCGGCCAAACGCGAGCCCCGGGGGGCGTCCGCCGCAGTCGCGCGCGGCGACAACGCCCTCCGGTCAGCCGTCGATCCTCAGCTTCTTTGCCGAGGCGAGCCCGCCCCCCAGGCAGTGAATTGAACGTGTTTATGTAATTTTACAACTTTTTACGAAACTTAGTGCCCCGAGTAGCTCTCGACGAGGCCAATCGATTGACGCTAGTTTTGTTGTTGGTAAGGCAAGACTCGTGTCGCTACGCGGTTTTTCCCACCCCGGGGCAGTGATGGGACCCCGGGGTCCCGCCAATTGCTTCAAATATCCACGGAAAGTCACTGTTACGAAAAAAACGTAAGCCCCCCAGCGTCATTTGTTTTCCCTTGCACCGGCCATCTGTGCCCGTCAGCCCCTCTGCCCCTGTTCAAATACAGGCTCAAGCCCTTAACCTCTTCTCCTCTGCTTACGACTCCCCTCTTCTCTATCTTCTCCCCCATTAAGTGGCACATCCGTGAGACGCAGCTGCAGTCGGACGCTCTTACCAATCCAGAGTGTCCTGTAAATCGCGTCGCATGAATCGGAAATTTATGGATCTCATTCGCATGATTTGATGCATGCATTGTGAGAAATACAAATGTATATTAAATCATTACATTATTCACAGCATAAAACATCCCCCTGTATTGCCACACAGACTGCAAGGGCGAGTGCTGCTAACAAGTACCTAATTAAGGCTAACGCGGCAAAAGAGGTATTGCTGCAGTCAACACCAAACCTGGCCACCTCTGTTTCTGCAGCGCTGATATTTACACATTGCACCAGTTATTTATTCACGGCTGAGTCGACCTCGTGGAGGCCAAGGAACATTTCAGATATTCGTGGTGGATGCGAGCCATCGGCGGGAAATCGAACTAGGGCCGTCGGGGCTCGTAGCGCAGCGCACTAACCACTGTACCACCAAGATAGAGAGACAAAAGACACACACACAAGGGAGTGGGTGATACGCGACGACGCAGCATATTGAAGGTTATTCGCGGAACATCTGAACCTTGCGTCCGCCGAAACGTTAACCCAGCCCCGAGGTTGGCGCGCGCCCAGCTTGCATCATCGTGCATTAAGCCAATTATAGAGGTGGCAGAAAGTGGGATTAGGGGGGGCAGCAGCTGCACGGATTCTGGCAGCGCCGCAGGAATGCGCCCCGGCGATCCGCTTGCGGTCCGCGGGGATTTGCGCCGCGAGCCGCGCTCTCTACGCAGGCCGCCTGTGCCTATCCGCCACGAGAGCGCACCGCCAAATTACATCGGAGCTCTTAAAGCCAAGCTGGGGTTTGAGCCTGGTTTGTAACCGGGTGCGGGGGGGGGGCACCGCTTGCGAGTACCATGTGATGTAAGGGGCTTAGGTTCTCGAGGTCTCCAGGGGATTCTTTACGACCGTCCCCGCCTGTGAAGCTCGTGCGAGTGGTTTCCTCCCGCGAAAGATAAACGCTCACCGAATGGCGTGGCCAAACGTCCCAACACAACGGGACCCCCCTCACAAAAACGAGTCTTGAGATTGAGCGAGGCTTCCTGGGTGAAGAGCAGCGCGAGTTCTGGAATCCATCTGTACGGTGCTTGTAAAAGCACGTACGGGATTGTTTATTTATTATTTTATTTATCTCTGGGTACTCACAGATTTCCACCCACGCGAACCAACCATGACTCATGGGATTTGGTAGAAATACCAATGGCAGCAGAACCCTCCTAAAAAATAGTCTTGATATTCCGTGAGGTTCCAGTGGAGAAAGAGTATAAGAGTAATTGTTATTGTATTATATCTCCTCTTCATCCACCGGCTCGACCGAACCTCCCGTGTTTGTGACGGGGGGGAGGGGGGAGAACGGTGGAGTCCTGCTTAGTGAGCTGCGCGACGAACCCGCGAGTTCAATCCCCGCTCACGGCTGAAACAAGTGACGATTATCGGAACTAGTCCTGGGCTTTCCCTATGGTGACACAGCCTCGAATGAGTACCCGATCATCACCAGGAGGGAGACCAAGGCTGCCGGGCGTGGTGCTGGCCTCCCACCCTCTGGTGTGCCACACCGGCCGTTTAAGATGCTCGCTAACAGCACTTGCCCAACAGTCTGTGATGGCTAGACGGAGGATCTTTGCCTTCGGAGGGAGCGGGGGACGGGTAGGGGGAGTGGGGCAGTATGGCTGCCTATTCCCGGTGTAACGATTCACCCCAATTTGCGATTCAATTATCAGGTCGCGGTTTCGATTGAAAAAAAAGATCCTTTATTTGAACACCGTGGTCAGATCTCAGAAACTCCAACAGAGTTGAGCTTGGATTAGTGATTACATGAATTCCCACCGTGCACAGCAAGTAGGCTGTCCATCTCCACTGTAGGTTGAAGCAGCACAGGAGGGGAAGAGTGCAGTTCTTAAATGCTTCTACACGTCCATGGCTGCGCTGACTAGCGCGGTTAAGAATGGCAAAATAACACACACACGCGACCCACGGCCCACAGCAATCATGATCCAACGGTGGACCGATTGACAAAAGGGGCCGTGCAAGTACAACTAGCATTGAGGTTTAATGACGCATTTTTAAATGAAGTTGAATTCAATCTGATCTTAAATAAGCAGGCTTGGCTTTATTCGCGCATTTGAATAAAAAACAACCTCGCGTGGCCCTGGCATTAAGACAGTCAAATCATGGTCTTTGTGCAGGCTCCATTTACCATAACGGCACAACCCAGCCAGTGAGACTTTCTTTCACATTGAGAAGCTGAGAGAAACTGCACCTGGGGGGGAGGACAAAAGGTACCTGGGGGTTGCATAATGCGCAGCGTGCTCTGCGTAAACACATCAACGACGGGAACCTGCAGCGGCTGCTCCAACCCTTCCAAAACGACACAATGTCTCGTCACGGCCCGTGGTCCCATCCACTGCTGGATGAAAAGGCTTCACACACCCCTGACGTGTCGCTCACGGGGGTGGAGAAGGGGGGGGGGGTTGTTTGACCGTGCTTCCCCACGCTGTTCAATCAATCGATCTTCATTTCACGCGCCAATATCGCCCTCAATAAAGTAGTGCATCGGCGCACACTGCAGCAGAATGGGAACGGTAAAAAATTAAACCCGTCACGACCACCGACTGGGCCAAGTAAATTGGTCAGTGCTGGGTTGGTGAGAGGGGAGGGCCCAGAACAGGTTCGCTCGTCACCGATGTGAGCCTTAGGGTACACAGTGCCCTAACCACTGTTATGCGCCAACTCCTGAGGCGCAGCTCCTCGTTGTCATATGCGTGTACCGTACACACAAGAGATAAGGAACACCCGCATAAGCCTTCATCATAACATACTGCTCAGACAAGTGCTGCTAGCGAGCACCTATTAAGGCTGGCAGAGCACAGGAGGGTGGAGTCAACACCACGCCCAGCCTACCTGTCTTTTCAGTGCTGAATGTTTTACACATCACAGCAGACACACTGTAGTTTGCGATTGCACTTTGATCATTCTCGGTATAATCTGCAGGAGCCGACTTGCCAGCTGCAGGGTTTTTATTTGTTTGGCTTTGTTTGAAGATTCAAGTTTATTTTAATTTGAGTCTCATTTGCAAGCTGTGACCCTGGGTTACAAAAATGACAAAGGCAAGAACAAACGCAACAAAGTACACCAATTACATAAAAAGAGCAATGAGAGCAATAACTGCTCGAGTTTGATTTGATTCATTTGTTTCAGTGAAGTGTATTACATTTCCTTCGCTGCTGCACTTGATTTTCATTTGGTTTGTTTTTTGTGACTCAGGTCACACTTGCAATTGAGACTCATCCTAGGTCTCTTGACGGCTCACACCTGGGTAAACTAAAATCAACTTAAAACTTATGTTGAGAGACTGAGCAGACACAGAGGGGCAGGTTCAGATTATCATCGCCCATGTTAGCCGTGGCTGAGAATCGAACAGGTTCTAGATTTGAAGCTTTCGTGACTGCAAGGATCCATACTCTTTGGTTCTATTCGGTAAAGTCATGTAGGTAAAAAAATAAAAGAACAAAAATCACGTTTCGGCCACAACACAAGCAGCCTTCATCAGGTGAAGGGACCAGCCTGTCCCTTCACCTGATGAAGGCCGCTTTGTGTTGTGGCCGAAACGTCGTGATTTTTGTTGTCCTATTTTTTTACCTACGTGACTTTACCGAATAGAACCAAAGAGAATCGAACAGGTTGGTAGAAAAATGCGCTCCCCATACCTATTTACTCGAACCAATACCAATACCAGCCATTCGCCACTGACGGTAACGTCACCACGTCGCCGTTGTCAGGTCAGGTGCACTTTTAGGCCACGTGAAGTGTCGAAGGCTCGCCGACAGGTCACGGGACAGACCCAAGTGCCATGGGTTGTTGTTGTTGTTGTTGGAAGGAGACTGCCTCCAACTGATCAGTAGCGTCCTTACTCGTACACAGACATACAACGGCCAGCCATAGGCATTGACGCCAACAACAGACACCTCCGTACGCCGGCACACGTTGCTGCCCGCCACCGCTATCACACGTGACGCCGCTGGGACACCTAACGTGATAAAAAGCCGCGTGCAAGCGTTTATCTTCAGAGCCGCGAGCGTTTATCTTCAGGGCTACGAGCGAGCGAGCGAGCTGAAAGCAGAGAGACAATGACCAGACAGGCCAGTCAGACTTGGCGCGCAAGCCCACGGGGACAGCTCCCACATCAGGACATCAAACGCACGCTGTGTGCGCGCACACGCACAGGGCACGGACGCGATGTGCAGACGGACCGTAAGGATGCTTTACGGATCAACACCGGCTTGTTAATTCAATTACTCCAGGGCGGTTTCTCTCCCTCCAGCTTCAAACGGCAAAGCGGTCTCCCCTGCTCAGTGGTAGGACGCTCATTCACCTCCGCTGCCCCCCCACGTTCTGGAATTCCCCCTTCACAACCCCCCCCCCCCCCCACAGGCATCCATGCTGTTGTCTCCTTCCCTCTGTTCCAGTCCAGGCTCAAGACCTTTCTGCCTGTGGACTTGACTCTCTTTTACCTCTCTATGAAATAAACATGTTGATGGATTCTGTAAGAATGTCTTGAGATGCTGCATCGGTCCAAACCAGATTTTGTAACTGTATTGTAAACTCACATGTCATTTGTTGTGAATTCCACATTCTGATAACGGCATCAAATTCACCCACGGGAAAACCACTGTTTTGCTTCCCACTAGGGAAAATGCTTGCTCTGCAAGATTACTTCCCGAAACTCACACTTGGTGCATTACCCAGTTCATTTATTTACTACTATTATTATTAAAGTATATATATTATTTGTTCATTTTTGATGGCATTCGCGAGATCGACGCTTATGATCTCAGTGTGTCTTGATGCAAGAAAAATCTGAACAGACAAAACAATTAAACAGAGTGTTTGTCAAATAAATAGTTAAACAATGCTAGCGAGCACACACAAACAAACTGCAGATTACAGGAAACAGATTAACTCTGCAAGATATTTTGGGTATAAATAGGGAGTAACTTATATACAGTTTTGGTAACCTTGCTTACTTCACCCCTCAATTGGCATCACAAAGCCGTGTCATTAGGCACGGAAACTTCAAAAGCGCTGCAGCACACGCCCGCAAACCTCCACACTTTAAGGACAAGGGTTGGTGGATCGCGTAGAGATTTTATAAACTCCCAAACACACGAGGGAGGGGGGTGGTTAAGTACGAAGAGTAGGTTTTGAAAACTCATCCTAATGCACCGTCCTGCGTTACCCTCCCCCCTCCGATGCGCAGGCTTTCTCCGGGATCTCCGGTTTCGTTACGCAAAATATTTCCTTCAAATTAAACTGCCCGAATACGCGATGCAGGACCCTCCCAAAAAAGAATGTAGAACTTCGGTGAGACTTTTCTGGATAAAAGCAATACATTATAATTTCCGTGCATTGCAGACACACACACGAACACACCTTATGAGCAGGTAAAAGGTCTCTTGGGACAAATGTCTCTTTTGCAACTGAGACCTTGTGGCCTATGAACTGCATTAAGCTCCAACTCCTGCAAAAGATCATTCAACTCCTACAGTGACAATTTTTCACGTTCCACCAATAAATGCACACCATATCCGCCAAATGTAGCAGATGGCTAACGTGGGTGGTCCAAATTGTTCGGGGGGCCAAAATTGACCACATTCTAAAGTTACCCTCTCGTCGACTGAATGGGAAATACGTGTACCAGACGACTGGGAAACACGAACAAACCCTTCCGCATTTTCGGGGGCCGAGCGATACGGAGCAAAGCCGGAGGGGGGACGTGCCAAGTCTTAACAAATGTGCCCGGCGCAGGGCAGTGTGCAGGCATGGACGGCTTCCAATGAAATCGCGCTAATTGCATCAGGAGGCACGCGACGGTGCGTTAAATCACTCTCAGGTGCCCCCGCGGCGCCCCGCGCGCCCCTCCCGACGCGTCGCGCCACTCGAATTCAACCCACGCTCCAACCGCGCGGCGAGAATTGACGAATCGATATCTCCCCGTCGTGGCAGACCACGCGCTCTCGGGAGTTTCCCCAAGAAGGTTGCGTCGTGACGGCTAACGGCAAAGGTGCAGCCCTGCAACTGCTGGCTCATCCAACTGCTGGCGGAAGAAGGGCCTCAGCAAAAGGAAGGTGTACAGGAGGCACTCTAGAAGAGAACTGTCTGGCCTACTCTCGCACCCTTCCGAGACAAAAAGATTGCCCGCCACTCCAGAGAGTTCCAGCGCAGTGTTCTTCATTGCAAGGCCCGCAGGCCACTGGCGGCCCCTGGTGGCCTTTAGTGCGGCCCCTGATGTTCGGCCCCCAACAATACACAAATGTGCAAACGGCTCTTTGTACGGAATGCACTGGCCCTTACACTGATGTCTTATCGGCGAAAAAGGCCCCCCCCCCCCCCTCTGAAAATTAGCGAATAACACTGCTCTAGAGGCTAAATTTGTCCTACTCCTCCACGGTGGAAGAGCTGGAAATACCCACACTTTACCCCACCACACTAACTGCTGATCGACTAACTTGCAGTGCACTCAATTATACTGCTGGGTGGACAGAGGCTAGGTCGGGAACCGGGGGGGGGGGGGGGGGTTAGGAAACCTGCACGGCTGTTTCAACCGTTTACGTCGGGAGATTTAATTGAACCGGCGACCTCTGGATTGCAAGTCCGGCTGTGCTGACCATCACACCGCGGCAGCGTTTTCACACTCCCGCTGCGCTGGGTATTTCCCTGTAATTTGACAGGCGGTGCGCGATGGAAAACGTTCGACCGAGACATCGGTCTCAATTCACAGGACACCGCCCGCCGCTCACGAGCCAGTGAGCCGGCTGCTGAAAGCTTTAAATGAAACATCAATCAATGTCGGAAGGTCAACAAACATTTGGGCAAGTTCTAATTAAGCCGCCCGTCTGTCTGCTCTGCTCACTCACAGCACAGGCGTTGTGATTTTACAAGACCGGCCTTGTGTACTATTTGCGTGCGCGGTAGTTCCTTAAGCCATGGCATAGTTGGGTTGCAAGCTTAATTGCTTTGCTTCCGGGATAAATTATTTCCTGCTCATTGTGCATTGTTTAAAAAAAAAGAGTCGGGAGAAGAGTGTAGGGTGCACAATGGGCGGGAAGGGGGCAGCTTCGGGCGTTTGAGAGAATTCAGCTTCGTGCACCAAATCAATGGATCGAGGTTCCTTCACTGCGAGCGGTTGAGCTCATTAGATTCACTGCCGCCTTCGCAACAACGAAGCGGAAAGCGCATCGTCGAGAGCCGACGACAGATTTCGCTGTTAAGGAAATTCTCACTTTTTCTTTGACAAATTTGGCCGTCATGACACGGGCCGAGCCCCCCGCTCCTCCCCCCAAAAGTCCACCTTTGCCAACAGCCGCCTCTTGACAACGATGACGAGACTGCCACTGGGTGAGCACGGTCCGGTGATTCCTGGGGGAAAATTATTCAACCCCCCCTTCCCCTCACCCCCCAATCGCTATTCGATGAATTACCCGCACGTAAGGGTCATGATTGTATGATCTTTAACACTGCGGTAAACCGATGTTTACGTTAGGCCATGTAACGGTGCTGCCGAATTTCTGTCCAAAACGCGCTCGTACGCGCAGCCATTTAATTAGTTTGGCTCGACTCGTGTTGCGGGGGGTTCTTAGGACCCTAGATTTTGGCAAATCTTTACATGGCCTTACCCAAAAATAAATCTCGTAATTTATTGTGCTTGCGTACCCAAGGAAGCCTCACACTGAGCAACAAAACTTTTTCAGGTGGGTCCTGGCCAAAGTTGTTGCTGCCAGCCAGAACAATTGCTATGTGTTTCCCCCCAACTAAGTACATTTGCGAATTCGGCAACAATATTATGGCATTGTTACTCTTTTTGAACTGATTGTGTCAGTGGCTGCCATAAGAACAAAACATAGTCGATTCTTGAATAAAAACGTGACCCTGCATTGTCAAAATCTCATTGATTCGTGAGGGGCAGCCTGAGCATAATGCAATAAAACCATCGATGAGAATCGATTATTACACTTGAGATGTGGATTTAATCGAGGCAGACGAGGGGAGAGCCCAATTGTGACAAGCCTAGCACGAGCCACACACACCTTTTGGCCCTGTTTCAGTAGTTGAATTTAAAATTAGTCTTTTCCGGCACTCAAAGAGAATGGGCCCCGGTATAACCTTAACAAACTGTTGGGGCAAGCGCTGACAGCGAAGCAGCTACGAAGGCCGGCACAGCGGCTCATGACACGAGAGGGTGGGGATGTGGCCTGCACCACGCCCCTGGCCGCCTTCGTCTCCCCTTCGTGGCCGAGCTCGACCCGAGGGGGAAGGCCCGGGGGAGCGCGTCTGGTTAATTGTCGCACACGCGCAAACAACAACCTCGCCCCCTACAATCTCTCCGGGTTGCGCCTCGTGCGATGCAAAGTACAGTGGGAGCGCGTCACGGCTGGGGGAAACAGGAAACAATTGCAAGTTCGCCGGAGACGGATCTCCAGGGTTCCGCAAGGAAAGGTGCCAAATAGGGCCGAACGCAAGAGTTGCGAGGCCCTATTTGGCAACAGCGCCAACGGGGGTAGTCCGAGGCAACTTCCACCGTTCGGTCTCTGTTGCGACAAGCTGTGGTGGGTCTCCCCTCCGCTCGTGCAACTCTGTAACTGTCAATAATCGATTCGTGATCTCGGGAAACGTGCATTGAATACATTTCAGGCAGAGAATTTCACGGCCAACATCATTCATAAATGGTTTCCTTTGGGTTAGATTTTGCATTGAGTCGCGCATGGAAGAATGAATGCTGTTACAACTTTGTGTGTGTTGCATTTAATGATTCCATGTGATTAACGTGATCCCCCCACAGCCACGAGAGGCCATTACATTCACTAAAAAGTATTTTCTAGTTTTTTACTCATTTGAATTTCAACCCAAAATGGTGATGGCCCCAAAAAATCGTTATGTTGTGAATTGTTACACTCCGCATGCCGACATTATCATCACCATCAACCATTCTCTATCCACAGATAGATAAAGGTCTTCCACCCAACCGATTAACATCCCTCACGGCCTAGCAACGCAACAATCCATCGACTCCCGAACAGACTCCAAGCCCTCACCTGGTTTATTAATAAAGTTCATTGATCGTTTGAATATTTAATGACGACATGATAAGGACTTGATTGTGCGTGTTAAGCAACGATCTCTTTCTATAAACAAGCACACACAAATAGATACGGCAAAAATGTGTCCGTTGAACGAAGATTACCGGTGCCATCAGCTATTTACATAAAACGTGAACTAAACATTACAACAAAGACTCAGTATTTAATAGACTCAGTACAGTGTTTAAGAAAAGAAACCTATTCCGGGTTGAGTGAAAGTTTAACCTCGGGAACCCATTAAACCCTTTTTTCTTTAAACTTTAACCACTTTTGGGATGATTAACTTTCTTGAGGATTACATAAGCACCCAGAGAGAGAGGCCGCGGCCCGGGTAAACGACGAAGCAAACGTTTCCATGCCCAGGGAGTGGTGAACGTATTGGGCGCCCTCCACGGGCCTAATATACGGCCAACAATTTCATATCATATCACCCACGGCCACACGAGGCCTGCCGCTTTGAAATCGGCCCACAAGAGATATTTATCTGTCGCCGCAGAGGCGGGGAATAACATTTTCCACCTGGCAACAGCGCCGTCAGTGCCAGAAGTGACCGAGCCGTGGACCGTGTGTGTGTTCGTGCGTGATTGGCCCTCCCAAAGGTATTTTAGAATTCTATTCGGCCAGGTGGCTCAGCGGTAGGGTGCGTGAGGTTCGTGATCGGAAGGTTGCGAGTTCAAATGCAGGTTGGGGGCCGACTCGGCCGATCACCCCCCCCCCCCCCCGGGTCGATAAAATTAATGGATGCACCAAACCCCATGTACAGACAGGGTTGGTGATTGTTAGGGCTACCGAATTTGGTTGTAGCTGTATTTAAAATACATTTAGAACCATCATCCTTCTGGGGTCGATAAAATTGGTACCACTTTGTTGGGAAATCAACAGAGGTTGTGTCCTATCAATAGACTCACCGCCACCCCCGCCCACCCACCACCATAGGAAAGTGGAATTTCCTCCACAGGATCAGGGCTGAAAAACGGAGATCATCAACCAGTAAATGCTCATTTCAGGAGATTGCGTGGATGGAACTTATTCAGCTCTCAGTAAGAGGTCTCCACCTGCTTTAGAGGCAACTCTCAGCGTGAAACAGCCACCCTCCCCACCCCCCCCCTCCCCACCCCCCCCCTCCCCCCCCAAACTACGATGCCGGATGTCAGTGTCATGCATGGGCAAGTCCAGCGGTGGGTTATAAAGGTGCCATGTCAACCGATATTTGAACACCAGAGGCGTTAGGAATGACAGTGCAAGGTTCACCGTCAGGCACCCCGTGGGAGAAATGTAAACAGTAAACGCGCGCACAGCCCATGTCAACGCCAAGGAACCCGTTTCGTGTCTGCGCGGCACTATGCGTGTGCCAATTCAGGGTAGAGCAGCAGCGTAATAGTAGTTAGCCCACTGCATTACGTATCCCAGCCACCCGAGTTCGATTCTTGATCACGTCAAACATCAGTGGAGACTATGTGAACTGGTCCTGGGCCTCTCTTGGGTCGACTTGGCCTTAAATGACTACCTGGCACAGTGTATGTGCGTGTGAAACAACATCACTCAGGAGACACACTGGCCCCTCGTGCGCTGTGCCGGCCTAAATAGTTGCTCGCGAAGAGCACATAACACGGGGGGCTCTGTGCTGTTCAGTGGATCGCACGCTGCACTATGAACCCGGCGAGGCGAGGCGAGTTTGATTAATATCTAGGAATAATAATATCTCCGCACCTGGGAAAGCCTCACCGAGTCTCAAGACTTTTTCGGGCAGATGCTGCAACATTGGGATGTTTAGCTAATTTCATGAATTAAGTGTTTATCCTCAAGTGGGAGGAAATCAGAGGTCCCAGAGGAAAAAACCCCACCACACAAACGAGATGGTGGTGGTGCCAAAGCACGACCATCAGGCCACCTCGCAGCCCCTCTGGCATTCCCCAGTGAACTCCCTTTTAAAGACTGAAATAGGCTTAAACCTGCTCAGCTTTGCAAAATTCGGTCGTAGGTCCTCGCTGACAGCACCTGCCCCCCCTCCCAACATTCTACAGGGAGAGGTTTTTGTGATTTTAATCTGAGGGGGGGGGGGGGAGAGACTACACAATACAGGAGGACAGACAGAGTACAGCCACAAAGCCAGACACGCAGGCAGGTGAATTGAAGTGGCCATTGTGCGGAGGTGCATGTGTATTTACCAGACGCGGGCTCTAGTCAAACTTGTTCCTCTGCTTTCAACGCTCACAATGAGGACTCTCAAGGTTAACGACCAACAACAAAAAATAACCCTGCAAATTATTTGCTCAAGCCCCTGCTGACGGAAGGGGGCTTCTCTCCTTCCAGGGTTGTAACCAGGGCTTCATTTCGGCTTCGCCTGTGCCTGTGTCTGGGCGGGGTGTGACACGGTCTGGAATTTAAATTAATTCTTACACTAACCAAATCATTTTTTAGTGCCAGAAAACTCCGCAATGCTTGCGATTTGTACACCTTACAACCATTATCGATGCAACATGCCAATGCATAGAACCATTAAATTAATCGGGACGATAATTATTATTATATATTTCGCTTGTTTACCCAGGAAAGCCTCAACAAGTCCTCATGACCTTTAACAGGAAGGTCCTGGCCAAATTATTTTTTTGCAGTCGGGGGCGATGATTGATATGTACTGTATATTCCAACCGAGTCACTTGCAGGTGACTTTTTTAAATTTTGTATCAAATTCGGACCGTAAAGTCGGCAACACCAATAGGTCACGAAGAAAGGGGACAACCGATTAAATCTTTAGATTTCTCCATCAGCCCACTCCAACGATTTACCCGCCACCTGCCGGCTGCTTTCTGCGATCAACCGACGCAGTGCATTTGCAGAGATGTATTTTTTGTTTCAGCGAAAGGGGCGAGAGGACCTGAGAGGGGCTACCAAAAGTTTGTTCTGCTGTCCACGGTGCTCTGTGGATTGGGACACGCGTCGGAGTGACTTACCGGGCATGCACGCAAGGTCATCCAAGTTCACGCCGCCCGCTGCCCGACGGCTCAGCCTCAAACCAGTCGTGACTGCTTGTAAACAGAATAGACTCAGGGCCCTGCCGGTAAAGCGTAGATGACCGACCGCACACGCACCGTCTATGGCAAATGTATTTATACTTTTGTTACTGCGTCTTGGCCATTCGTGGCCCGACGCTTCGTGCTAGGTTTATGTAAAAAGTAGTTGCTATTCTCGAGACGTATGGAGTCCGGTATTATTCAATATAAAACTTGTTATATTACGATGACACTTGTCGATCCAGGATAGCCTCACCAAGTCTCATGACTATTTTGCATGAGGTTCCTGCCAAGTTTTTGCAGTAGGGGTTGATTGATGTTGCTCTGTGTAATCCCAATCGGGTAATTTTCAGGTGCTTTTTCAGCATTGCCATGTTTTGGGCCAATAACAGTTACATTTTTGTTTTAGCTAGTGGGAATAAAATCGGAGGAAACCCAGCAGAACAGGGGGAGAGATCCTAAAAACTCTGCAGAGAAATTTGCACCCGAGTTGGGAATCGAACCCAGGCCCTTTTTACCACTGCGCCACCGTGCCGCCCGGTTAAGGGAAACACTGCCTGACTTGTGATTTGATAATGATGCCCGTTTATTTTCTTTTCAGAACGCGGTGAGTAATGATGGTGTCGGCTGTCCGGATGACTCAGTGTGAATGCCAAGGCCCCTGAGTGGTTCTTACTCCGTGTGTGGAACTGGATGACCCTGCAGTATCCAGTCATGCCTGGACCTGACCACTCGCGAGTACATTCCAGGGAGACGCAAGAAAATCTGGTACACTCGCGTAAAGACAAAGTTGGTGCTGTTAGCAAGCACCTATTAAGGATGTCATCAAGTTCAAGTTTATTTTAAGTGGGTGAGAACTCAAGAGACAAGGATAGTCTTATATACCAACAGTGACCTGGGGCATTAGTCTGCCAGTAGGGGGCGATGATTGCTATGTATAATCCCAATTAAATCATTAGGTATTACTTGAACTTCTTTCGCACCGTATGTAGCCAAATGTGCTACTCCAAGGCTGGTATGGAACACGAGGGGGTGGGTGGCCAGAACCAAGCTCGACTGCCTTTGTCTCCCTCCTGCCCATGTTCACACACCGTACCACGTACTCATTTGAGGCTGAGTCGACCTAGGGGAGGCCTAAAAATGATTCAGATTATCATCACCAGTGTTGGCCATGAGCGGAACTCGGATTGCCGGGTTCATAGCGCAGTAAGCTAAAAACTACACGACCACTCCTCAAAGACAAATATCCCCTGTTTAGCCTTAACAGACTGTAGGGGGCAAGTCCTGCTAGCTAGCGCCTATGAAATCCGGAATGGCGTACGAAGGGGTGATTGGCCAGCACCACACCCGTCGGCCTTTATCTCCCGATCGGCAACGTTAACACACGCGCACACAGCAACCTGCAAAACCTCAGGCAACAGGAGGGAAGGCGAAATTGAAACTGCCGTGCCGAAATACAGCCGCGGTTTCTGACAGGTGACACCGGTCTCTCCCTTCCCGTGCCACCGGCGCACGGCGACGACGACACCGCGGATCTCGTCGACTCTGCCGCACTGTACGCAAACTTCCTCGCCGCAATCAATTGCGGCAGAGAAGATTTTTTTTTACTCAACCGGTTCGCGGCCGAGTTTTCTGGGCCCAAACCGTGATGCGCCGTTGGCCAAAGATAGGTCTGGCACAGACATAAGTTGCAGAGAGAGAGAGAAAAAAAACAAATAGCCAACACCGTCGCAATCTTAAATTTGAGTTCAAGGCAGCCCGGTTGAGTTCACGGGTTTCAAAAAATTGCTCGTGACTCAGGGGAAAACTGTGCGGTGCAAGGGTCACGAGTGGAGCCAAGGGGGGAAACAGAACGTTTTACAGTGACATTCCTCAAGTTCGAGGGGGCTTAACGCCCTACATGCCAGTTAACCTTTTCATAAAATCCCATGAGAAAAAGGACAGGTTTTTTTTGTTTTAGTTCAACATCAGTAAATTTCACACGTAGGCTTTCGCGACCAATATCATCCACAAGAGGTTTTTTTTAGGTTAGATCGCGTAAAGATATGAATGTGTCGTTAAAACCCGCCACCACCCGACACAGCCAACTTGGCTGTCCAACACACCGGTGATGCTGTACTAGTGACGAATTGGCACGCTCCGTTTACGTGACAACCCTTACTCGATTAAGGGGACGCGCACCGAGAGGACGTCCACCATCCAGCAGTGGATTGACAACGCCTGATGATGAACCGCGTGGTATAACTAGAAGCGCGGATAAAGAAATCCACGACCAGCGCACGCAAACATAACGATGGATAAGAGGGATGGTCACGGAACTGATGCCGCAGCGGGGCTAAAGCTCGACTTCACGGAACCAGTCGCGCTGCATTTTTAAATGGCTTAACGAGCGCGATGGTTTGCTGACAAAGAAACCGGTTTGTTTCCGAATACGTTCGGAAGAAATGCCTTCCGATCGAAGTGGTCGACGGAGAGGATTTAAAACAAGGACCTTATGCTGTAAGGGCAGCATTTTGTTGCTCAAATGAGCTTGGTGCAGAGCTCATCTCAATTGGCAAAGTGGCGGGAGGTTCCAGAATTCGTTGCTGCACTTTCCATCTACTGCCCACCTCGCATCCCAAGCCGACGGGACATTTGGCATTCCCAGGGCAGTCTTCTGCACGTTTGAGTAACAACCAGGGTGTTTTTAGACGATCGCTATAATGAATTAAACATCGCATCACGTTGCCGGAAAACGGGCTGGGGAAAAAAAAACGGAGAAAGGAAATAACATTTAATCCATTGGCCCCGGCCTATGATTGTGTTCCAGACCAGCATGTCATTCAAAAAGTTAACTTTGTAACGGTTCACGCTTCTATGAGACTCTTTAAAAGCAAGCAGCGAGCGGCCTGTGCTGGTCTATTTCGCGTGAGACGTTGAGAAACGGGCAACGTAACAATTCACCTCCCCAGGGGGATACAACTCATTGATTTATGGTCACAATTCGATTCGTAACCTCGTTAATTATCTGCGTCTCGTTCGTTTTGTCCAATTTGTCGTGTCTGTCTTACATAACGTCTGTGGGTGCACCCGTGGCAGCGTTAGTTTCACCCACTGAACCCGGGAGCAACCCCGGGGTTCGACTCTTGTCCACGGCTAACATCAGTGGCGAGTGAAAATCTGAACCGGTTGCTGGGTCACCCTCCTTCACTAAGCCCCACTCACATCGTGAGTGGACCCACCCCCTGTCAGACATGGGGCCCCGCCTACTCCTCCGCAAACCCCGCCCACTACTTCGGTAGCCCTGCCCACGCGATGTGGGGTAAGCACACCACACCCACCATTTCAGGTAGCCCCACCGTTTGCCAGTATCAGGAGTCAAACGTAAAGCCACAAGAGTTTTAAACCTGGGCAAATTCCTGCTGAGATAGACTTTCTGAAAAGGGGAAATGTGTCAGCCAAAGCCGAACGTTTGGGTTGCTTGACCGCTCCCCTTTCACCAACCAGCACTCGCCACCGCGGTGAAGCAGCGCAGTGATAAGCGCCGTAAACTGATCATTTCGTCCGTAACTTTTTGGAGAGAGGTATGGACCCTCTCTGCTCTAATTGCCGTCTCGTATTTGAAACGCGTGGATCGCTTTGCACGAGCCCATCATCAATTCATCACCAAGTAAACTCGCTAAATGCCCCAGTGCACGCGGCCAGATACGACGTATGGAATGAGAAACAAGGATGCGGACGGCCAGGATGGCGCGCGAGCCGACAAGTACGCAAAGAAACAGAGCCATCGTATTGGCCATCAAACAAACAAAAAAACTGAGCCTCGCCAGGACGTTTCGCTGACATGCATGAAGTCCAATCTACCCACTCCCAACACGCACCCTTAGAGATGCGTGCCAGTGTGTGGGGAAGGCCTTGTTCAGCAATGTTTAGACCACAGCTGATGGTGACGACGCTCAAGGGGAAGGCTGCCGACGTTGTGTCATGAGTAGAGGTCTCCAGCGACAAGCTCACAACTCACCACAGCTGCCGACCGCTCCCCACCACTTGCCACCCCCCCAACACTCTTCCAATATACTCATTACCCAGGAGTCACCCGATCCGCACGTGTGGGATTAATCTTTAACTTCTCCGAGTCAAGCTCACCTGCTGCTCACTCATCTCGCCCTCATCCAAGGAGCCCGCAGCAACACACGTAACAAGTACAACCCTCGAGTCAATACCCTGCGGGATGAAGCCCCCCCCCCCCAATCCCCATGCCATGTGGGTCATGGGGAATAGAGAAAAAATTCTGGGTGGTGATTTCGTGTTAACCGGTAACTTCTCTTTGATCCATATATCACACCCTCCTGCATGGCTTTGACACACGGCAAATACACTGGTGGAAGCATCAATGGCAAGCAACTCTAAACGATAGACCAAAAATGAAACTACTCTCGTCTCCACTCCTTAAACGGAGGAGGAATAGCACAACTACATAAATTAACTCATGTAGTACCCTCATCGTGGACAGCAGACCTTGGGCATTGGCATTTAGCTGCTGAACTTATTGCTGCCATCATATGCAAGAATGGAACTTCTCTTTTGGGGAAATGCAAGCTTGGAATCGCATACCGAGAGGCAAGAAGAACAGCAAATGGCTCGGAGAGCAAACTCGAGATGGAGACGTCTCACACTGGACCGTTAAGAAAATCAAGTGGGCTCGGGCAGGATGCGATCACTCGGAGGGACGATGGCCGCTGGTCTGGACCGTCGATGAACTGGCAGCCCAACGGAGGTAAAAACACGGCCAGGATGGGGTGTCACCGCCGCAGAGATGGAGCGATGAAGAAAGCTCACGTGCAGGCGCTCAATGGGATTGGCGCATCGCGAGTCCGTGACAGATGGGCGACAGCTTGGATAATGAGCATTCATCCAGCAGCGACTGCTGACGATGACGATGATGGTTACTTCTCAAATTTCATTCCTAGCTGGGGGGGGGGTTTACATCAACTGGTTGTTTGGCGCCAAATAAAAATCGGCTATTGTCACGCACTAGCGTGACAATGGTACGCAGGGAGTGGTGGTGTTGTGGACTCAGCTCGCCCAATCGGAACGGGGACTCCAACACACACGAGCAATTAAAGGCCGTTGCGTGAGTCACACGAGCATGCTTACGGTCCCGCAAGTTAACATTTATCTAACTTAGTGTTTTAAAAGTTTGGGCAGCGCGGGGGGGGTTAAGAATGCACCATGGTTCGCAATCGGAATGGTGGACTTTCAAATCCTGGTAAGGGAGGGGGGGGTCACAACCCAGGGTTTCATAATCCCTTCAGGGTCACGAAAATTACTCTAACTGTACTGCCGATTTGCATATTGTTTTTTTTTACTATTTAAACTATACACTCTTTATTTTACCAGGTAAGGCCCACTGAGCTATAATAGCTCTTTCTCCGAAGGGACCTGGCTATCACAAATGATAGGACAACGAAATTGCATATCGGGTGGAAATGTATAGCAGACCAAATACTCGATACACACGTTGATTCGAAATGTGGAGATAAAAACTAGAGGACCCGCAGAAAAATCCACGCGATCACGGGGAGCACATGCAAACTCCAAATATATAGGCGTCGGGGTTGGAATCGAACCCACGACCTCTTGTATACCAGGTGAGGTAGTTAACATCTCCTAGCCACCGTGGCGAGATATTAACTGCCTCGCCTGAAGTAAATAGTGGTTGTCCAATAGATAAAGACTTACCCCTGCTATAGGAATGTGGAATTTGCACCACTGGCTCAGGGCCATAAATGGGATCAGAGTTTCCGCCCCGCGTTCAAGTGCGCATAAAACCAATCGGTGCGATGTTCTCTTTACGAGCCCCAAACCACAATTAACAAAATGTGCGAACAAAACGAGGCCGTGTTTGCGCCGCTGCGTGGGTGTTCGCGCGGTCCTGCCGTGCGGCCGTCAGATGCCGCTGTTCGGCAATGGAGTCTGACGCTTCGCTCCACGGGGGGAATCTTCCTTCAGTTCCTCAAGCCCCGGCTGAAGAAAACTTCCCAGCAGTCACGTGAAACGAAACGTCGGGCATCGTGCCGAACAACACGATGGACATCGACGACTGCTGCTACTGCGAAGGATGGTGCAATGTTGCGGTATTTATTTAGTTTTCCCCCTCTGCGCAATGTAGGAAATATTAAACGCGTTATCCAAAATTCCGCAGCCGACCCAGCATTTAGCTGATACGTGATTTTCGGCCGCACTGAAGATGCCCCCCCCACCACTTCCCTGCCCGACTATGCCATGTGATAAGTCACACGGCTGCCATCGCCAGCCAACCCCTTCCCGCCCCCCTCCTACCGCCCCGACCTACATTTCACCACAGACCAGTGCTCGAGAGAAGTCGCATTACTCACCGCACGGTGCCTTGGTGCAGAAACTTTTGACACTCAAAACCCCCGGCAGTCGTTTTGAAAGAGAGGGAAATATGAAATATTTATTAAGTGCTCCCACTGTGGGCATTTGAGATAGCCTCAGCATGACGGGCAATTTTCTTGGATCCGCCATGAAAGCCGCCTCATATTTATAAACCACAACAGCGACACACATCCGAACGTGTTCTTCCATAGGGGGGGCTCTATATGCCACAAACGGTGGACCCATATCCTATATACACAACTACCCTACAAGACCATTGAACCAAGTGGAGGAGCTACACACAGGCCCCACAAACTTCATAAATTGGCTCAATGAACATTACGTAAAGATCTCAAGTGCTTTTTGACTCTTTACATGAAGCCAATGATTTGTCACGGATCACGTTTGCATTGAACACAGTGTGGATGAGACACACACTCGGACTGGTAGACTTCAGCATGGGAGCAGGAATTAACAAGTCAAGTTCAAGGGGAAAGGTGTCGATAGCAGAGTGATTAGGGAGGCGACTGACCAACGATTCGAAGCAGAGTTGGAACCTGGGTCACGACTTGCATTGGACAGCACCTGGAAATATCAGGTACAGTATTTGAAAGTTTTGAGCAGAAAGGTGGAAAAGAGAGGGCAAGACAGCAAAGGATTCTTGAATCTCACCACGTGGAGCAAGTTGTCATAAAATCGTTGAGTCGATGTGTCATTACACACCCCTACAGCGGACGAGACTGGCAGCAGGCATTCCAGACAAAGGGCGATTGGGAAATCTCACAACGATTTCAGATTCGATTCCCATTTTGCAATTTTCTCCTAACCACCACTCTATCAACCCCCACCGTACCCGCCTGCCTGCATATCACAGTTATGAACAGCTGCCAGAAATTAAATGTTTTCCCATGCGCGACCGGGAATGGAATGCGACAGGGGTTCATAACGTGCTCGGCACGGTGAATGTACCTGGTGTACGTGCGAGTGAGCGAGCGAGCGCACCCGCGGATCGGTTAATGAGTGCGAGGCGTTAATCAACGCCTGCCCCCAGCGGCTTTGTGTCGCTCCCGTTAAAGAACACGCCACAAGCGTGAAAACACAAAAGCTAATGGAATCAATTATGGATGCGCAACAAAAGTTTGCAACCACCATGTCCCACTCGGGCATAGCGAAGCCAGACCGGAGGGAGGTGATACAGGCACGCGGGCAAATTAGCGGCGAGAGGGGGGATTTTTTACCACGCTGAATTTTTGTCATGACGCTATATTCATGACCAATAGAAGGGGACCGGCTTAACACACTGCTGCCATCTCCGAGACGATTCAATTGTGGATGCCCGCATCAGTCCACTGCTTGATGGAGGCCTCTATCCAAGGTGTCGCCATCTCTCCGGGGTCTCTTTCCGTTCAGCTCCCGCACAGTGCAAGGCCAGCTCCCCAAGTTGAGCTCGCCTAGTTCTAAATAAAGTTCATCAACTGTGTGAAGATTAATGATTACACAATCAGGACATTGTGATGTATTGTTTATGCAATGACAATCGAGCTTATTTAACAGATCAACTGGGGTGTAACAGAAGTGCAGTGGTGGTTTGTGCGCTGCGCTTTGAACCCCGCGACCCCAGTTTTATTCCTAGCAATGGAAAACATCGGTGGCACACGGTACTTGAACCAATCCTGGGTCCCAATGGTTGATTAAGGCCTCCGTCACACCCCGCTCCCCGGCCCAAGCCGTCGCCATCTCTCGCCGCCCTACAACGTGACGATCTGCCCAGCGCCGACAAATGAGCCGATTTGCTGCTTTCTCATTGTCAATGCTGTTCGTCCGTACTTTTGCGGATGGCAACGCCAGACACTGGAGCATTTATGCAAGTGTAAGTCAGGCGGGTTGGTGCAACGTGATCCACCAGTGTAAAATATGAGACCACAACAGGACAACGCAGGGTCGTTTTTGACGATGCCGGACCACGCCGGTGAGTTATGGGAAGAGAGTGGGCCTTGGGGGCATGGCACGTTGCTACAGAAGGGGTGGCGGGTGGGGGGGGTGATGGCCGATGGTCGAGGGTAACGATGGAGTGGCAGGCAAGGCGCCCGGCAGGACGTTCGCCGTGGCGACACGGCGCAATGAAGTGGAACAAGTGCCAAAAGGAGCACAAACAGGAAGGAAGACAGATGATAGCAGTCGGAACTCCTCCTCGCCCGTGATCACGAGACGATTCACGCAAAACGCCCTGTAATCCGTAAAAAATGGAATCTCAGTCCTCCTGTCCAAGTTTTTCACCATTAAACCCCACGGGGTCGTAATGTTTCATCATCGGTCTTGTCAAAATAAACTTCCAACATCCGACAAACCGTGTGTGTGTCCCCCCCCACACCCCCTGTCCCACTCCACCCCGACAAAACCGGCAGCCTCGCGGAGACCGACTAAACCCGCCGAAACCCCAGGACCCTTGGCTGCATCGGAATCCCAGCTATGCTCAACTGTGGTTTGGTTGAGCAGAGTCCACGAGGCACGCAGGGGAGAGCCAGGTCCAGTGTGAAAGTTCCCTACCCACCCCCCCGCCACGGGCCCGTTCCCACGACAACAACGCAGAGGCCGCCGCATTCCTGAATTGAGAGAGAGAGAGGAGAGACGGGACCGCACCGCCACCTTCCCTTCTTTCCGAAACAACCGCCGGCGCGAGACGGGTGGGGGGGTAGAGCCGGGCCGAGCGCCGCCCGTAGCCGCGGAGGCTCGAGCGGCACAGGCGCGCCATTGTCTCCATCTCACACAATGCGCGTGCGCGCTCGCGGGAGGAGAGCCGTGGTGGCGCAGTTGGAGCAAAGTGCCGCGAGGGATTGTCGAGGCCAGCGCCACTTGCGCCACACATTGCCCCAACAGTCTAGAAAGGTTATACGGTGGGCGGGGGGGGGGGGTGACGGTAGTGGTTTTGAGCACTGCGCTTACCGAAACCTGTGCACACCCCGCAACAACCTGTCACGCGAGCGGCACTCATCCATGCGTAGTAACCAACGATCGAGGCACAAGAACCCTGCTTGGGCTTGAACCGGGAGTCCTTTTTGAGTCGGGAAGCAAAAGCACGCGGCACTTCTCTCCTCACCTCCGGCAGCCGAGGATGCGCAGCCAAGATGGAGCTGCTGCTGCTGCTGCGACAAGGCACGACTTGCATCAGACGGAGGGCAGACGCCGCTTTCAACGGAACCGGTCGAACCAGAAAAATCTGTTTTAATAACTGTTCGGTGGCAGGAGACGGGGGAAGGGTTTGAAGCACAAGACACATTGTCCCATTCGGTGGCTGTTTTATTATTCCCTAGCTGCTCTCCGAGGAATCACCTGGTGACCGACCTGTCACTATCAATAAAGCGGCTCGTGTGTATGGCGCTGGGCCGGTAACCGCATTGTCCAATATTAACGGCCGAGAGGGAGGGGGGCTATCGGTGTTAGTGTAAAGCAATGAAAAGCCACTGACGTAATGTGTATTTATACAATGCTGTACAGTCTCATGTCACTGCAGACAGCGTGGAGAGACGCGGCGCAGTGGTCAGTGAACCGCACTATCCACAAAGTCACCAGCCAAAGTTGCACTCTCGGCCAGTGAATTCTAAACTACAGCAAAGGATTGACAAGGGGCTATAATAAATAAAAACACAATTGTGGCTGGAAGAATCAATGTGTCTTTCTATGTTCGTGTGTATGTTGCAATTAGTTTGTGTGGCCCGGTTCGGCCACTGGAGGCACACAATGCACCACAGCGCAAAAACAAACACAAAACTCATCGATTCTTAAAAACCAAACGTCACTGCCCAAAACTTCTGTCACACCGTACGTAGCCAACGGTGCTAATCGGAGGTGTGCGGGGAAGGGCAACAAATTTAAACGCAAACTATCGTGACAATTCATGCAATCACGAAAAAGCAAGGCAGGAGAGAGGGGGCGCTGGCGAATCATTACATGTCGAGTGGTCAGATTAGCATCGATGCGCATTCAAGGTAAAAACACACCTCGGACCTCAAGTAGACGGGGGAAGTAACGTGGGGATCAAGTTCCGTGACCCTCACGGGAATTGCTAATTCTAAATCAATCAACTAAGTGACCAGCGGACGACGGCACGGACGTAGAGAAGACATCGCGGACCACCACAGCACCGCTGTACATTTTGGCCGATACATTTTCTGAGAAGTGACCTCATCCCAACGTTGCGGGAAAACGGGGCCTTTAACAGACAGCATTCCATCCGATTTTCACAGGATGGCCCAACAAGGCCACCGCACTTTGTGGGATGATGAGCCAGCTCATCGTTGATTAGGGGTAGGAAATCTCCTTTCCTTGGGCCAAATAGGACACTCAAAAACGTTCAAGCGGGCCCACACATTAAACACACACGACAAATTATCCAATAATGCAAAAAATTAGGGTTCGCCTGCACCGCAGTAATACGAGGCCTGGGCCTGCTTTCATCTCACTAACGCGTTGTTGGTGTCGGGTCCAATTTCAATGGTAAGACACGGGGCTACGATGCTTGCAGTCAAGGAGAAATATAATTGCGGCCCGTTTTTAAGTGGTTGGCCTCATGTGATCACAAGACCGTGTGAAACGAAGTCGTGGGTCATACCAGGCCTCTTGGCCTTAGGTTCGGAAACAGTGTTTTAAATGAATGATGACCCAACTCTGCAAATTTGCCAAACTCTGCAAATTTGCACAAAGCTGAATGTGTGCAAATATGCAATAACAATGCCATGGCTGCTTTTCTCTCTCTCAGTTTGACAGAAATTACATTTTAGCTCTGGATTTTTCACTTTGTCCACAGACTGCAACACAAACACGTCAAGGGACAGTTCACCTGTTGTGTCTTTCAAAGACATGAGAGATTAAAGCTGCGATTGGACTTCTCTACCAAGACCATAAAAAAAAGAGACTGACCCAGGGCGGCGCAGTAGCGTGGTTCACATCACTTGTAACTGACGTTAGCCATTGAACAGTACCGCTAACCACAGCAGTGCAAACTACTGCAGCACCGCTCGTCATTGTCATACAGATGAATACAAAAAGACAAAGAACACCAGTATAACCTTCATAACAGATTGTGAGGACAAGTGCTGTTAGCGAGCATCTACGAAGGCTGGCATGGCACAGGAGCCGCCAGTGGAGACATCGCCCCGCCGGGACCTGTTCAGATATCACTCGTCACCGATTTTAGACGTGGCCATGAATCAAACTCAGGGTCGTCGGGTTTATAACCCTGCACGCGAACCTGTGCATTACCGCTCTACTCCACCTCCTAGATAAGAGGAATCACAAATAATAGGCTCGCAGCTAGAGAGCTTCATTTGTACAGAGACGCTCTGATGGTCTGCTAAACTTTTTTAACGAGAGGCCGAGCAGCACACTTCGCTGCAGATGACAAACACACGCACAGCCGCACAGCCTGCAGGCAATGGCCTTGACCTTGGCCAAGTCCTAACCAAGCATGGCAGAAAATAAGTGCTGCCAGGTTTGAGATAGATTTGCCAGTCACCCACACTCACCTTAGATAAACAGCCCTGGGTTTTGTTATAACCCTCAATTTTACCATTTACTTGCCGGCACAGCACATTTTGTTTATCAGTCTCAATGGTCTCGCCCGATTCTGCCAGGTCCCCAAAGATTACATCGCTGCTGATAATGTGATATGCATGTTCTGCACCGTAGTGGACACACCATTTGTTTAGCGTAAATCCACACAAGCTGGTCAATGCTTTTCAAAAGCACGTACAGTGAATCCTGGCGGGAGTGGGTGATCATAAACCGCATCGGGACTTCCCACGGGCGATGTGAATAACTGAAGCACAAGTGGCGATTACAAGACAACACGCACTCTTAACTGTGGCAAACTTCACACAAAGGACAACAGTCCCCCCCCTTATATTCACAACCTGGTGGGATGGCAAAAGGTAATTTCCACGTCCGATGATGTTCTTGACTGCCAATAAAAACTCGATCTAGCAGAATCAGAATCTTTATTTATCCTGGAGGAATTTGCTGAGCAAGAAAACTGTTTTTCACATTTGTCCAGCAGGGGTGGGTCAATAAGTCCATATTAATATTTCTATTCGACAGAAGTGAATCATCATCAGCCACAGCAGCCATGATCAATCCACCGCTAGATTTGGATCTGACAAAGCCGTTGCCACATCTGGAAGTCCTGAAATGTAACTATCCATCTAGCACAGGGGTCGGGCAAACCAAAATAACAAGAGGAGCCATTTTTTTCTAATTCGGTGAGAAATTCAATATTTCAAGAGCCGCAATGCATGTGAATACGAGACGGTGGGTCCTTAATAAATAACGTCACGAGCAGTCCTTCAAGAGCCACCGAATACGCCTCAGGAGCCGCAAGTTGCCACCCCCTGGTCGAGCACCTGCGCTTGAGCTGTTGGAGGTGTTCCCTTCGAGCTACCACTCCATAATTCGTCTTCACCACCAGGCTATCATCGCTTCTGGTGACGTGTCTCACCCAAGCCCATGAGTGTTAAATCAATAGAATATGCCTAACTTACATTGATTATGACATTCAATAACTCAGGTTATTTTTTTATTTTATTTAACACCGTATGCAGCGATGATCGTGACTGAGTATGCTTATTTTTTTAAAATATATTTAAATTTGGCCACAATTTTTTTTTGTATCCAGAAGTCGTGAAGTTTTACTCACAGGGCAGGGAGATAGTCTGAAGTTCTACACTGCTTTAAGTCTTGTGCTGAGCACAAACCTACGTACAATCTCCATCAACTGTGAACCAAGTAATTTGCGTCTCACAAAATGAGAAATTATCACCCGGGTTCATGGACACATTTACTGACTCCAACACAGACAAGAGGCTCCTGGGCCAAGTGCTGTTATACCTATTAAGAATTGATAGGTGCTTAATAAACACACTTAACCACACACACTCGCTGTAATACCATCCGTTCAACTACACGTCTATTTATAAGTGTTCGGAACTTCATTTCCCTGCGTTAAGTCATTTGGCTGTCGTCCTTTCAACAAAACACGTGTTCCCGTATCCACGGACGGACATCAGCTTAGACTACCCCGCCCCCCATCACTTTGACTTGCGCGTCTGGAGCAGATCAGAATGAGAATATTGTATTTATCCTGGAGGAATCCGATGATCTATGAAGCTCTTTTTCACAGATGTCCACTGCGGAACTGCTGGGTGATTTCTTGCTGCCAACACCGACAGTAATCATAGGCGTGCATCATCACCAAACATCATCAGCCACGATCAAGGCTAAGATTCTGAAGCAACAACCTAAAAAAACCACGCTAAAAGAAACATCAGAAAAAGTGACACGCATCCACCAAAGTTATTCACAGTGTCAGAATATTTTACGAAAATCGGGTTTGGACAAAGCCACGTCTGTTTAACGGAGTTAAAGGATCAAGCGTCTCAGAGTCAAAGATGCTTGCTTGAGATGTGCAAATGTACAGATCTGCTCACACAGCAGAGTTTCCATTTGTGAAAACGTTTCCCTCCTTCTCTGGGGGACCAGCATAGCCAAGTCCAGGGGTTTTTTCCCCTCTCTCTCCAAACAAAAGGTCAGGGGAAATAATTTATGGCCAAACCTTCGGGCTGGCGTGGGTGTTTTTGCCGCGGTGCTTTTTAAAGCGAAATTCAGTCAATGATTTTAACATTATACGATTTTACATTATACGGTTTTTACGTTATACGATTTTCCCTTAAAGTTTTTTCATCATGCGATTTTACACTACAAACTATACATTATACGATGTTTACGTTTTTACATAAGATTTTACATCATACGATTTTACATTATACGTACAGTAAATGTGATTTGAAATTGTTCGAGTTCAAGGTTATTGGCACAAAGCTTGTCACAGTTGCCGTGCTTCGATTGTCATCAAGTACAAAGTGAACTGCAGATCGGGGATGTATTTGTCAGGCTCTCTTCAAGATCCTTCCAACCTCTCAACTCTCATCTCACCCTACAACTTCCCACCCAACCACACACACCCTCTCTACTCCATCAACCAAGGGCTTGCTGTGAAAGCCCCGAGTCAACCTTCGCCCAGTGGGAGGTTACTCACTCTCCCCTGCTGCTCCTACCGTCTGGAACTCCCTTTCCCCAGCCATCCACGCTGTCGCCGCATCACTCTGTTCAAATCCAGGCCACCTCTTTTTATCATCTGGCTATGATTTTACCGGCTCTCGCTCTCTCTCTGAATTAATTATGCTCATTTTCTCCGTACAGCGTCTTTCATCAGGTCGCAGTCGCATTTAGGCGCCACAAAAATCACCGTCGTATTCGATTTTATTTACTGCAGGGTAGAGGAAGGGGGCATCAACTACGATTTTTTTTAGGCATCGAATGGTGTATCAATTAATTAATCTGATGGAAAACAGATATCTAATACGTGCATCGAATAATGCGTCTAATAATAATACTGGGACGAATTAATTAGGATTTAAAAAAAAATCAGTGCAATCACGTAATACGGTTGTTACATCGCCGTCACGACTCATCGCATGAAACATCGCCCCTCCCCCCATCGCCCCTCCCCCCATCGCCCCTCCCCCCATCGCCCCCCCCACCCCTCCCCCCATCGCCCACCCCTCCCCCCATCCCCCCCCATCGCCCACTCCTCCCCCCATCGCCCCCCCCTCCTCCCCCCGTCGCCCCCCCCCCCCTCTCGTTACATCAGTCGGGAGATCCAAGCAATGTCTGTGGATCACAGAATTATTACAGCCGGGACGATGCGATGAGTCGACTCATCTCCCCTTCTATTTACATTTTCTTTGTCCCCCCCCACCCCACCTTATTAAAGTCGAGTGACTAAACGATCATTGGCGAGGAGGAAATCGCTCGCCCAACTCACGTGGTCGGAGGAGAGCTCAAATCGCCCAACTCCTGAGCTCTGATGGAACGCGGTCTCCCGTTCCAGGACGCGACTGTGGTGTGATGAGCATGGCCACTTATCTTGCGTTGGTTGTTGTTTTAAATCCAGGCACGTCGGAGAAGGGGGGTGGGGAAACAACCCCGACCTGGTATCATGCCGGCGCCAGGACGTTCGAGTACAGTGCGTGTAGAATGTACCTGTTACGTAACCCGCCCTTTCCCCCCCATGCACAACCCACCAAACCCTCCGAGGTTGCCATTCCATAATCATTCATCGGCGCTTATTGGCGAACAACACTTGCCCCAATAGAATAGGAACACTACACGGGGGATCTTTGTCTTTGCCGCGCTACGAATCCGGCCGGCCGCCCGAGTTCCAATTCCCGCTCACGGCCAACACCAGCGACGAATATCTGAACCGGTCCTGGGCCTCGCCTAGGTCAACTCGGCCTCAAATGCGCATCTGGTGCGGCGTGTAAACAAGCACTGCCACTGGGGAGACAGCGGAGGGGCGGGAGGGTGTGTCGAGCGTGGTGCTGGCACACCCAGGGGTTCGCCTAACAGCAATTGCCCCAAAAAGTCTGTCAAGGCTATACGGGGGATCTTTGTTGTGTCACGGACCCAATGGCAACGTCCCTCATCCCTCCTCCTCCATCCACCGCCCTCCTCTCCAAGAAGTGACAGCACGCATCTGCCACTTCACAGAAAAATTCCGCGACCAAGTGCTTAACAGCGGTGGTGGTGGTGGTTGGGGGTAGTGAGAAAAACAATCATTGTGCTCGCCAGCTCGGTAGATAAATTAAAACTACAGTGCACGCCGGGTAGTAATGCGATGCGCTGTGTTCATTTGCATCGTTGAATTGTGCCGGGTAGCTGGCCGCAGACCATCTTAACCCCCCAAGGAGCAATTCCCGCATGTTCCAAGGGCTCCAGTACAAAATCCTGCAAGACCGGATTTTAATGACTGCCAATTGGTGTACTCACAACAAAAACGCGCTGCAATTGTTATATTTAATAACAGGGACGAACCCATTGAGAGCAGACTTTTATTTTCTTGTTCAAGGAACATATAACCGAAGTGGAGTACACATACCTGTCAACCCCTTACCAGTGCCTATACCTTATTACAGACCAATTCAGATCTTATTGGTCACCCCGTGTCGTTATAAATCTCAACGTTCATCCTGCAAAGTCCCATCACAAGCGAAAACACAAACAAATAGACAATCGCCACTAGTACACTCACCACTACATCTGTCAACCCCTTATCAGTGCCCTACCTTATTACAGACCGATTAAGACCCTATTGGTCCCTGTGCCTTTATAAAGCTCAAAGTTCATCTTACAAAGTCCCATCACAAATAGACAAAACATATTTTTGCCCGTATTGAAACGGATGTATGCAGTATGGACCTGAAAAATAAATTTCCCTGTACATGAAAAAGGGTAAACCGTATAGGTTGACGGGTATGAGTACACACCGTGAAGCATAGGCTTTAGACGGCAGATAATTAAAAGGTGGACTTAAAAAGATCGTAAAAGAGAGCCACATAGCAGCAAAGTTTCCCAAGTTCCATAAGTCACAAACATCGCAAACAGCAGAGGAAACCCAATATCAGTGAGCAAATCAGAAGAGTGAATAGAAGTATCCGAAATGTAAACAACGAAAATGCAAAAGTCTAACACGAAATTGAAATATACATGGAGTTCGGTTCAAAAATTTTTAAAAGCGCAGTGGCATGTTTGGATGAGACAGACGTGCAGACAAATCTATTGTTGAACTACACTTCTATGTGTCCCACACCCATGTCCATCCACTTCGCCAACGCCCACCGACCAGCATGGAGGGGGGGGGGGGGGTGATAGACGTAAAAATAACCCCCACAGCCTGGGGGAGGGCACTCATCCAACAGTGGATTGACTAAGGTGTGATGTACGCGTCCAAATTGATGTTAAAATAAATATATGTCAAGAGCTAATTAATTATCTGCAGTCGAGTGACTTTAGCATTTACTCTCAATATTTCATTAGTATTATTATCATTATATCCGCTTGCTTACACCTCCTCGCCGAGTCTCAAGACTCTTTTACTGGAGAGTCCTGTCAAGCTTTTGTTTTCCTGTAGGGGTAATGTTGCGATGCTTAATGCCAATTAAGTAATTTGCACATCATTTCCAGCACGAGGACGTTTCGGCTAATGCCAGTTGCGTTGCGATGTGTTTTTACGTAGTTCTTTCTTTACCTATAAAATGAAACCGGAGGAACCTGGAATATAGAGAACAAACCCCAGAGCAAAAGGCGCCCGAGTCCGGAATCAAACCCATGTTTCTTGCTACGAGGAGGAAACCAGAGAACACGACGCCCATTACGAAAACGTGACGTTTCTTGTGGTTGCGTGGAACCGGCTTGGAATAAAATATAATCCAACGTAACACAACCTTCTGATGTTCCACGTCACAAAATATTGGGGGGGGGGGGGGGGGGGGGCGGTGAGTAGTGACTCCTCGTCACGAGAGGCCTCGCGGTGGCAAGCCAAAAAAATAAAAACGTACAAGTGCATTTGGATTGCGGAAAAGATGAGCCCACAAGATGGGTATCCACAGGAGGACAGCGACATCTCAACTTACGAGTCCTGGCGCCTACTTAAGCCCGTCCTGACGGTGGGGTAAATCGTAGGCGATGATAAGACGCGTCGTGCGTATGATGTTGCAGTCAGGGATAGTCGTGGGCTTAGGAATCGAGATTGATAACATACTAATCAACCCGTCATTCCCGCCCTTGCTGGAATCGCCGCCTCTCACCGTGGTCAAAAAATGTTATTGACAGCTCACTGTCTTGCCAACTCATTTCGCGAGAAGGGGTCAAGTACCAAGGTCTCTTTTTCGGGTCGCCGGTTTACTGGAGTAAGGCTGCACTTGCCTCGTGGCAAGCACAGCAATAGCGGGAGGTGTGGTGTGTTCAAGGTGAGAAAATATCTTCTGGAACGCTGGTAGACTGGGGGTAGGCACGTGGATATCAGCCATAGCGAAATGCATACTTGATGTTGTGTGCCGGGTAAAACATTTATTTTTTACGGGTCTCTAAGCCAACCAGACCCGCTCGAAATTAATCACGTGAGTGTGTGTACACGTGGGACTGAGTGTTCTGTACGAGCTTAATTGGAAGATAACCGTGGTGGCATGGATTTTTCTCTAGGGCCTATCTGGTTATTCCCTCCACAATAAGAAACATGCATCCAGTATTTAGCTCCTATACATTTCTACACGATAAGCCACTTCGTTGAGCTATCATTTGTGGCCAGGTCGCTTCTGAAAAAGAGCTACACAGTATAGCTGAGTGGAGCTTACCTGATTAAATAAAAATAAATTGTTTCATAACATCTCGCCGATATTGCAAGATGCTGCCCAACAAAACGACGTGATGAACATTCCATCTCACGTGAGTGTGAGCGGGTGGGGGGGGGGGGATTTCCACCAGAAGTAAATGGCACCGAATACCGACCGCATTTTAACTGAGCGTTTCCAGTTTTGGCAACTCCTCTCAAAGTGACTCCGAGACGAATAACTTTGTATGAACCGCTCCTGAAGGAAGTTACTGCGGTTCGTGTTCTGCTGTACGGCAGTGTAAGAGTGACTAAGGCGATAAGTAATTTCCAGTCTGTGCAGTACACGTTGCCCATTCTTGTATTGTATATTATACACAGGTCTCATAACCATCTGGCCTACTTCACCACACTTACAGAGAACATATCTGTGTGTAAAGAACAAAAACGCGCATTAGAGTTAAACTGTACTACGCAATGTGCTGTCTATATATACATTACACACTGCACACACAACACATAAACAATAATGATGATGTGTTTTTAAGAGCTGCACTCCTTTACGGCCGGGCGTTCCAGAGTGCTTTAACATCACATCTTATACGAATACATTTGAAGGGGCACCCCCAGTGGCAGCTGACCCGGTGGGCACAAGGTGGGTCGACACCTGGCTGGCACATGGGCATTAGTCTGTCAGTAAGGGGGCGATTAATGACTGCGGTATGCAATCCAACAATACATAATGCATACACAACAGGAACACAATGCTGTACACACGACATTCTCTCTACTCCTACGTATGTATCACATACATATACACCCCATAAAAACACACATACTATATACACAAAACAGTGTACAACACACAATACATACTACACAACACAGCTGTACATAACAAATACGAACAAATCTTGAACTGCGATCAGAATGGGCAAAAGTGAACGGGATATAGCTGGTGCCAGCTAAGACACAAGGAAATTAGATCTCTCCTACTTAACAGCAACCTTTGATATCGGGGGGGGGGGGGGGAGACGTTAATGGTAAATTAACGAGCGGGGGGGGGGTTAATCAAGAGTTTATGGGCGGCAAGGTGGAACAGTGGTGGCCACTCTTGCCTCGCAGCAAAAAGTTCGATTACAGACTCAGGTGCCTGCGTGGGGGTTTTGTACGTTCTCTCCGTGTTCTGAAAAGGGTTTTTTTTCCCCCCTCCTTTGAGTTCTCCGGTCTGCTTCCAAAGCTAAAATTACACACGATGCAACAGCCCAAAGCTGAAAGGGCCATCCGTCCAACCACACCACAACCACTGCAGGTCACAGAGCACTCCTCTTTTTTGCTTCTTCCGTCTGCGCTGCTCCATCTCAGAAATGCCCCTACCATCGTCTTAACAACAAGGACACAACTCGATTTAAGAAAGAGAAAAAAAAACGTGTCGTGCTCTTTTTTCGACGACAACTGTTTGCTGCTGGCCGTTTGACGTTTTTCGGGACCTTTGGAGCCCATTAAATAAATGAAACAACGCAACACGCAAGACGGAATAGGTGACACGTCAATGTTGGTGCGCAGGAAGGATGTGTTTTGTTGGCCTTCCCAACTCCAAACTTCCAAAAATAGCCAACCCATCATCATCACTGGGGGGGGGGGCGAGGGATAAATGAATTAAATAATTGCATGCATACAGTAATCTCCGTGCCACGCGGGAGGCGAATCAAGATGATGCACATATGATGTATCTTGGCAACAACACCGCAGGCAGGCAGGCAATAACACTTGTACTCGTAATAGAGTACCGGCGATTCGTGAATAACACAATCACGGTGGTGAAGTTTAGGAACGAATAAAACGACAACATCGCGCCGCACAGTTTACACGGGAGTGATCTTGGCAATAACAACCGATGGCCGAGCGGCATTTGCATGACAAGCCAGACTGCCGATGCGAGCCTGAATGTCGAAACCGTTCCACGGTCTTGCTTGCTTCAAGCAAAATGTTGCTGGATAAAACGTGTCCGAAAAAACGGATGGCCGGCCCATGGGTTAAAACATATGCGTACTTACGTGCGAGACTAATGGCCATATTTCTGCTCATATTATTTGACACAAACATGCTTTCTCTGTCATCGTACTCATCAGGCGTGATCAACCGACTGCTCGATAAAAGCCTCAGCAATCACTCGTTCTCTTTAACAGGGAAACAAGCGCTGTGCGGCTACAAGGTAAAATATATGTGGGTTTCATACACATCCGTACTCTTAAAACTAAATTGAAGTCCATGCATCTAATAGCATCATCCCTGGACCGAGAGCCTTTGATATTTTAATAATCCTGTTATTCCCAGTCGCCACGGATTAATGGTTTAGCTGGGACAACTACCCCAGGCAAGATAAGTACAGGAGTGTCGGTTCATGTGGTCACAAGCCCCGACCCGCCTTTGTCTCCCCTAGTGTTCCTTAATCTTAGTTGTCTTGTGGTTGTTGCTATTTGACTTCCATCCCACTGGGATTTTTGCACACAGCGTTGGTGTACGGTGCTATTTCAGGAATATTTTGATGTTTTTTTCCTGGATTTTCTGTTTGCACAGTCACATTATCACTTTAAGATGTTTTCTTGTTCATGTTTTTGTTTGTTGCGGTTGCACCCGATTCAAGAGCCGAATGGCTCACAGGGCTATACCAAATAAATGAACTATGGAACTATCCTGCTAAGCACAACGCAGCGATCAAGGCAGCGTATGAGACGGACGTAATTTTTTTTTAGGCTGGGTTGACCTAGGGGTGAGGACCGAAGCTGGTTACAGAACCACAAGACATCAACTACCGAACCTCCAATTAGTACGGTTGGCTATGTACGGTGCGAAAGAAGTTCTACATACATATACAGTATACAACCGCCAAGTGTGTACAGTATTCGATATCTATTAACCTGGGATTCGAAAAACGGAGTTAGGAACTGGGATTCATTTGGCGAACCACGCCACTTTCTCCAGAAACGCAGACCGAGAGACAAGGCAGGTAAGCGGGCACAAACCATGGAGAGCCATGCAAGCAAATAGGCAGGTAGATGGGCAAAGATATAGAGACACGGGTAGATAGACAAGCGATAAGCAAAGAAACAGGCAGACTGCTCGAGAGATAATGGGCACAAACGAAACACGTTTGTGGCAACGCTAGTCTGGCCAGACCCAGAGGTGCATTAAGCCACGTATGCTCTTGACCACAAAAGAACGAGCTTAAAATCCCACACCCCTCCTAACCTCGAAGAAAGGCACGCCCTTGCCTGGTCTCAGCCAGGTCACTTTTGTATACCCGCAAACATTGATACTGGCTTTGCCGAGCAGTCATATCAATGTCGATACTGTGTTACATATCAACCAGACCCTGTGGTTGGAATCGAACCGTGTGAATTCCTGTTGACTATATTACGTTGTCGCTGGAAATTACACCCTGTCATCAGCCGTATTGTAAGCGCGGATGTAATTGGGTTGCCGTAATTATATTGTATGATTGAGCTCAGATGGCCACCCACGTGTTAATTCATGTAACCGTTCGTTCTGGATTTCATTCATCTTATCCATCCAGCCACACAGAATGTCCCATTAATCCAATCATTAATTCAGACATTCACGAGTTCATCCACCCAGCGGAATCTCAACCGCAGTACAATTACCGTACAGGGATTACGACGGTAGATGTTGTACATAATTAGAAGTAAAGCAACATGTGCGTAACTACGTAATCTGTTTATTTGAATGAGACAATACAGGGGTAATGCATTGCAGGGAATGTAAAACACACCCATTTATATTGTCCAAACGATTGTAAAATTTAGGTGAAAAAACAGGGACTTGGCTCTTAAAATGTAAAAAAATATCCTTCCTACAATTCACATTGTCCCAAGGTTTTGTCTTGTTAAGTTATGGCCCAGGCACTTTAAGCTTCCTAATAATTACCCCCCAATACACAAGACGCTACAGTGGGTGTCCGATGCTAATTCTATCAAGATGGCCCGGAGGAGCTTTCAAGATGATAAGTTGGCACACACGGCGACTAATCTACGCCGATAACCTGCAGCATACAAGATAAAAACCTCCCAACATTTCCCAATTTTGACCCGCTCAACACCAGAAATTACACACCGCGGAGTTTAATCAGTTTCATTCGTGGAGGTGAAACAAAGTGATAGGTTAAGTCACGTTGCGGAAACACATGCACACACATTATAAACCGAATCAACCATCAGCGGCAGGTGAACAGCAATTCGCCTCCCTGTAGTAAAACGCCTCCGATTGCAGCAACCGGTTGTCACGCAGGGAGGGCACTTCCAACTCACATGGCAGAGCGAATCTACTAAACTCGACAAATTGCGATACCAACAAAGGTGGAAACCACGAACCTGGGATAACTTGTCAGAAGATGCTGCCGATGCTGTCGATGGTATCGACGGGTTGGCGACTAGAATAAGCCAGCGACGTTGCCCTCCAAGTGGCGGCCGAAGGCAGAAGAACCCATGGTGGTGGGGTTTTTTTTTTGGTTTTGGCAAAGTTGACTTGCGAGAATCTTATTGTCTCTTATTTGGTTGCCGCGGTTAATGCAACGCCGTGTGCTCGATCGCGGCTGGTACGTCCGTGTGCCCCGAGTGTCGCCCTACTCGCCGTAGCCCACCGCTGCTGTGGTTTGGAACCGTAAAAGAGAATCGTTTACGATTGTTAAGGATTATTTTTTTGTTGGCGGGGAGGGGGTGGGTTATAAGACGGCTCCCCACGCACGACCGCCCACCTCGTCCGACTCCCCTCGCGGCACTGAGCGAGCCCAACATGGGAGTGGGGGGGGCCTGAGGCGCAGAGTGGGCGGAGTTAACTAAATATGGGCGGAGTCAACTAACAAAGTGGGCGGGGTAGGCTCCGTCGGTATGGGCGGGGCTTATATGGTAATGGTGCAGCCTAGATTTGCATAAATATGGGCGGTGCCGCTGCGAGAAAGTGGGGCGGGGTCTGGACGAGAATGAGTTCCGGCCGTGTTTAACGTGACCCTCGTAGTCAAAATACGGGGGCGCCTATCCGTGCTGGGAAATCTAAAAGTTCCTTCGAGCGGAGGGGCTTATCTAGTATATTGTTTGTAAACGGACGCACCGACCCCTCCCCATCCACCAATTTCATTTAACAGTGTCCTTTCTTTAACCAGCTGGGAATCGCAACGAAACTCAAGTGAGCGTGACGTGTTGGTGTTACTCAACAATACGGCGTGCAACGATTTTTTTACGTTCTCAAAAGTGGGACTATTTTTTTTGTTCTGCATTCCGCAGTTCGAACAAAAACGCGGGCCGCGGAAGGATTCGCACAACTGCACTCTGCGTGCTTCGTCTGCTTTAGGGTCAACTTGTTGAATGCACTGTGGCACGGTATTGTGATGTGCGTTTGTAAATCATATCACGATGAAAGAAATGCCAACTTTTTTAGTTTTTAGTTATATAACATTAACATACGTACGCACTGCTATATGGTACTTGAAAAGCAGGACTTTATCTTCCTATGCACGTTGAGTATTTTAATTATAATGGCATATGTAATTAACAGCATTGGGTTATGTAATCACACAGTAATTAGATTCGTTACCAAGATGCCAATTGCCAATCCCCGTCTAATTATTCGAGAAGCTACGACGCAACCTTAACGACATTCCTCTGAGGAAAGTGGGAATATACATACAGTACAGTATTTTGTTTTGAAAGTGGAAACGGTAACCAGGCCAATTTTGGGGAAACATCACTGCGGGTATAGCGACACCATCCTCGAATCTCACCCAGATCCACGTGGACGCTGTTGTGTGAACATCGTGGAACAACGCCGACTTCCACAAAAAAAAACACCGCGTTCGAGACCCAAACATCGCACCTCATCGCTCTAACATTCCTCCCCAAAGACACTGGTGTCACCGTAAACCACATCATAACATCATCAGGCCAAATGGGCACATCTTCACAAACGGTACATTAAAGACAAGGCACAGTAACAGCAGTGCGATTGTGGTAATGCAAACCCAAAACATGGGCCACAAAGTAAACAAACCGTGGTCCGCGCTCATTTAACGAAGGAATAACAATATTACGTACACGAACTCTCTCCTGAATCCCTCTTGTGGCGAGCAGGTCTCGACTACATTTAGCTCCTGAACACACACACATATATAACAGGTTGATGGACCTATTGACAGTTTACTTGCGTGAATCAACTACTGGAAGAGGGCTTTCCGATGCCAAGCGGGGTCGTGGGAGTTCCGTGACCATACTTCATCTAGCTTGTCCAGTGCTGGTGGGGCAGCGTAGATGTGGCAATAATAAAAGTGCTTTACAACAATTGAATGCATCTATGTTGAACTTCTTTCGCACCGTACGTAGCCAACCATGCCAATCGGAGGTGCATTGAGGTTTCGAGGGGGGTGGTGGGAATCGATGTAATTTCTGAAACGACAAAATATATATCCTGAATAGTTCTATATTAATTTTGTATCAAGGTCATTTTAAGATGTCCGTGGCTTTCATTCTTGGCATTACTAAACACAGGACCGATAATGCAAAAATGATACCTGTTTTAGACGATGAATCTCAGTCTAGTAACTCTAGTTCCTTATTGACCAGTCATTACGGTGGTGGTGGTGACAGTATACAGTTCTACAGTTAATAGCCTGTGGTTATGGTTGGCTTATGCCCCCTAGCGTTTGTCTTTAACATTCCAGCAGCTCATTTTGATTGTTTTCATGGACTTGACAACTGAGAAGACATCAAAATTTTATCCAGGGTCTATCCACCGGTGGATGAAGACCTCCCCACGTTATTGTTCTCTCTCGCAGTGCTGCGATACCACAAATTCATCTCATTATTGCACATGAGCCGATATAACTGATCCATCAACACGCTGGGTTGACCTCTCGGACGTGGTGTCTCCTCTTCCTTTGGTTGCCATTCCATCACTCGTATTGTCCATCATCCCTTCTAACAATTTTTGTGTCCCGCCAGTGCATCTAATAATAGTACACTCTATTTAACCAGCACAGACCCTTGAGATTTCGCATCTCATTTCCAAATTGAGTCCTGGCAAGATATCCAGAGGCACGTTAATTCTTAGTAACATTTAAACAATAGAAAATCAATAAATATAGCATAATTTAGTAGCATATCTTTGAAACTACTTATGTTAGAGATATATCTCGCATTTGTGCAAATACTGACTATGCATATCCTTTAAATCGAGCCCATCGAGGGTTTATTTTTAAATGTTGGAAAATCTGGATGTATTAACGTGGCAAATGTTTAACATTTATTTGAGATTTAAACAGAATATACAATAATATTCCAAAGCTGACGACACCCTCTGTTTCTTAAGTCGATAGTTGTGACCACCTGAGTTCGATACCAGGCCATGAATTACAGCATAAGCGTCAATACAATCACGGCGATTTCTTTCAGAACCTGAACAGGGCATCACATACATAGGTTAATCCTAAAAATAGGGCTCATAAGATGGAGAGAACTAAAATAAATATCGGGTGTTTCAAAACGATGGACCCTGATTTGAAATCGCTATATATCTTTGAAATGTTTTAAAACACCCTGTATATGTCAAGTGTCTGATTGCCTATTGTTACAGGCAAGTCCTCTTACAAATAGTATGTATTCTGTATCCAGTTCGATTGCAGTACAGCACAATAGTATATAAGGACGTTACTTATACATCAGCCAAAGTAAATACACAGCTGTATGAATGCCTCCCCATCCCTCACGACCCTGCGATGTTACAAATCCCCCCAAGTGCACGCGTGCGAGCTAATTTCATCGCTTCATCTCCCACGGTGGCGAACCCCTCTCACCCGGGTAACGTTGAGACATTCCAACGTTGAGACGTTGGGATAACGTTGGAATGTGGCTGGGCTAACGTTGAATCAACGTTGGCCCAACGTTCAATTTGTTAACTGGGTCGGACGCGGGTTTTACTCCTTGGCTGCCACTCCGTCATTAATCTTGACCACTTAAGACGAGATTCTCACAACGGGTGACGTCACCTCTCTCACCCAGCAACGTTGGCCCGAAGTTTAGACGTTGGCCCGATGTTGAGACAACGTTGGCCCGACGTTGAGACAACGTTGGTCAGACGTTGAGACAACGTTGGCCCGACGTTGAGACAACGTTGGTCAGACGTTGAGACGTTGAGACGTTAACCCGACGTTGAGACAACGTTGGTCAGACGTTGAGACAACGTTGGTCAGACGTTGAGACAACGTTGGTCAGACGTTGAGACGTTAACCCGACGTTGAGACAACGTTGGTCAGACGTTAAGACAACGTTCACCTGACGTTGAGACAACGTTGGTCAGACGTTGAGACAACGTTGGCCCGACGTTGAGACGTTGGTCAGACGTTGAGACAACGTTGGTTAGACGTTGAGACGTTGGTCAGACGTTGAGACAACATTGGCCCGACGTTGAGACAACGTTGGTCCGACGTTGAGACAACGTTGGTCAGACGTTGAGACAACGTTAACCCGACGTTGAGACAACGTTGGTCAGACGTTGAGACAACGTTGGCCCGACGTTGAGACAACGTTGGTCAGACGTTGAGACAACGTTGGCCCGACGTTGAGACAACGTTGGTCAGACGTTGAGACAACGTTGGCCCGACGTTGAGACAACGTTGGTCAGACGTTGAGACAACATTGGCCCGACGTTGAGACAACGTTGGTCAGACGTTGAGACAACGTTGGTCAGACGTTGAGACAACGTTAACCCGACGTTGAAACAACGTTGGTCAGACGTTAAGACAACGTTCACCCGACGTTGAGACAACGTTGGTCAGACGTTGAGACAACGTTGGCCCGACGTTGAGACAACGTTGGTCAGACGTTGAGACAACGTTGGCCCGACGTTGAGACAACGTTGGTCAGACGTTGAGACAACGTTGGCCCGACGTTGAGACAACGTTGGCCCGACGTTGAGACAACGTTAACCCGACGTTGAGACAACGTTAACCCGACGTTGAGACGACGTTGTCCCGACGTGCTTCGTAAAACCGTGTCGGAAGCGCGCGGGCGAGACGAGGCGGTGACCGCGACCCGGAGATGACGCGCGGCGTGACCCGAGTGAAGGGCTCCATCTGCTGGCGACACCCACCAACAACAACATCACCACCAGCAACACCACCAGCAACACCACCATCACCAACAACATCATCACCGCCATCGCCAGCGAGCATGGCCTCGGATAGTTCGGAGGCCAAGCGGATACGGGACGAGGAGGAGGATGAGGAGGAAGAGGAGAAAGAGAACGAGGAGAACAAGAATAAGAAGGCAAAGGAGGACGTCGTAGAGGAGAAAAATGAGGGAAAAGATGTGAAGGACGATGGTGGTGAGAAGGAGGAGGAGGATGATGCCTGGGTCGGGCCCTTGCCATGCGAGGCTGTTGCCGTCAGTAAGAAGAAAGGTAAGCAGTCCTCAAACACAACGGAGACGGGTTTCGGGATTCATCTGGATCGACTCGGCGTGAATGATAATCGTGTTGTAGGTCGTTGTCTCTGTTGTAGTTGTTGTTTCATTCGTAATAGAAGCGCCCCAAGATGCGTTGCCTCGTGGTTTGTAGCCGTGTCAGTGCTCTGAGAAGCCGCTCGTGTTGTCTCTCGAGTCTCGGCTCGAGTTAATCTTTTTTTTAAATAACGGGGGATTCGTACGTGAAAGTACGATTCATTCAAAAGGAAAGTACAGCATTTAAAGACGGCGTAAAAACTTGATAACGCCGCTCGCGCAGGCGTTGCGAGATTTCCCGCCCAACTGAAGTGCGCCCTCTGTTCCACTAGATGGGGTTATAATATAATAGTGTAATAGTACACAGTGCAGTACTGTGCACCGTGTAGTTTTATTCATTAAACGTGTTCCTTCGGCATAGATTTAGATAGGAAACTCAAACTATTGCTTCAGGACCAGTGTCCGGATTAAGCTAGTGCGGGGCCTGTAGCATTTGTTATAAAGGGGCCCCTAAATAAACAAAATTAAAACACATTTGTAACTTCCATCGTAAAGTAATTGTATTTTTTTTCCATTTGCTATACAGACAGATAATACGACAAATCGCTAACCTTAAACAGCTGTTCGTAAAAGTTGAAGGCGGTATAGTACTATAGTAATAGAGCAAGTGCAGAATCACTGAACCGGAATTGATAGCTTGAAAGCATTGATAGATTTGAAGTTTTTCGTGACTGCAATGATCCATACTCTTTGGTTCTTTCGGTAAAGTCACGTAGGTAAAAATAAAAAAATGTAGCTACTACATATGTAGCTACTAGGATAATCGGGCACTTCATTAGACCTCCTTTGTCAGTACCAAAATGTAATAATAGGGGTTTTCCACTTTTTTCTGGCAACAAAACTGAAACGTTTTTACAAGGATTCACGTCTGCATTAACCACAATACCTGCAGTCAAAATGCAAACAACAAGGACAATGCATATATTATCATAGTATGTTTTTTTTGTTTGCATTTTGACTGCAGGTATTGTGGTTAATGCAGACAGGAATCCTTGTAAAAAGGTTTCAGTTTTGTTTGCCAGAAAAAAGGGGAAAAAACCCTATTATTATAATCGGGCACTGTTCAGGACCATATTAACCCCGCAACTATATCGTGTGGGCCTGCGTGTGGTCTGCCTTGCAAAAACACTCGCCAAGGTGTGCGTACAGTTTTATGTTTCACGGGTGTTGACTTCCTACAAAGTGGTTCCAATTCTAACTACCCCGCAACGATGTAATGGGCTGAGCATAACATCATCAATGCAGGGTTGAGCCTGGTTATCACGTGGATGGACGACTGCCTGGGAATCACCCGGCGTTTGTAGGCAGGGGTTACGAGAGGTACCAACCATGGATACTTGAATCGATCATTGTGGAGGTTTTGACTGTCACCACTTCAAAAATGCATCGTGGGCTATTTTCATCCCACGTAAAACCAAAATACTCACGAACGGAATTGGCCAAATATCCCCAGGCAGGACCCTCTTGAAAAAGTTATTTTGAGGCTGGGCATGTGTCACATTATTATTGCGTTGTCTCCATGTATGTCCGTGTGTTGTGTGTCTCTCTGTGTATATCGTGTGTTGTTGCCGGCCTTCACAGATGCTCGCATAGCAACATCTTGCCCCAAAAATCCTGTGTGTGTTTTTTTTTAAATCGTGTGTCAGTGCTGGAATTCGAGCGGGTGTTTCTCGACAACCTACCGTGTGCCGCCATGTACGAGCGCAGCTACATGCACCGCGACACCATCACGCACGTGGCCGTCAGCAAGTGAGCTCCCTTCCGAAACCTTGATCGTTCCCTGCCAGTTCCATTGTCGTCATACCTGTTGTCACAACCCCCTTATCAGTGAGTGTCCTTACCTGGTGAAAACATAAGAATAGTTGTTACCCGTTCTGGCCCTAAAACAGTTGTGTTAAGATGTTCAAACACCAAATAGAAACCTTTAGCAAGGAATCAAGTTCGCATTGACCACACAAAGCACTTGTAGTGAACATGCAAACAAACACGCTCTGATAATGTGGCATTGTCTTTGAAATTGATTGGCCTACACCAGAGGAAGCCTTCTTTATGGCCTAGTCTCACTACCAGTGTCAGACCAGAGAACACCAAAAGGCGAACAGTTCAAAGACAATGCATTTTGAGAGCATTTATAGCTTGGGATGAGCAGCTACAAAATGTGCATTTTTTGTGGCTACCTTATTACAGACCAATTCAGAACTTATTGGTCACCGCGTGCCCCTTATAAATCTCAACGTTCATCCTGCAAAGTCCCATCACAAGGGAGAAACACAAACAAATAGACGAAACATATTTGTTTTTTGCCCATATTGAAACGGCTGTACGCCGTATGGACCTGGAACACTCATTTTCCCTGTACAAGAATACGGGTAAACCAAATGGGTTAGATGGGTATGAATGCCTGTTGGCCACCTGCCCTCCGCTATCCAGCATAAATTGTCCCACCCATCACAACCGATTGCTTTTCCTTGCAACACTTCCTTGCTAAGTTCCATTTAGATTTTCCAAGTCGCTTAGCCTTCTGCATACACCTGTCTTCAATGGACGTATTACGGGTTGCATTTACAGTAAAACCTTGGATTGTGTTTTGCAAGACGAGCAAATTTTTTTTACTACATTTTAATTTGATAAATGAGCGAGGTCTTGCAATACGAGTAGTGTACGTATACGCTTTGTCTGCCGAGCGTCACGTGATCACAACTGATATACAAGTGCTTTGATATACGAGTGCTTTGGATTACAAACACGTTTCCGAAACGAATTATGCTCGCAATCCAAGGTTTTACTGTATATAGCTTTTTAAATGTGACCCCATCTCAAGACGCTGGTGTACAGAAACAAGCCTTTTAAACTGCTTCGTGAAAGTCTATCTCTTGACTTTTACATAAGCAACAGAGTCTTTACACTGGAGTACCTTTGTGATGTTGGAGCTTGTTGACATGTTTAAGTTTAATTAATTAATACAATCTTCAGTTTGGCTTGTACACCACTGCAATCGCTTAATATTTTTTTATTTTACAATGAAAACTGGATAAACAGCCCTGTCCTTCAGTCAGTTATTTGTAAAAATATATAATTAAAATAAATGTTTCATGGGACTATCATCTGGTTATATTAAGATCTCAATGCTATATAGGTTTGGCACCAGCTCATTGTAAAGTCATTAGAATGTGTGGAAATGTGTGTACTATGGAGTAAGAGAAGCGATGGCATAGTGGTCAGTGCACCGAGTTCGAGTCCTGGCCATGGCTAACATCAGCGGCAAGTGATATCTGAAAATCGTCTGGGCATCCCCAAGTCGATGTAGCCTTAATAGAGTATCTGGTGCGATGTGTAAACATCAACACCTTGGACACAAAGGTGGCTCTGCAGGTTCTGGTGACACCACCCCTTCGTGCACTGCTTTTCCATTCATAAGTGTTCGTTAAAGCACTTTACTCAACAGTTTATGTTGGCTATATGTGCGATCTTTGTACTAAGGAGTACGTGACTGCACGTGTGTGTAAATTAGGACGGATTTCCTCATCACAGCCAGCCAGGATGGACACGTGAAGTTCTGGAAAAAAAACGAAGGCGTCGGAATAGAGTTTGCTAAGCACTTCCGCAGTCACTTGGGTACGATCGCCAATACCACCACATCACCATTACTACAGCAATAACATAATGGCCTTTTTCATCAGAGTGCCAGAAGTCACCACCACATAATGACCATCACCTTCCACGCCTGCATAGGTTTCCTTATGCCTGTGTGTGTGCACGTGTGACATCCCCTAGGTGCGATCGAGGACATCTCTGTGAGCTCAGAGGGGGCACTGTTCTGCTCAGTGGGTGATGATCAGGCCATGAAGGTGTTTGACGTCGTAAACTTCGACATGATCAACATGCTGAAGCTTGGGTGAGTCTGCACTGCAGCAGAGCAGCAGTGCACTGTCACACATCGGTGAATTAGATACATTAATGAAAATCGATTATTTTTTAGGCCCGTGATACATTTCGAATTGTGCATGTAAGAAAATCAATTATTGTCAATTTATACTAATTGTGTGCTAATTATATGGCAGTGTTACCCTTAGGCAAGAAGCAGACAACCCATAGCTAAAAACTAAGTGTCAATAGAGTCGATGCGTTCAATCACAAAACAAAATCGTGACTCAAGTATTAGATAATTGTCACATGCCTGGGTCCATGTTTTATAACAGGGATGGCCAAAACATCACGAGCCCCATGCAGCTCCCAGGCAGTTAGTGTGGCTCCATACACATATAATTTTCTTCTTTCTCATATAACATTTTTTATAGAAAATAAATCTGCAGAAGTGGGAGCTACCTGGTTTAATCAAAGGCATCTGAAATCCAGAGTTGAACCCAGAATCTCAACGGTGCCAGCTTAAGTGCTCTGACCCCTGAATGACCCAACCACTTCGGTCTTTTTAAGGAGATTTCATGGACACTTAAAGAAATCAGCTTAATGTTCCAAATCTGAACCATGTAGAATTACAGTGGTGAGTAAGGGTGTAGAAATGAAATGGTTTGTGGGTCTAATTATGAATGTTATTTTTGTATATGTGAATGCAATGGTCAATTGTTTTTATGGCCAAGTTGTGTGCATGAGTCATCGCGTTGTGTGCAGCCAGTCAATCTACTAATGGACGTCATTAATTATGTCCAAATGGTATTTATTTTCTGGAACGTCTGGTAGAGGCTTTGTAAAGGCCACTATGTAAATGTTCCCTATTAATAATCCCAGCATACCGTAATAAATCATGGTTCTGAAGCTCTACAAAAGTTTATTTTATTACTATAGCATTTGCACATAATAGTTGTAAATGAGTACAGAGGTATTTATAATCAGGTGTTATAAAATGTTGGATTTCAAAAGAATGCAACTGTTTACACAAAAAACACATTTCAGAAATACTATGAACCCTGATGTGCAAATTTATCAAATCGTTTCATATTTTAATAGGAAACGATTTAAAATAATTGTAAAAAATAATTATCTCCATTTGGCCGGATGGCTCAGAGATCAGAACTCGTCGAATCTGAGCAACTGTCTAACTAGATTGGGTTATCAAAGCTCAGGCCAGTCAACAATGACTGCACCCAAAAAAAACATCACGTTTAATTTGGTTTTGCACTTAATTAGAATAAATTCCAGCTCTGAGGCTTAATATGTTTGGTTTTGACGGTCATGTGACAAACATCACTTGGTCGTAGGGCAAATTATGCAATCAGAATACATTTTTATAAAGATTTAGAAACACCTATTTGATTGTGTCCTTGCTGAAACATTGGGCAGCTTTCATATCCATCAGCCACCCTGAGTTCGTGGTGGATATTCCACCTTCCTATGGAGGCCAGTCTATCCATGGTTCAAACTGTCTGTTGGCATCCCTCAATGTGCACCTAATCTATCAACCTTAAATTAAACTAATTGGATTGCTTTATTCGACCCCAATCTTGATTTTAACACATGGCCTTGTCATTATAAGTACTCTGCCAAAGCACCACTAAGCCAGATAGATCTCCTCGTTTCAACGTTGATGTTGCTGGGGGGAAGGGGCACACTCCTGGCGTTTTTCCTTTCACTGTTTATTTACTTATTGTTTTCTTTATTACTTACCTTTCTTATGCTATTCGTTGCGCGCGGTTGGGCTTTATTTTGCGCGCGGTTGAAATTTACTTTGCTCAGTCTGTGTTAGCCGCTGAGGTCGTGACGGGTTTCTTTTTTCATTCCTGTTGCTCCGTGCCCCCTGTACCGTTCTCGTTCTGCTGTAATGTGCAATATTGGCACGTAAAATAAAGATTGATGGTTTCTTGAATGTAAGTAATGCATCGTTCTCACAGTAGCATCCTGACGACAACTGCCTGCCATTGGTCGGATTTGTTCACATGTTGCTTATTTGACCCTTCTCAATCGCTGCATGCTTAACGGATGTATTTGAAAACTACAAAGAATGCGTACAATATTATCCTGTTCTTCAGCGCCTACTCTCGCCACATGGTTGCCCCTTTGCCCTGTTGTCCGTCGCACTTCTTTCCGCAGCTACCAACCTGGCTGCTCCGAGTGGATCTACTCTCCGGGGGAGCCGGTGTGCGTGGTGGCGTGCAGTGAGAAGCTCACAGGGCGCGTGCACATCTACGACGGGCGGGGCTCCAGCACTCCCCTGAGGACCCTTGAGAAGCTGCATTCCTCGCCCGTGTGCCTGCTGTGCTTTAACCCCATCTACAAGGTTCGTCCGATGTCACGAGTCCGCCATGCGCCGTGGTGCACGAGTTCGTTTCTCTTTAAAAGGATGACCTTCGCCAGATAGTCATGCTTGCCGGCTGGGAGCCATCCTGATTGGTTTTGGCTTTCAGCCAATTTTATTCCGGTTGTCCTATCACGGTCTTTCAACTAAGATCTTGTAATTTGTCGCCCAATGTTGGCACTTACGTGAGTAAAATGTATTTTTATGTGTTTTGTATGCTACATTACCTTCTGACACTTGCAATAGGCCCCTGCAGTGATAGAAGTGATTGTGCTTGTTTCCACGTTGAAAATGTCTCCTTCTAGCACCCGATTAGTGAGGCCAAGATGTTTGCAGTGACGGATGCGTAAAGCTGGTGGGCCATTTAAAATTGGCAATCCTGATGCGGCTATGGGTCCTGTGAAATAAAGTCACAGGCAATAGTTTCCCCTGTACTGCTGCGGTAAAGCTTTGTCTTTTCCTTCGCGGCATTGTCATCCTCACGACGGGCTGACGTCTTTTCGAGTGCAGGTGGTTGTGTCGGCCGACAAGACGGGCATGATCGAGTACTGGACGGGGCCGCAGCTGGACTACGCCTTCCCACGCAACGTGGCGTGGCAGTACAAGACGGACACGGACCTCTACGAGTTTGCGCGTTGCCGCACGTGCCCAACGGCGCTGACTTTCTCTCCCGACGGCTCCCGCATCGCCACCATTGCGCTGGACCGCAAAGTGCGCATCTTCCAATTCCGTACGGGCAAACTCATCCGGGTCTTCGACGAGTCGCTCAAGGTGAGGCCGTTCACATGCCAAGAGGACCTTCGACTGTGTGTGTATGTATCGCGGTTGGGGGTTCATAATGACAACGTCGCAGATACAAAGCTGTGCCGGTGAAAGGCTGGGTTTGAACTCGAGCCGCCTTCTGTTCGTAATTAAATGTGGTTCATGTTAATTTTTTGTCTCTTTCCTCGGTTTTATGTCATTTGCGCTCTCGGTGTGTGTTCTCATGAGACAAAGAAACAATTGGTATCTCTCTCGCACAGCAGTGTGTTAGTGCATTTCCCATAGAATTTGATGTCGCCGAACTTTTTATGACCTTTATCTAGACATAGGGCAGACACTACTTTCCCCCCTGCCCCGCTTCTGAGAGTGATTTTTGCCACGTGATAGTCAAGCATGTATTTTCTGTTTTGTTTATTCAATAAAAAAACAAAAACGAAACACTTTTTCTGCACGAATGCAATGCTTGGGCCTGCTTTCCTCTCACCAACATGTTTATTTTGGGTGACAATTCCGAATTCTACATGTAACTAAGACGCTTGCAGGGTCCCAATAAGTAGAGTTTGTGCGCCGTTTCAATGTGGTAGGTCTTGTGTTTGTGGTTCAGTATGAAATTAAGTCCCTGGCTGTATCTAGCCCACAACTTGTAGGTTTTGCTCGCCCCACTATAGTCCACACGTCTCACTTGACAAATGAAAATACTTGGCGTGCCCCAAATTGTTGTCGCGATTGGCCGAACTTCACCTGCAATTGATTCCCCTTTCCCCACCCTCAACAGATGTTCACAGAGCTCCAGCAGATGAAGCAGCAGCTGCCAGACATGGAATTTGGGCGGCGCATGGCCAGCGAGCGTGAGCTGGACAAAGTGGAAGCCGCTCGATTTGCCAACATCGTGTTTGACGAGACGGGGCACTTTGTACTCTATGGTACCATGCTCGGAATCAAGGTCATCAACATTGAGACAAATCGGTCGGTAGGACTTAAAGGATGCAGTTGACGACGCACCCGTTTATTTTTAGTGCAGATTTTCCCAGTTTTGTTCTTTTTTTAAGGCACCACAGTGAAAAGTGTGATCTCTGTTAATCTCGCTGCTGTCTGCCTTCTCTGGAGAATGGTAATTTTCCATAACGTCAGCCGCTCATATGTTTTGTTTTATAGGGGCGGTGTTGGTGATGTATGTGGTGTGGGTTTCTTTGGTTATATTTTAAATGTCATTCTGCGTTACAGAGGGTGGCCGGGTAACTGTCTCGTTCGAGTGCCCCTGAGAAGCAGATTTATTGATATATATGGCATAGAATGATTGTTGAGATCCTTCAGAGTGACCAATTGTTTTCACACACAAGAGCGCAGCAAGTTCCTGAATGCTGTGCTACAGGGAAATGTTACTCACATGGTAGTTGCACCAATATTTTTACTTCTCAGAGATGGAATTGGCCACATTAGGTGATCAACCAAATTTTAAAATGATTTGTGTTATTTTGGGGGCAGTCTTTATAAACAGAATACACGCTACTACAGCCCTTTGTCAATCCAGTGCTAGATTAAGATCTTCCCACAACTCTTGTTACATTTGAGACCCCATTTAGCGGATAAGGATTGTCATTTACTTAACGCTTAATGCAACTTCTTAAATGCTTAATCATGGGCGGTTGTAATCCCAAATCACATCGCAGGAGCGTCGGGAGTGTCAGCTGAGTGCTCTTACCCCTGAGCCATGCAGCAGCGAAAGATAGCTATGTTAACGTACAGAAATAAAAAAACAACTCAATACATTCATCATGAACACTGCCTTATCACAGAAAAATTATTGGCTCATGTTTCAGATAACGTTATTCAGAGTAGAGGGTACAGAGGCAAGTGAAATGTAAACATTTGTGAATTATGCTCTTTGGTTCTTTCGGTAAAGTCACGTAGGTATAAAAAATAAAATAAATTTAATCACGACGTTTCGGGTGCAACACAGGCGTCCGTCATCAGGTGGGACAACCACAGCAAGAAACAATTGCTGAAGTGGGCAAAAGGGCTGCTGTGACAAGAGGCTTATAGGCAAGAGAGGGGGGAGGAGCCAGAGAGGAGAGATACAGGGGGGGGGGGGGGGTGTGGGGTAGGGGATTAGGGAAACGTGCAAGGGAATGCTGGAGGTGGGGGGGAAGTGAGCGGGGCTGGGAGTGGGAGGATGAAGAAACTGGAGATGCGGTTATTAGGGGGGTGTGGGGTAGGGGAAGTGGAGCGCTGCAAAAGGGAATAATGGGCGAGTGCAGCAAAATGCCGAGCAAGGAAATGCTGGGGGGGTGGGGGGAAGTGAGCGGGGCTGGGACTGGGAGGCTGAAGAAACTGGAGATGCGGATATGAAGGCAAACCATGAAGCCGTTAAGGTTTTACCTGGTTAATAACATCCTTCCAATGATTGCTTAATTTGTATCCATCTTCTCGGTGAAGTTATGTCTATGTTTATATATCTGGATGGCTTCATGAACAAACCTTTGATAGTAGCCCGAAGGTTTGCCAGAGTACCTTGGTCTCGGAAAAAGACAATATCCTGAGAGCCCACAGCATTATAGAAATGGTCGGCCACGGCGGAGGTATTAGTCCTGCCGTGTTTCAGATCTGACTTGTGCTCGCGACCACGGTCTGAGACGTCGTTTTGTTTCCCCAATGTAACACCTACCACATGTCAACTTAGTTTGTAGACTCCAGGATATTGCATGTCAGGAATGACATTTTTCACAGATGGGATTAGATCACGGATTTTGTGTACTGTACTGAACCGGACCTGGATCTTGTGTTTGTGTAAGATTTTGGAAATCTTTTTGGTAACGCCTGCTATGTATGGTAACATGATGGTTTTGATTGGTATCTCAGGTGGTTGTTTCTCCCTGGTTGGAGACAAAGCTTTGCGAATAATACGGTCCGAGTCCCAATTCATCTTGAGGGCCTGGTGTACGTGTTCCAGTTCAATTGTTTCTTGCTGTGGTTGTCCCACCTGATGACGGAGGCTTGTGTTGCACCCGAAACGTCGTGATAACATTTTTTTTATTTTTTTCTACCTACGTGACTTTACTGAAAGAACCAAAGATTGGATCCCCGTAGTCACGAAAACTTCAAATCTAGATTTGTGAATATAGTTACCCTAGTTTATTGCCCCACGCAATGTCGGTCATGTTGGTTATTTGACCATAATTCACCATGCCGGTTATTACAAGTTTGTGAAGGAGGCAGGGGCCAGATCTGGTTCAAATATCACCCACCGCTGATCTTAGCCTTGGCCAGAAATTGAACTCTGATTGCTGGGGTCAGTAGTACTAATCATTGGGCCACCAAATTCCCGCTTGGAATTGATATTTGAACATTTTTACATGAATAAATATATACGTTTCAGTTATACTTTTCCATTCAATATTCCATAATGGGGAAAAAACGACTCCTCGTGCATTAATTTAAAAACGTTTAATTGTCTGCTTTATTCAAAGTCCACAGTATCTTTTTGAGGGACAAAGGAAGGTGGATGTGTTCTTTGTGAAATGATGATTTCATCATGCACAAAATGAAGAGTCATTCCGGGAGGGGATTAAATCCTTGGAACATTGCTGACGGACCTCGTGCATCGGAACGTCAAGGGAATTACGTAGAAAAATAACAGTTTCATCGCGGTCATTCATTGCATTAAGGTCAGCCAATGGACTTTAAATGATGATCATCGTAGTCCCTTGTGATTTATCCCCCCCTCTGTGATGGTCTCCCCATCCCGTCGCCATCCCTGAGTGCTGCAATCCGTCAGATCCTTGCACAATAATTCAAGGAATGCATTTATTTTGTTAAACCAGGTGGGAACTCAAGGGACCAGGATAGAGTCTCATGTGCTGAAGTGACCTTGGTCATCAACATTAATAATTCAATAACATAAAAAAATGAAGCAAATAGGCATCTTTGCCAAAAAAGAACGCAATCTCATAGCAGCACCACCTCTGATGGTCAAAGCCAGAACGATTCCTTTTCACACCCAGTGATTCTAACAGGCTGATTCTTCCATTGCAAGTGATGCCATGGCGGGCAGATCCACAGCGACTGGGACTGGGGGCCATAGTTTAGATGTGCCAGTCTTTCATGGTGGCACTATACCGTGCTGGTCGGTGCGCATAGGCATGCAACGATTCATCGTTTAAAGTCCTTCCCAAACGCTCGCAGTATGTGCATCAAATCATGCCGGCAAGAATCAATCGTTTTAATTTCGAATGTGATACGTCTAAATCGGTTCACGTGACCCCTGCGGCTAAATAGAAGGCACTAAGCTAACCACAGCGTTATCAAAAGAATCAATTTCAGACCCGGCATCGATGGGAGGTGAGGGGTGAAAATCGGGTGGGCAGTTAGGAGGTATCCCGCTCAATTTCCAGAATCGATGGGTGACCCCCTAAATTGTGACCATTGATGGGATTCTGCCCGAAAAACGTCGGTTGTGTTTCTTTATAACCCCCTCGTTGCGAGCACGATTATTTCATTTTTTTTGTACGTGACGCAAATTTTAAAATGGGTGCGATGGCCGGGGGGCAGGTGCGTGCGGATCCTGGGCAAGCAGGAGAACTCGCGGCCGCTGCACGTGGCGCTGTTCCAGGGCGTGGCGCGCACCAAGCACGCCGCCCTGACGGTGGAGATGAGGGCCTCCGACAACCCCGTGCTGATGAGCGTGCAGAGCGACCCAACGGTCTTCGCGTCTGCCTTCAAGAAGAACCGCTTCTACATGGTAGCCGCCGCGCACGTGCGCGTGCACACGCACGTGCACACGCACGCACCGGTCATGCGGCATGTGCACCTCACATTAGCATGGTTGGCTACGTACGGTACGTACAGCCACATGCTCCTGAATAAAGATTAACGCGGCTGCACACCCGCGTATAGCTATACAACAACAAAAATACCCCGTCGTATAGCCTTAACAGACCGTTGGAGAAAGTGCTGTTAGCGAGTACCTATGAACACCACTGACTCGTGCCGACAACATCACCATCATGCGCGTGCGTCCACGCTTGGGCACGCATGTGCGTGCGCGTCCCTTCCTTCCCTGCGCCCCACAGTTCACGCGGCGTGAGCCCGAGGACGCCAAGAGCCCCGAGTCGGACCGCGACGTCCTCAACGAGAAGCCGAGCAAGGAGGAGGTGATGGCGGCAACGCAGTCGGAGGGGGCCAAGCGCGTGTCGGACTGCGCCATCATGCACACCACCTACGGCGACGTCACGCTGCGCCTCTACCCCTCCGAGTGAGCGAGCGTCACGGTGGTAGCGTCGCGCTTGAGGGGCTCCTGAACCAGAGGAGCGACGGAAAGCACAGTGTGCGATGCCTGGCAATAGCGGGAAGGGGGCGGGGGGGTTTGAGCGAGCTTGTTAGGTGGCAGCGCATGCCTCTTGATACTACAGTGTGCGTGTCAACCGTCAACCGGACTCTATCTCTAAGCATAACCATATGAGCAAACTAGACGCTTGCCCTACCCTTAATCCTAACCACACTTGCCAACCAGACCTTAACACTGTCCCTAATCGTGTAAGGCAACCAGGCAGATAGCCCTGTCCCTTACTCCTACCACATTAGCAAGCTCGACCTGAGTCCTAACATTTTAACCACACGAGCCAATTCGATTGTATCCCTTTCCATAACTACACTAAACAACCAGACACTTAACCCTGCCCCGAATACTACCAAACTATCCAGACAGCCCCCTTTTACTTTCCATAGCCATACCCGTGCTAGCCAACCACGTCCTAGCACTGGCCCTACCCGTGACCCTAATCCTAGCCTCGCCTCTTGACGCTTTTGCCTGGTCCCCTATCTGAGTAACGGAATGAACTTCATTCCATAAAAGACGATAACGCTGAATAATGCATCTGTGTAGGTCGGTCAGGAACCTACTTGTTGTACTTTGATCTTCTAACAGCCACGTAACCCCAATTTCGGAGATATTATGCAATCGATAAAATGTGCACAATCCCAACAAAGCATGCCGTATTGCAGTGGTCGTTGCCAAGATCTCCGTGGCGCTGATGCGTAACACATAATATAACAGGAAGCCCCGCACGGCTTTGTTAGCTCGTGCTGCAGTGCCTGAGCAATTGAAGGAGAGGATGGGTCCCGCCAGTGTGCCGACTCTTCGCTGTAACACCAGAAGGCCCTTGAGATGTAGATCTGCCTTCCTGCGTGCGCGCGTTGCCGCGTCTTCCAGGTGCCCCAAGGCTGTGGAGAATTTCTGCGTGCACAGCAAGAGCGGCTACTACAACGGGCACATTTTCCATCGCGTTATCAAGGTGGGTGTTGTCCCACCGCCACCACTGTATGTGCGTGTGCCTGTGTGCGATTTGAGCGAGAACGTGAGTGTGTTTGTATTTGTTGGTGCACCGTCATCCAGCAGTGGATTGATCACGGACAATGATGACGTGGTTGTATGTAATGGATTTATGTGACCCCTCCTATCACTAGTAGCACGCAACCTCGAATGATTATTATTCTGCTGCCCCACTGCCTGCAACTCCCTTCCTCTCTTCAAGTTTACTTTGTTTCTGTTCCCATTACTAACTGCCTCACTCTGCAAAATAAACATGCGCACTGTTTCTGTCCGGCGTAGAGAGATGGGTTGCTATATAAATCCACATTGTGTTCTGTTTACTGTGGAATATTGGAGGGCAAATTAACAATGACTTTTTTATGCATGTAGTGGTGCGTCGCATTCTATTCTGGCGCACGGCAATATGTTTCGGAGCTCGGTGCCAATGTCGAGGTCTGTTGTCCACGACGAGAGGGCTTGACGAGAGGGCTTTAGGAGAGAGAGTTTGTGTCGTTGTGCTGTTCCTCCTCTGTTGAAGGAGCGCAGACCACGGTGGGTTTGCTATACGGTCCGTAGTTTGGGTTGCACAGTCAAATTGCTGTGGCTCGTGTCTTGAATTTTCAATTCATGAAGGAATCGTGACATTTAAAGTTCCCAATGCAAATGTTTCATCCCTTCCCTGCTGTCGATCACCCCCCCCACCACTTTAACAATCTGTCCTCGCTCTCTCTTTGGACAAATTGGAACTGGCCCCCACCCCTCCTCTCCCCCTCCCCTTGGCTCTACCATCTGAAGGTTCGAGTGACAACAATTCTGCTCGCCTAATTATTCCTCCGTGGGCGCTCAAGCTGAACATGATGTTTAATTTTTAATTTTCTCTTGTTTTTTTTTGGGAATGTCTGTTTTTGTTTTGTTTTTTTTATTTCATAATTATATTTAGGCATCATTATTTCATGTTTTTTTATATATTATTAAAGCGATATTTCTTGAGGCATTTTAATGACAAAGGACGATTTTTTAGAAAATAATGTGTTGTCCATTCAATTGACGCCTGTCAAGTGAATGGATAGCACAATTATACTTTGTCACACTAAGCTATGAATCTCATTTGCGTGTTCGGGTGGGGACCGGTGGTGCAGTGATTTGCGCATTGTGCTATGAACCCCGCTACCTCCGATGAGCACGGTTGGCTACGTACGGTGTTTTTCAGTTTCAGTTTATTTTTTTCATTTTATTTTATTTTGGCATAGCCCTGTGAGCCATTCGGCTCTTGAATCGGGTGCAACCACCACAAACAAAAAAGACAAAAACACGAACATGAAAACATCTTAAAGTGACTATGTGTGACTGTGCAAACAGAAAATCCATGAAAAAAACCAGCTAAATATTCCTGAAAAAAACACCATACACGAACGCTGTGTGCAAAAAATCCCAGTGGGATGCAAGTCAAACAACAACAACAACAACCACAAGAAAACTTAGATTAAGGCCATCAGTCTAACTCCGTACTACAACAAAACAAACATGTCCAAACCAAAAAACGTTTTCGAAATCACCAAAAAATAAAGCCATAATTGCAACGTAACAGTGATCACAGTCAAAATGCAAACAAAAGAGACAACTCTGATAATAATATGCACTGTCCTTGAATTTGATTGGTCCACACCCGAGACGGCTTTTCTTAGAGCCTAGTCTCCACTGGTGTTGGACCAGAAGACGCCAAAAGGCGTACAACTCAAAAACAGCGCACTTATCAGAGTATTGAGGGCTCGGGGTGAGCATTTATATTAAAACCTATTACTCTATCTTGTTACTGGCAAAGGAGGTCTCATAATATAAATGCTCACCCAGAGCCCTCAATACTCTGATAGTGCGCTGTTTTTGAGTTGTACGCCTTTTGGTGTCTTCTGGTCCAACACCAGTGGAGACTAGGCTCTAAGAAAAGCCGTCTCGGGTGTGGACCAATCAAATTCAAGGAGAGTGCATATTATTATCAGAGTTGTCTCTTTTGTTTGCATTTTGACTGCTTGTGTTGTGGTTATTGCAAACACGATGCCTTGAATAAAGGTGTCAGATTTTGTGCCAGTTAAAAGGGTAAAACCTATTACTATAGACTTTTGGCTGTTGTAGGCTCAGCTGAACCGCTTGCACCACCTCCTTTCCCCGCCGCAGGATGGTGCTCGAGCTAGCCCTCCTTGAGCTCAGCCCACGACTGGAATGTCGTTTCTTGGCCTCTCGTGTCTCTGCTGCCCGACCAGACAGCCCCACTGAAGCCCACACAGGGGACTCTTCATTCACGACCCTTGGCCGTCTTGACGATCTCCGTGAAGTTTTCCAGGAATATAGCTTGGGGTCCGTCGCAATGTTGCCTTGACAGGAACACAGCTTGGGGTCCGTGGCAATGCTGTCCTGGCAGGAACACAGCATGGGGTCCGTGGCAATGTTGCCTTGGCAGGAACACAGCTTGGGGTCCGTGGCAATGTTGCCTTGGCAGGAACACAGCTTGGAGTCCGTGGCAATGTTGCCTTGGCAGGAACACAGCTTGGGGTCCGTGGCAATGTTGCCTTGGCAGGAACACAGCTTGGAGTCCGTGGCAATGTTGCCTTGGCAGGAACACAGGTTAGGGTCCACGGCAATGTTGCCTTAGCAGGAACACAGCTTGAAGTCCGTGGAAATGTTGCCTTGGCAGGAACACAACTTGGGGTCCGTGGCAATGTTGCCTTGGCAGGAACACAGCTTGTCGTCCGTCGCACTATTAACTAGGCCTCAGGCTGCACCACGTGTATGATTAACTAGGTCTCAGGCTGCGCCAGGTGCACGATCAGCTAGGCCTCACTCAGGCTGCGCCACATGCACGATTAACTAGGCCTCACTCAGGCTGCGCCAGGTGCACGATCGGCCAGGCCTCACTCAGGCTGCGCCAGGTGCACGATTTACTCGGCCTCACTCAAGCTGTGTCATGTGCAGTACTACCTAGGCCTCACTCAGGCTGCGCCAGGTGCACGATCAGCTAGGCCTAACTCAGGCTGTGCCAGGTGCACGATTTACTCGGCCTCACTCAGGCTGTGTCATGTGCAGTATTTCCTAGGCCTCACTCAGGCTGCGCCAGGTGCACGATCAGCTAGGCCTCACTCAGGCTGTGCCACGTGCACTATTAACTAGGCCTCACTCACACTGCTCCAGGTGCACTATTAGCTAGGCCCCACCCAGGCCGCACCAGGTGCACGATCAACCAGGCCTCACTCAGGCTGCGCCAGGTACACACACGAGAGCACATCACCACACCATCTCACACACACACACGAGTGTACACCATCGCACCATCTCACACACACACACACGAGTGCACATCACCACACTATCACACACACAGCGCACATCACCACTCCATCTCACACACACACACACACGAACACAGAAGTCCCTCTCGTCACGGCCACTCACACGGCTCACTCACACACACGGATCACTCACACACACTCACACGCAGCTCACACAGCTCATTCTCACTCACATTTTCACACACTCACGCTCAGTTTACACTCGCGCAAAACAACTCACAAAAACAACTCGCACGCTGCTACACACGCCACCGTGGCTGTGGATGAGAAAGAAGTTCAACATACATAAATCTGTGACAAGCGATATCAGAAATCATTCTTGGGGTAACCTCAGTCGACTCACCATTGAGTGAGTACCACGTGCGGTCTGTAAACATCAGCATTTGGGAGACAAAGACGAATGAGGGAGTGGTCCTGGCCACATTAACCTCTCGTACAGTACTGCCCTTCATAGGTTCTCACGAACAGGATAATCTTTATATTGGACTGTAGTCCTGCATACTGTTTATGTGTACTGTGTGTGTGTTCTGTGTGTATTTGTGCTGTGTGTGTCCACTGGGTGTATACGCATATTCATCTGTGCACGTGTGTATGTGCGTATCTCTGCGTGTGCGTGTCCTTGCGTGTACATGCTCATGCTTGCGCGCGTGTGTGTTTGCCGCACTGTGCACGGGTGACCCACGTACATCTGTGTGCATGCGTGCGCGCGCGCGTTTTGCGGTGCTGGTTGGACCTTTTTCAGGGCTTCATGGTGCAGACGGGCGACCCGACGGGCACCGGCATGGGCGGAGAGAGCATCTGGGGCACCGAGTTTGAGGACGAGTTCCACCACACCCTGCGGCATGACCGCCCCTACACCCTGAGCCTGGCCAACGCCGGGCCGGCCACCAACGGCTCGCAGTTCTTCATCACCGTCGTGCCCACGGTTCGAACCGAATCTTGCCCTCGATTTGTACCGTCGGGTGTCGTGCCCTGAGATGGAGTATTCATTCGCATCTCTCGCAGAGAAGTGCAAAATTCGCTGTGTTAGAGAATGGTAAACGGAAGCGGATATTCGCAGAGCTACAGTACTTTTGAGATCCTTTTTTAAAGTGACCCCTTATCCACAAAATAGGCTGCAGCAGTTTCCCACACGCCCAGTCAAAGAGAGCAACGCTCGTCACATGGCAGTTAAACCAATATATTTGATTAATCAAAGATGGAATTTAGTGACTATTAAATTGCAATTATTGAGGCTGCGATTCGATTAAAGAATTGATCGTTTTGCTTTCGTGGACTTAATTTTTTATTTTTTTATTTTTTCTGTCATTTTCTGTTTGGACATTATTCTAAATGTAACAGTCCCAAAGTATTTGCATATAATTTACATAGATTATAAATCATTTATTCTCGTACGCACGATTGGACACATTTGTCATGAGCGGTATAATCAATTTTAATCAATGTAGCATTACACGTCTAATGTGTGTGCATCTGCAAGACAAGACTCATTTGTTTTTTAACCTTGCGCCTTTGACCTCATTTGTCTGTGTGTGTGTGTGCGCGCGCGTGTTGTGTCTGCGCATCATTACGCATCCCCCCTCGTTACAGCCGTGGTTGGACAACAAGCACACGGTGTTTGGGAGGGTCACCAAGGGCATGGAGGTCGTGCAGAAGATCTCCAACGTCAAGACCAACCCCAAGACGGACAAGCCGTACGAGGACGTCACCATCATCAGCATCTCCATCCGATAGCGCAGCGAGGGGTACGAGAGAAGGGGGGGGGGGGGAACCCTTCTCTCTTTCTCTGCACTTGGCCGTCCACCTGGGATTGTAAAATATCGCCTCTCCTCATCGCAGAATGGACCAGACTGTGGTTTCTATTTTCTCTGTCTCGTTTGTTCGGCAGTGGTTTCACGTGGGATGCGTGAGAAAGCACCTCAAAATACCGATCTTAGATTAAGGTCAAGAGGTCGTCGGGGAAGATGATGTTTGTCACTTGCACCTTCTTACCGCTTGATCCCACAGTTTTTTTGGAACATCGATATCGGACATCCCCCTCCCCCTTACGGACTCGTCGACAGCATCCAGCTTCGTGTGTTCGCCTTGCCCTGCAGTTGGTTCTTAACAGTCGTCGTCACTAAATTTTGATTTAAAGTTTCCCTTCTACGTGACTTTACCGAAAGAACCAATAATATAGTCGTCGTCACTGTCGGTTGTACGATTCTACCGTGGTCACGGACCCCTTCCCCCTCCCCCCAGGTGTCATTCCTCTGTCCCGCACATGTGTCCCACCCATCGCAGCCTCCACTTCCCCATTGTGTCTTCAGTGCTCTCCTGCCAAGTTCCATTCTGAGCTTGCAAGGTACTCCACCAAATTGCGAAATTGATCATGGGCATAAAGCACTGACTTTATAACGTCGCTGTCCAGTGCGTGAAGAAGCCAGACCTGAACCTCCATCAAAGCCAACGGTCCTGATTTAAGCTTTGATGCTCGTAAGAACGCAGTGTTTGTACGGCCATGTGGGTGCATCAGCAGTTTGCCACAAGCAGCGGGGGAGATCTTTGGAAGCTAGCAGATTGCAGCTGGCTGTGCTGGAGTCCTCGGGGCCAGTGAAAGTTGGATACGATGGGAATTTTACAGTGACCTTGTAGGTTCACCCGTCTAAATCTCACCTTGCGCGCACACACCTGCCTGATGCGCTTAATTCGACTAATGCAGTTTGCACGGCAACTATTAATCACTCGGCAAAAACTAAAGTGTTTGCGCACGCAAGTATGCCGTGCTCAGGAACACCCTTTTTGGCAAAACAGGATATAGGAAGTTGCAAAGTTCACTGCTGTGGGCCATTAGATATCCGCGGACCAAGTAACGCCGCGCTCGTTTTTCTACAAACAACAAAAACTCCATGCGTTCGTCAATAGCACCGCCCGAAAGAGGAAATGATAATAATAGGTGACGTTATGGGCAATGAAAAAGCAGGGCATTTGCATTGGACGTTAGCTATATATTATTTTTTTACGAATGTGAGTTTTTGTCATTTGTGCAATCACTGCCAACAGCCTCGCAGTTTTTTTGTTTGGTCACCTTCATTTGTGTTGAACATGGTAGTGAAAAATGAAAGTGCACAAACAGTTGAGTCCTGTCCTGTTTGAATGAAGTCTGATTCCAGAAAACAAACAGCTCTTGCCTTGGAGCTACAAACCTAAGCAGTTTGTTTCCCACACTGTCCAACACAAGTTTTAAGCTTTGTTAATGAGAAGATAATGTTTTAAAATCACTTCCCGGTGGTTGTCGGGTGGCTCAGGTGAGAGAACGGAGGTCCATGGTTCGAATCTGGATTTCAGCCTCCTGTGATCAAACTTGGGTGTTTTAAGTGGTCGCCAACACCTGCACGCAAAAAATGTATCATGTTAAATGTTGTTTTCCACTTAATTTGGCTTATTCCCACTGCGAATTAATTGATTGTAACCGTCGTGCCATAAACGTTAAGTTTTATTGCCGTGTAACGAACACTCGGAGGCCTCGAGGGACTGGACAATTCTGTGACTTCATCTTTCGGGGGCCTTGCTGTTGACACGCTGACGCGCTGCTGCTCGCTGCGGAGTTGCAAATGGAACTTTTATCTCGTGACGCCAGTAACACAGTTTGTTGAATGTAGTTGGAAAAATGCATCGCTACGGTATGGCAAAAAATGTATCAGTCTGGTGCGGTGCAATAGTTTAACATCGCCCCATTGATGTGTTACAATGTAAGTGAGCGCTATGAAAGTGATGGTAACAAAGTTCCATTGTCACACACGACTAAAACGTCAAGAGTCCTTAGCACGGCATCAAACTGAAGTCGGCCCGTGGCAGACGCCTTGGGTACGCATCTACAAAGACGTTTGAATTTCGAGTTGCGTTTCCCTAGCGCATATCGTCAACGCTCCGTCGTGCCAAAGTGTGAAGAGAATGGCGTCTGTGGCGAGGAGGTACTTCCGAGGATGTCCGATGTCCTTATGATAAAATTGCGTGCGTAGAACACGCCGCGTGCGAGCGTATTGAAAGAGTGCCCTATCGCGTGATTGTTTTTAACAGAAATAGCTTTCTTTTTACGTATAAATACATTTTTTTTTCCACAAACGAATGCGTCAATTGTGATTTATTTCGAGAGGCCAGATTTTGTTTTTAATTGCGTGCGCTTTGTTCCCGACGAGCCGCGTTTGCCACCAGAAAAGAAATAGCTAAAATCTGCAAAACGCCTGTTTAATGTTGTCCACTCATGATGATCATCTATCACGACAGATGCGAGGCAGATGTTGACCCCCTGACCTACACCCCCCCCTCCCTGCCCCAAACTCCCACTGCATTCACAGTGGATCACAGGCACAATGTTTAGCCTTGCATATGCAGGAGGTGAATCGATTGTGTTATAATATTAACAGACTTGTGGAGTACGTCAATGCGTTTTCAGCTTGCAACGCGTGTATTTTTTACACGATGTCCGACGTTTCGCCCCACGTCTTGGGAGCTTATTCAGGCACCGAAGAAGGAATTTGGTTCCTGATTGAGGAAGCAGCCAGCGAAATGTCATACATCGTGCCGAACAGCACACGGTGCAAACCCAAAAACACAATCGCAACAAACCTACCCAGTAGATTGACAGATAATTGTTTAATGGAACCAAGGTTGAAAGGTCATTCGTAATCGTTAATGTCTCCAGCTTGTGTTTGTTCTTTGATCCATGTTCCTCTTTCTGTCTCCCAGTCGAATTCCAAGCATGGCCTTCCTTGCTTATTTGCGGACTTTTTAGCTGCTGCCGTACACAATCGAATTGAGACAAATCGCCTAAATCACTCGAGCAGGTGATGATTTGTTTCAGGCCTACTCGCATATTTCTCCCAAAAGGCAGTGGCGATTGGAAGGCCATAAACATGGCAAGCCTTGTCTTGAGTTTGTTGGGTATTGGATTGCGAGGCCGCTGTTGTGGGCAGCGGAAAACAGTGCAGAAAAATCCATCGTCCTGTACATCTATGCCTCTTCGTCTGTGCCCCCCCCCCGCCTTCAACCCACATTGACCGGCATAGTGAATGAAGTATGATGGTCAAATAATCCCGAAGACACGCAGGCCATGTGGAGGCTATCGTTCGGTGATGGATTTGGACTACATGTACATTATCAAATGAAGACAGGAAATTTAAGGGATTGGGATATAGGAGGAATTCATCCGATTGGCTTTTAAAAACAAAGGCTCAATGGCCATGGCTCTGAGCCCTTTCGTCTGTACATGGTTTGGGAGTGAAGCAATGGACGGTTTAAATCACGCACAGCCAACATGAAGAGTACGAGGCGACTCAACATAAGAGGTCCATTAAAAAGGCAAACAGACATTTCTTTCTCTCTTCCCCTACCGATTGATAATAGTTACGCGTCTTATTAAGGCCATCACTGCGTGATCAGTGTTTACAAATTGCCACGTGTTCCAACGGCGTGGCTCAATACGTTGAGTAATGGCCGGTGAATACATTGCAGTGAATTAATTGTGCGCCGCCGAACGGAGTGTGGTGTATAATTTTGAGAGCGGGGGAAAAACATGTTTGAACCGATCGTTTGAGCATTACATTTGCGTTACAAAAATGTATTGTGGCGGTTGGGATTTTTTTCGACCTGATATCCAAACAAGAAGATAATCATTTAAACCTATGAAGCCACGCGTGCGAGGCGGAAAAAAATACATCCAATACCGATAGTCCACATTTGCTGTACAGCCTTCTGGAAATCCAGGGTATGGCACCCACGGGAAGGGAGTTTCACAACATTTGTGTGATCCACCGACACTCGGTGCCTCCACCGTGCTGGATTACAGGCCACGTGCAAAAAAAAAATTCGGTCAAAGTTTTTGTGATCACTGTTACGTTGCAATTATGGCTTTATTTTTTGGTGATTTGGAAAACGTTTTTTTGGTTTGGACATGTTTGTTTTGTTGTAGTACGGAGTTAGACTGATGGCCTTAATCTAAGTTTTCTTGTGGTTGTTGTTGTTGTTTGACTTGCATCCCACTGGGATTTTTTGCACACAGCGTTGGTGTACGGTGCTTTTTTTCAGGAATATTTTGCTGTTTTTTTCTTGGATTTTCTGTTTGCACAGTCACATAGTCACTTTAAGATGTTTTTCTTGTTCGTGTTTTTGTTTGTTGTGGTTGCACCCGATTCAACAGCTGAATGGCTCACAGGCTATACCAAAAATAAATAAACTGAAATAAAAATAAAACTGAAACTGAAAAACGTGCAGAGCCACTACCGCCCGGCGAGATGGTTCTCCAACCGCAGTACTTCATCTCTGGATGTTTGGACAAAGCCAATCCAGAGCGGTTAATTCTGAGAAACTGGTGCATGGACTGGCAGGATTTGAAAGGGGCTTCCCTTTAAGCAATGTTTCCTGCCGAAGCCTATTTTCCTTAACAGTCAATGATTCGCATTTTTTCCATGATCTGTGTTAGCGTCTCTGTTCGCTTCTTTGCACACTTTTCAGCTTTTATTCCGTGAAGTAATTTATTCAGCAAAGCCTGACTGACAGAACACCTTTTCCAAATATGTATTTCGATGTTTGGCCGAATCCTTTCTCATGGATTTGTCATACGAGTGGAAATCGGGAGTCTCCAAACAAACCCATCATGCCTACGAGGATATAGCATTCAACATAGTCTGCACAGATGGGTTCACGAACCTCCTCGTTTCACCGACATCCCCAGAGCACTTCGCAGTCAGCCGAGCCGATTTTTTTCGAGTGCAAATCCACGCGATCCACCAACCCTTGCCAACAAAGGGTCGTATCTGAGGATTGCGCCATCATTCCTGATTGCGCATCCCTTCACAGCTCGATTGGACTTGATTTGGAGTAATGTGCTGGCATATCCGCATACAATAGCCTAGGCCCGTTTTCTAGCACTGCTAATTGATGGGCGAAAAATTCCCGATCCCATGTTATATTCCCGAGTCCTTTCGATCAATGTATAATGGAGTAGAGGGACTTCCCACTCATTATCACCAGCATCGGTAGCAGTAGCCGTGATAAATCCACTGTCGGATGAAGGCTTTCCCCAAACCGACGTCATCTCTCAGCTTTGCGATGCAATAATCCGTTTGGAGTCTGCACACGAGCTCATTGTATTGCTCCATCTCTGCGGTGGACGAAAAAGCGGACTCTCCAGAGTGCTATGTTCTTTGCCTACCACTCGACCACCGGGCATCGTTTCTTCTAGCGGTGCGTCCTGACAAAGCCCTCCCACCTGTTATTTATCTATGAAAAGGAGCTTTTATAGCTCATCGGATTCTTCCAGTATAAAAAAATATTATGCTTCTGATATTTTCTGGGCAGTCAATATGGTGTCTCTGACTTTCGCTCTCTAATCCACGTGTTCGTCTGTCTCTCGGTGTGATTCCAAGCGTGCATCTTCGCCATGCTTCTTTGTACTTTCAGCTTTTGTCCCATTTCCATTGCCAATGTCCTAGCTTCTCATGGACATTTCATCGCAGGTAATATAATGCGGGACAATTCACCAATTGCAAACGTTCTTATTAGGCACGTGATCACACACACATGCGGCCAATTAACCTGCTGTTTCAGTGGCCACGGTACAGATGTCCAGTGAATGTGTTCAAGCCGCTTATTTAGATGAAGGGGGGAAAAAATATATTTGAACAAAACTCCGTTCGAATGAAGCAAAATGTCCCCAAATTATTTTAGCGAAAGCGAGGTCCTAAGCCAGTATAATTGTCAGTGTGGGAACACTTTAGCCGTGTAATGATACTTCAATCCACCCATTGTTGTTTCATTTCGTAGGGCATCCTTTTGTTCAGCAGTCTTGGGAATTAGATTTTATTTGTGGTCAATTTGTTGTTCTCCCGAGAGTAATTTGGAGCGTGGGCAGAAAACGGGGCATCGTTACAAAAATAAAAACCAATTCACACATACACGAGAGAATACTCCATTTCATTCGGCGATACACAACAGCCTGCCTCTTACCTACTTGCTGTACTGTGGAGGATGCTCGTGAAGGACGCTGCTACTGGGCAGTTGGAGGCAGTCGCCCTTCAGCAACAACGGACGGCAGAGGAGCGACGCTCATAACAACGAGCGGAGCGCCGGGTGGCTAAAACGCTCCATGCAAGATCTCACCTCGTGGAGTTGCAATGATCATGAGAACGGTGAGGAATCAGCCCAGAACTACACGGGAGGATCTTGTCAATGGGACCATAGTCACCAAGAAAACAATTGGTAACGCACTATGCCGTGAAGGACTGAAATCCTGCAGCGCCCGCAAGGTCCCCCTGCTCAAGAAAGCACATATACATGCCCGTCTGAAGTTTGCCAATGAACATCTGAATGATTCAGAGGACAACTGGGTGAAAGTGTTATGGTCAGATGAGACCAAAATGGAGCTCTTTGGCATCAACTCAACTCGCCGTGTTTGGAGGAGGAGGAATGCGGCCTATGACCCCAAGAACATCATCCCCACCGTCAAACATGGAGGTGGAAACATGCTTTGGGGGTGTTTTTCTGCTAAGGGGACAGGACAACTTCACCGCTTCACAGGGACGATGGACGGGGCCATGTACCATCAAATCTTTGGTGAGAACCTCCTTCCCTCAGCCAGGGCATTGAAAATGGGTCGTGGATGGGTATTCCAGCATGACAATGACCCAAAACACACGGCCAAGGCAACAAAGGAGTGGCTCAAGAAGAAGCACATTAAGGTCCTGGAGTGGCCTAGCCAGTCTCCAGACCTTAATCCCATAGAAAATCTGTGGAGGGAGCTGAAGGTTCGAGTTGCCAAACGTCAGCCTCGAAACCTTAATGACTTGGAGAAGATCTGCAAAGAGGAGTGGGACAAAATCCCTCCTGAGATGTGTGCAAACCTGGTGGCCAACTACAAGAAACGTCTGACCTCTGTGATTGCCAACAAGGATTTTGCCACCAAGTACTAAGTCAAGTTTTGCAGAGGGGTCAAATACTTATTTCCCTCATTAAAATGCAAATCAATTTATAACATTTTTGACATGCGTTTTTCTGGAATTTGTTGTTGTTATTCTGTCTCTCGCTGTTCAAATAAACCTACCATTAAAATTATAGACTGATCATTTCTTTGTCAGTGGGCAAACGTACAAAATCAGCAGGGGATCAAATACTTTTTTCCCTCACTGTAAGTGTAAAGGTGGATCTTGGTGTCGCTACCCTCTGCTGAGAACTACGTTCTCTCGCAGCCTTTTAACACCTGCAATGCACAGTGCTCGCAATGTATGACAGCCAGATGAACACGCTTCCGACTTCAGTGGCAGCCCAGTATTTAGCTGCGCGAGGGAGAGCGACCCTTGACTTCTGGCTGCAGGGGCTTAGAGAGAGGGAGAGCGCGTTTCTGCTTAAGCCTGATTATGAAGATAGCCTCTCTCTAAGCCTCGGCACTAGGGCCCCATCTGTTGGTGCAGGCTTAATTACGGATTGCTCTCGTTAATTGTTGGGATCTAAGCGACTTCTAAAATCCAGCGGCCACTGCCATCGTTGTGGCCGAGTCATTCCCCGCTGTGCAGTTGCCCCTTAATTCGTCAACATCGAGGATCAAAATGCCGTCGAACTCAGCCGTCGCTTCCTTCCCTCCGCCGAAGTTATCGTCGCAACACAGTAAACACCCGCGGTGTTCTTCACATATCTCTCTTACAATGGCATCACCACCACCACAACCATTGCCTTGGCTCTTGGTCTTTTCCTTGGCCGCTGGCCGCTGACCTCTGGGTGCCATTTCAATCTCCGATTCTGCTTCTGTGACCTGCCCTCCTCCACCCCGCACGCGTGTCCCACCCATCGCAACCGCACCGTGAGAACTCCACCCACGGCGCCTTCTTTGCCACATTCTACTCTCAGCCCTGCGAGCCGCTGACCCAGCAGTCATAGGTGCTCGCGAATATCATTGTTACCGATAATTATTGACTACCAATTATTATCCAATCTACCGGGCATATGTGAACACTACTGGACATCTGTGAAAATGAGCTTCATAGCTCATCGGATTCCTCAAGTATTGGTAAATGTTTTTCATTATGAATTTCCCCAAGCAATGCCCTAACTGGCAAGGTCTCGCTCGCTCAGGTCGAGCCGTAGTCGAATTTGGTGAACGAGCCTGGGTAGCCACGCGGGCTTGCCAGACGTTCCTGGCGCAGGGCCGTGTGGTGTGCCAGGCTGGTGCCACTCAGCACTGACGCCTCCCTGACACCACCGCTGACCTCTGGTTGCCATTTCGAAATTCCCGGTGGGATTTTCTCTCCGGGCCCTCGGCTTTTCTCGCGCAGGAATCCAAACTCTCATTGGTCGATTTGGTCAAACATCCCAAAGCGGGGCTCTTCTAAAAAAAAAGGAGGGTGATTGAGGCTCGGTGAGGCTTTCCTGAGTAAATAAAAGGTCATTATTAATAAGTAATCGCCACTATTTACTTGATTGCCATTTGTTTTCCAATTTCGCAAACGGCGTCGTGTTGTCATTGGGCGCATACTGGAAGTGTCCTTCAGGAGGCTCTCGTGGTGAGCAGAAAACGACACTGGGAGGTGACGTCCAACAGCTGTTTTTATCTTCTTCACACTCGAGAGCGCGCCTTTATTTATATGACCTGCAAAAAGCGTTTGTCACATTGCAGCCAAATATATGTTCTTTGATTGTCAGAGGGGGGAAAAAATAAGACAAATTAAGTGACAAAACTAATTGTATACGATAGAATCGTTTTTGTGTGTGTGTGTGTGCAGTAGTTAGTGACCGGGCTGAGACCATCACCTCGCCACAATCGAGAAACCGGTCTCACCGCGGTCGAGCAGCCGAGAGCCGGATTCAAGCTCAGGTGCTCTGCGTTGCCGGCTCATTGTCTCGGGCACGGAAAATTATGGCCTCCCTGAGCCGCCTGCAATTTGTATTTATTTATTTAACGAAGAAATTCAGCAGAATTGCACGCAAAATTAAATCGGACGTTTAAGGAACGATCGCCAAAACGTGGATCTGGCGGGCCGTTGCTGTTGGCTTACACAAACCTCATCATCCCAAGTGCTCCGTCCTCCCCCAGGCCTCCTCCACCTCGCCCCCGCTAAACCCAAACACCACCTCTCAACGTTACACCCCGCCGCTCCCCCCCCCCCCCCCCATTTCCAAAGCTCTAAATCATGGTCCTGCCGCTCCACACAATCATAATTTGAGGAGCGCGTGTCGGGAGAGCGAGCTAATTCCATGTAGCCATTTCGCGTTTACATCCATCGAGAACCCTTTGCCAAAGCCTCGAGACTGCGTGGTTCGAGACGCAAGACGATGGATGGGTTGGGGTGGTGGACGGAGTTGGTGGATCGCGTTGCGATCGAGCGTCTGACGTGACGAGAGACGTCCGTGCTGTGGCTGGTGCTTGTATTGCTATTGAGTTGTTGTTTTTTTTGCGAGGTATACCTTACCCAGGAAAGCCTCACTCAGTCTCGTGATTTATTTGATGCAGCTTGGAGTGTCCTTCCAAGCTGTCGCAGTCGGGGGAGGGGGGAGGGGAGAAGGTGGGGGCGACGATTGCCATGCGCTGAATCTTCACACGGAGTGACTTGCGGGTAATTTTAAAAATAAAAATTGTTGCATCCAATTTGTTGGGCTGGGAAGTGGGGTAAGTCGATCGTTCATCAACCCGCAGCGACCCAATGCCACGCTGATGTTTACGCACTGCGCTGGTAACCGATTTAATGCCTAGTCGACCTAGGGAAGTTGCCTGGGGGTAAGTTCTGCTGCAAAGGTTCTGTCCAGGCTAGATTCAGGTACCCACTTGCTACTGGGCCCCTATCTTGAACCCAAATCCGTCCATACGTGCTAATGCACACTGCATGTATGCATACATGCATATAGAGTAGAGTATACAATTGCACACATCTATATGAACACATATACACCAGGGATGTGTTCCAGATTGCCGTGTTAATCTGGCAATCTGGCCTTTAAAAAAAGTTGTGACCTTTCTGATGTAAGTGCCTGTTTCGGATTTGTCCGAAAACGTGAGGACGCACTTGACGTCACTTTTTTTTCCAAGTGACAAAAAATATGAAAACCGTTATCGTACAATTGCGTTAACCTTACTAAGATTACAATTAAAATGTGAACATCGTTCATAACATGTGAAAGTTCTTAAAGGGTTAATAACGCTGAAATCTGAATATGGGAAAAAATCAAATCTTAAATTATGCCTCAAACATCCCTAACACATACACAACCACACCAAAGACAAAGATCCCCCGTATAGCCTTATCATACTGTTGGGGCAAGTGCTGTTAGCGAGTAGGACCTATGAAGGCCGGCACGGCACACGTGGGGGTGGGTGGCTAGCACCACGCCCGGCCGCCTTTGTCTCCCTAGTGGCGATGTTTACAGACCGCACCAGCTCCACATTTGAGGCTGAGCCGACCTAGGGGATGCCCATGATCGGTCCAGATAATCGACACCGGTGTTGGCCGTGGAGTCAAACCCGGGCTGCCGGGTTCGTAGCGCAGCGCCCTAACTGTTATACTACCGCTCCCTTCAACTCAACACACGCACACACCCTGCACACGCACACACCCTCCACACACACACCCTGCACACACCCTGCACACACGCACTCTGCACACACACACGCACACACCCTGCACATACACACCCTGCACACACCCTGCACACACGCACACACACCCTGCACACACGCACACCCTGAACACACCCTGCACACACCCTGCACACACACCCTGCACACACCCTGCACACACCCTGCACACACACCCTGCACACACACCCTGCACACCCTGCACACACACACCCTGCACACCCTGCACACACACACCCTGCACACCCTGCACACCATGCAACACACACGCACACACACACCCTACACACACACCCTACACACCCTGCACACACCCTGCACACACACACACACACACACCCTGCACACACACACCCTGCACACACACACACACCCTGCACACACACACACACCCTGCACACACACACCCTGCACACACACACCCTGCACACACACACCCTGCACACACACACACGCACAGTCCCTACTATTCTTCCATCCCTGCCACCCCTCCGCCCCCGCGGCCTTCCCCCCTCCCCCCATCTCCCCGCCCGCTCCCCCCTCCCCAGAACCCCCTCCACCCTCCCCTCGCCGTGACTCCCGCACTGAGGAGCAGCAGCAGCAGGAGGAGGAGGAGGAAGAGAGGGAAGAGGGAGAGAGAGGGAAGGGGAAAACGCTTTCCATCGCGACTGCTCAAGACGCGGTCGCATTCCGGCGCACGCTCTCGGCGGGACGCGCGGCTCTCCCGGCAAGGTGAGGAGGGAGGGGGTTGATTTTTATGCTGCTGCTGATGATGTTGTTGGTGGTGATGATGATGTTGGTGATGGTGTTCATCATGTTGCTTTGCACCTCTATAGACAGGGCCGGCGCAGTAGCAGGCTGTGTATGTCGTGCTCCGGAACGTTATTTGTATGCTGTTGGGATGATGATGATGATGCTGCTGCTGCTACGGAGGTGATGATGATGTAGGGATGATGATGATGATGATGCAGCGATGATGATGATGAAGATATTGATGGTGAAGCTGCAGGGGTGTTGATGCTGCTGCTGTGGTGGTGGTGGTGGTGATGCAGGGATGATGTAGATTTGATGACCCAGGGATGATGTTGTCGAGGTGATGATGTAGGGATGATGGTTCTGCCGTGGTGAAGGTGATCCAGTGGGGATGCACGGATTATGATGTCGGAATGATGTTACGTGAATAATTATACAGGGGTGATGATACTAATGTAGGAATGTCGATGTAGGAATGACGCTGAAAAGTGATGGTGTAGGGGAGGTGCTGTCGAGGTTATGATGATGTCGTGGCGATGGTGATGATCTCGTGATCATGTTGATGGTGTAGAGTTGATGGTGTGCAGTATTAAAGTATCGTTGCACGGGATGTAGAGTGATGCTGTAGGGATGATTATGATGGCAAAGACGGGGTGATGATGATGATGTACGGATGACGCTGTAGAGAGCGTGATGGTAATGGATGATGATGGTAATGGATGATGATGGTCATGGATGATGATGGTGATTATATGTTCCATCGCTTTTGCGCACATAGCTTTTAGCTGAAGTTGGTACGAGCTATGTTGATGGTGTTGGATGATGGTGATGTGGGAGGTGGTTGTTGTTCTGGTGATGGTGGTGACGGCGGTGGTGGTGTTGTTTGTGGTGTGCGTGGCTGGTGGTGGAGGTGGTAGTGGTGGTGGCAGTGGTGGTGGTGATGATGTTGATTTATAGTGGTGATGCTGGTGGTGGAAGTTGTGGTGGTGGTGGTGATGGTCGTGGCAGTCGTGGTGATGTTGATGATGGTGGTAATGAGGAGGCGATTATTGTTATGTTTGATGATGATGGTGGTGGTTGTGTGATGGTGGTCACGGTGGGTGTTGGTAGTGGTGGACGTTGTTTTGGTGCTGAACAGTGTGATGGAGATAGGTGGCGAGTGATGATGGATGGACGTTTCTGTTGTGGTGATCGTGTTTTTTGGCGGTTCTGACGGTGGTGATGTCAATTCTGGTTGTGATGGGTGGCAGCGGTTGTTGTGGTGGTGGTTGTGATGGGTGGCATCGGTTGTTGTGGTGGTGGTGGTGGAGATGTTGGTCGTGGCGGTGGCAATCGTGGTGATGTCCTGGTGGTGGTGGTGGTGGTGATGGGGGGTTGTTGTTGTTGTTGTCGTCGTGGTGATTGTAAGGTTGGTGTTTGTATTGTTCGTTGTGGCAGTGGTGATGATGATGATGATGTTGATTGTGGTGGTGGTGGTGGTGGCAGTGACGGTAATGTTGATGTATAGCCGTGATGTTGATTGTGGTGGTGGTGATGATGATGATGTTGATTGTGGCGGTGGTGGTGGCAGTGACGGTAATGTTGATGTATAGCCGTGATGTTGATTGTGGTGGTGGTGATGATGATGATGTTGATTGTGGCGGTGGTGGTGGCAGTGACGTAATGTTGATGTATAGCCGTGATGTTGATTGTGGTGGTGGTGATGATGATGATGTTGATTGTGGCGGTGGTGGTGGCAGTGACGGTAATGTTGATGTATAGCCGTGATGTTGATTGTGGTGGTGGTGATGATGATGATGATGTTGATTGTGGTGGTGGTGGTGGTGGTGGCAGCGGTTGTGAAGGCAATAATAGTGGCGGTGGTGGTGGCGATGTTTGTGATGGGTGGCAGATATTATTATGGGATGATTGTGGTGATCTTGGTTGGTGGCAGTCCGAGTGTTGTTGCAGTGGTGGTGGTGGAATTTATCGTGGCGATATCGATGTGCAAGTGAAGTTGTTTCGGTGGTGGTGGTGATGATGGTGCTGGTAGTGGTGGTTGTGTTACTGGTGGTGATGGTGGTTGTTGTTGTCGTTGTTGTGGTGTAACACTTTGTTTGTAGCGTTGTTGTTATTGGTGGTACTGGTGGTGGTTTTTACGTTGGCCGTAGTGGTTGGTGGTGGTGGTGGTGTTGGGGGAGCGGTAGTGCAGTGGTTAGCGCAGCGGATTCACGAACCCGGCGACCCAAGTTGGATTCCCGCTCACGGCCACCAACAACACCAGTGGCGGTTATCTGAACCGGTCCTAGGCCTCCCCTAGGTCGACTCAGCCTCTAAGGAGTAGCTGGTGTGGTGTGTAAACATCGCCACCAGGGAGACAAAGGCGGCCGGGCGTGGTGCTGAACACCCACCCCTAATAATAATGAAGGCCGTACCAGCCAGCCCTCATGAATAGGTGCTCGCAAACAGCACGTGTCCTAATTGTCTGTTAAAGGCTGTGGTGGTGGTGTACAATGCTATTGTGGTGGTGGTGTACAATGCTATTGTGGTGGTGGTGTACAATGCTATTGTGGTGGTGGTGTACAATGCTATTGGCAATGCAATGGTGGTGGTGGTGTACAATGATGTGGTGGTGGTGGTGTACAATGCTGTGGTGGTGCTGTTACAATGATGTGGTGGTGGTGTACACTGCTGTGGTGGTGGTGGTGTACACTGCTATGGGGGTGGTGGTGTACAATGCTGTGGTGGTGTACAATGCTATTGTGGTGGTGGTGGTGGTGTACAATGATGTGGTGGTGGTGACCGCTGTTTATTGCTGCTCTTACAGTGGCTATGGAAGCAGCAGCAGCAGAAGCGTGAGAGACGAGAGGCATGGCTGGGTGCTTGATGGTTGTTGCCCCCTTGCTTATGCGGCACTCCCCCCCTCTCCACCATCACCACCACCACCACCAGCAAGCAGCAGCAGCAGCAAGCACACGAGCCGCTCGCTGTCGCATATAAACACTGCAGATTCCCTCCGTGATGATGTCTCATAGCTCAGCCACTCTCTCTCCAATTCCCGCTCTCTTCCTCTCTCCCTGGTTGCCTCTCTTATCCGAGTCCCCTCTCTACTATCCTGCCCCCCCCCCTCTCTCTCCTATCCTGCTCACCCCCCCCCCTTCTCTGTCCGCTTCACTCCTCGCATCTTGCCACCCCGTCTCTCTCCCCCGTCTCTCTCCTAGTCCCTCTCTCGCCTAGTCCCTCTCTCTCCTAGTCTCTCTCCTAGTCTCTCTCTCCTAGTCCCTCTCTCTCCTAGTCCCTCTCTCTCCTAGTCCCTCTCTCTCCTAGTCCCTCTCTCTCCTAGTCCCTCTCTCTCCTAGTCCCTCTCTCTCTTAGTCCCTCTCTCTCCTAGCCCCTCTCTCTCCTAGTCCCTCTCTCTCCTAGTCCCTCTCCTAGTCCCTCTCTCTCCTAGTCCCGTCTCTCTCCTAGTCCCTCTCTCCTAGTCCCTCTCTCCCCTAGTCCCTCTCTCTCCTAGTCCCTCTCTCTCCTAGTCCCTCTCTCTCCTAGTCCCTCTCTCTCCTAGTCCCTCTCTCTCCTAGTCCCTCTCTCTCTCTCTCTCCTAGTCCCTCTCACTCCTAGTCTCTCTCTCTCTCCTAGTCCCTCTCTCTCCTAGTCCCTCTCTCTCCTAGTCCCTCTCTCTCCTAGTCCCTCTCTCTCCTAGTCCCTCTCTCTCCTAGTCCCTCTCTCTCCTAGTCCCTCTCTCTCCTAGTCCCTCTCTCTCCTAGCCCCTCTCTCTCTCTCTCTCCTAGTCCCTCTCTCTCCTAGTCCCTCTCTCTCCTAGTCCCTTTCTCTCTCCTAGTCCCTCTCTCTCCTAGTCCCGTCTCTCTCCTAGTACCTCTCTCTCCTAGTCCCTCTCTCCCCTAGTCCCTCTCTCTCCTAGTCCCTCTCTCTCCTAGTCCCTCTCTCTCCTAGTCCCTCTCTCTCCTAGTCCCTCTCTCTCCTAGTCCCTCTCTCTCCTAGTCCCTCTCTCTCCTAGTCCCTCTCTCTCCTAGTCCCTCTCTCTCCTAGTCCCTCTCTCTCCTAGTCCCTCTCTCTCTCCTAGTCCCTCTCTCTCTCCTAGTCCCTCTCTCTCTCCTAGTCCCTCTCTCTCTCCTAGTCCCTCTCTCTCTCTCCTAGTCCCTCTCTCTCCTAGTCCCTCTCTCTCCTAGTCCCTCTCTCTCCTAGTCCCTCTCTCTTATCCTCCTCGCTTCCCCCTCTCTCTCGCTTCACTACCCTCCTCTTGCCTCTCCTCATCCTTTTTCCTCCCTTTCTCTCCTCTCATTTCTTAACCCCTCCTGGTGGCCCCACCTCTCCGCTCTCCTCTCCTTCACCCTCCTCAGCTTTCACTTTCCCACCACTCTCCTTTCCGTCTCCCATCTCCTCCTCTCTGCTCCTCTCTCTACTCCTTTCGCCCACTCTCTCCTCTCTCTCTTTTTTTTACGATCAGAGGAAACAAGAAGATGCTCGGTGTAGTCGGCACTTTGCTCCGTTCATCATTTAGTTTTTTTGTTTTTTTATGCTTTGCTTTATGTAACCCCCCCCCCCCCCTTTTAAATGAAAGAACCAACAAAATATAGTTTTCTTTTTTTTCTGCTCTCCTTACCCCTTCCCTCTCTCTCTCTACCCCCCTCTCTGCCCCTCCTCTCTCTCTACCCCCCTCTCTGCCCCATCTCTCTCTGCCCCCTCTCTTCCTACTCCATTTCGCTCTCTCTCGCTCACTCTCTCGCTCTCTCTTTTTTTAATAACTACGACAAGTGCTGCATCTGCACGCAGCCCTTCCCACAGTCAAACGGCCTCCGACGGGTAGCTTATATCTGCATGCAGAGCTCTCCGTCATCTGCCACCGAGCACACGGCCTCCTCCAGCGCCCACTGCTCCTTGAAGGCCGGCACGGCGTGGGTCAGCCGCGCATGGCGGAACTCCAGCCACACCCTGGCTCCGACCAGAGCGCGGAAGATGCCCAGGTTGCTAGCCGGACGTTGCCCCTCCAGGGCCGCCTTCCTCGCCCTGTATCTCCTCACCTGACTCTCTCTCTCTTTTGTTTACGATCAGAGGAAACAAGAAGATGCTCGGTGTAGTCGGCACTTTGCTTCGTTCATCATTTCGTTTTTTTCCATGCTTTGCTTTATGTAAACCCCCCCCCCCCTTTTTAAATGAAAGATTTCACAAAATATGTCTTGCTCTGCTCTCCTTACCCCCCCCCCCTCTCTCTCTACCCCCTCTCTCTCCTTCTACCCCCTCTCTCTACTCCCCCCCCTCTCTCTCTCTACCCCCTCTCTCTCTACCCCCTCTCTCTACCCCCCCTCTCTCTCTCTACCCCCTCTCTCTTTATCCCCTCTCTCTACCCCCTCTCTCTCTCTCTACCCCCTCTCTCTCTACCCCCCTCTCTCTCTACCTACTCCATGTCTATGTTCCCCCTCTCCCCCCCCCCCTTGCTCCTCGCCGCTCCCTCCTTTTTCTTGACTTTCGAGCCAAAATCCACTTGGATTTTAATGGCTCGAGAACCTGGTTCAATCGATCAATGAGACTCCCCCCGGTTGCCTTCACAGTGGCGCACAAACACACACTTTGCCTTGCATTCTCGCTCTCTCTCTCTTTTCATTTACCTCTCTCCTCACTTATCTCCTCTCCACTTCACGACAGCGATAATAATGCACAAGGTACGGCACCGTTATGTCTATCCACTGCTGGATGAATGGGGGCCACCCCCCCCCCCCTCTTCCCTCACCCTGCATGTGTGGGTCGACCATACTTCACCGCTCCGGTCCGTGTGCGTTGGTGAAAGCGGGGAGAATAAAAGTTGGAGCATAGCACGGTGCACCAATGGATAGTGATAGTATTGTCGTGAATTTATAACAAAAAAATAACAATAGTTTATTAATGTAACTACTCGGATTATAGTAATCATTTTGTGATGTGTGTAGATGAAAGCACAGGGCTTGTACAGGAGTCGAACATTAACTCTCAACCCCGTGGGCAGACGCAACGACTGGAGGAGCTGAAGCGACAAAGACTCAAGAAGCAGCAGCAGCAGCAGCGGCAGCGGCAGCGAAATAAATTCCACCAACACAAATGCCGGCATCAGCAACAGCATGGTCGTGAGCAATATCAGCAGCAGCTAGTATCCTCGGCAAATTGTAGCATCGTCACCTTCATTGTCGTCGTCGTCATGATCGTCATCGCAAGCGACAACAGGAAGCAGTCGTAGGTAGCAGAGGTATCGTCAGCAGCAGTGGCATCGTTATCGATCACGACAGCATCGGTGCCGACAGCATCGGTGCCAACGGCATCCTCACCACCACCAACAACGTCACCATCATTATCAAGAGCATTAGCAGTATCGTCGGCCATCATCACCATCAAGAGTAGCAACATTACCATCATGAGTTGTAAGTAGCAACAGCGGAATCACTATCATAAGCATCATCGGCGAGCGTCACCATCCTCTGTAACTTCGGCATCAGCCTAATCGTTATCAGCAGCAGCAGTATCACTATCGAAAGCAGATGCTTCATCATCAACTTCATCCTTATTAGATGCAACATCACCACAATTAACACCACGATCATCACTACCACTGGCATTGACGCCACCATCACCACCGCGACCAGCGCCGCCGCTGCCGCCACCACCACCACCAACATCGCCACCGCTGCCGCTGCCGCCACCACCACCACCAACATCGCCACCACCGCCGCCACTGCCGCACCATGCCAGAGCAAAGCAACGACTACCGCGTGGTGGTGTTCGGCGCCGGCGGCGTGGGCAAGAGCTCGCTGGTGCTGCGCTTCGTGCGCGGAACGTTCCGCGAGAGCTACATCCCCACCGTGGAGGACACCTACCGACAGGTATATGTTCCGCGAGAGCTACATCCACCACTGTGGAGGACACCTACCACTAGGTATTTGTTCCGCGAGAGCTACATCCACCACCGTGGAGGACACCTACCGACAGGTATTTGTACCGCGAGGCCGTCGGGCCGCTTGGAATAAAACAAATCTAAAACTATGAAACTAAACTCGCGAACTGTTTTTTTGTATTTTAGCAGGTAAAGCACACTGAGCTATACCCTATCGCTTTTTTTTTAGAAGCGACCTGGCCACAAATGATAGCTCAACGAAGTGGCTTATCGCTGCGTGGAAATTTAGAGCAGCCCAAACACTCTGAACGCGTGACGTTGATTCTAAATGTGGAGGGAAAAACCGGAGGACCCGGGAAAAAAATCCACACGACCACGGGGAGAGAGAGAGGGAGAGACACGCAAACTCCAAATATACAACAGGCATCAGGATTGGGATGATACCCACGACCTCCTGTATACCAGGCGAGGTAGTTAACATTTCGCCACCGCGCGTGGAGGCACGGAACAGAAATCCGCTCGTATATATTATTGTTCTATCGCCGCTTTTCGTGGCCGTAGTAAAGCTGCCAAACCCCTACCACCCATCGTCTCCACCCACCACCACTCCTGTTGCTGCGAGCACACTCCCCCACCACCACCGCTACCCAAACCAGCACAACCCTGAGTTTGTAGGAAGTAAACAGGAAGAGGTGGGGCCTATATAGGAAGGTGCCGGGTCCTAAAGAGGTTGAACCTCCATGGTTGTTTAAGACAAATAAACGCACGGAATCAAATTCGTGCAGTCGGCAGCGGCAATGCCTTTGATGCGGCCACAGGCCAACAAGACTATGTGGTCACCCAAGTTTGGCGTGCCGGGAACATGACTAATCTGGTTCGGTGAAGACTCACACACAGCCCCACGGACTGACATGAAGCTCCATAGACTGCATAGAGAATCACAGACTCGCATAGAAACCCACAGACTGGCATAGAGACCTGTATACTCGCATATAAGTCCATAAACATACGAAGAGCCCCATAGGCTCACACGTAGAGAGTCATATACTCACGTAGAGAACCACGGACTCGCATAAACACCCGTAGGCTCGCATAGAGATCCATAAACACACATAGAGACTCATAGGCTCACGCGTGGATCCACGTACCCGCACAGAGATCCATAAACATACGTAGAATGACAGATGCACACGGACCCATCGATGTACATAGAGACCCACAGGCTTGCAAGTAGACTCACGTGTGCAGGCACTCGCACAGAGACCCTCGGTCCGATTCGGCGAAGACTCCCTCCGCAGCAGACGTCGCGGGCAGAGAGGCTCGCGGCGGAAGGACGGACGAGACCGACGGTTGCTCGCTCTGCCCACCCACCCCCTGCCCCCACCCCTCCCGCAGGTGATCAGCTGCGACAAGAGCATCTGCACGCTGCAGATCACCGACACGACGGGCTCGCACCAGTTCCCCGCCATGCAGCGGCTGTCGATCTCGCGGGGCCACGCGTTCGTGCTCGTCTACTCGATCGCGAGCCGCCAGTCGCTGGAGGAGCTGAGGCCCATCTACGAGGTGATCTGCTCGCTCAAGGGCGACACGGAGGCCGTGCCCATCATGCTGGTGGGCAACAAGTGCGACGAGACGACCCGCGAGGTGCAGACGGCGGAGGGCGAGGCGCAGGCCAAGGCCTGGAGGTGCGCCTTCATGGAGACGTCGGCCAAGATGGACTACAACGTGCGCGAGCTCTTCCAGGAGCTGCTCAACCTGGAGAAGAGGAGGAACGTGAGCCTCCACGTGGAGGGAAAGAAGTCCCGCGCGGAGGGCGGCAAGAAGGAGAGGATGAAGGGCAAGTGCGTCGTCATGTAAGAGGGGATAGGGAAGACAACGACGATGATGAGAAGAATAATGGCCAAATTACTTTGATGAAGAGGTAGAACTTTGATGACGATAGGAATGGCCCAATGGTGACCACAAGGAAATCCTCATTATACAGAGGATGACGATGGCACATTTGTAGCGGAGGAAAACCGGTGGACAGAACTTAGTGATTGAAGGTGGTCAAGAGGGATTATTTTTATTTTATATTTTATTTTTATTGTTGTTGTTGTTCTTGCTTGTCTATATTTTTGTTTATTTTTAACTGAACACATTGAGATGTGCCCAATCTTCAGCAAAGGACCTCGAAAACAAACGCCTGATGTGCAATATGGGATATTTATACGGCTTAAAAGGACGTCGGTTCTTTTTTTTATTTTAGTGCTCTTAACAGTGAGAGGGATCTCATGTAACGCTTCTAGAGGACGAACCTGTTGGGTTCACCACTTCAGAGCCTCCGACCTCGTGGGTTCAGTTCCCCTCCCACACGGGGTGGTCCCCAAGCTGTCCCGCGTGTTCGCCGCGGGAGCGTCGCTCCCCACGCAGCGCTGCACGCTTCGGCGTCAACATCGACACCATCATCACCATTAACATGACCCCTGCCATCGTTATTTCCACTACCATAATCATCGCATCCATCGTCGTCACATCATCAGTGAGTATAACTACCATCGTCAACATCACCACGGTCATAAGCAGGACCGTGATCATCATCATTTCCATCAACGTCACCACCGTCGTCGTCGTCGTCACCACTGCCATGATCAACATCACCGCCATCATCATCATTACCATCAACGTCACCACCGCCGCCGTCATCGTCACCACTGCCATGATCAACATCACCGCCATCATCATCATTTCCATCAACGTCACCACCGCCGTCGTCGTCGTCACCACTGCCATGATCAACATCACCGCCATCATCATCATTACCATCAACGTCGCCACCGTCATCGTCACCACTGCCATGATCAACATCACCGCCATCATCATCATTACCATCAACGTCACCACCGCCGTCGTCGTCGTCACCACTGCCATGATCAACATCACCGCCATCATCATCATCATTTCCATCCCTCCTGGACAGAGACACACGTGCCTGCAGGACCACCTCCAGAGATTTGGGCTCGGCAGCAACGAGAGATCGATTTATGCGGTCGGCAGGGAGTGTAACCCATTGCTTTTTTCGGTTTGGTTTGGATTAAATCCAAAACCAATTGAACCGGTCGCAATTCAACAGGTTCAAGATAGACTCTCACGGGTTGATTCCGGTTTTACCGATTTAAAACAATCAATAGTCTCAGCCGGTTCAGTTTACAAAGTGTGGGTTAATGCATTCGACGTTGTACATCATCTTATCTGATTCATAGAGTCCCTTCACTCGAGGCGCTTGACGCCGCTTACAAAACGATGACCGGATGATGTCGTTGGCAGGGGTATGCGACAAGTGTTGAGGAGGAATGAGCGACAGCGATAGAGGAGTACTTCGGGATCAAGAAAAAGGATAGGGGAGGGACGGGAAGGAGTGGAGGGGCGAGGGGAGGAGAAGAGGACAATAATTGGCAACATGAGAAGAGGTGTGTTTTAAGAGAGGAACAGATCAAGGTTAAGGAGGGGGACTGTTTAATGTACAGGGCAGTGTTAAGCTATGGTAGTGTTGAGTCTATCGACAGTGTTGAGTCTATGGGCAGTGTTAGTATATGGTACAGTGTTGAGTCTATGGTACAGTGTTGAGTCTATGGTGCAGTGTTGAGGATATGGTGCAGTGTTGAGACTATGGTGCAGTGTTGAGGATATGGTGCAGTGTTGAGGATATGGTGCAGTTTTGAGGATATGGTGCAGTGTTGAGACTATGGTGCAGTGTTGAGTCTATGGTGCAGTGTTGAGGATATGGTGCAGTGTTGAGACTATGGTGCAGTGTTGAGTCTATGGTGCAGTGTTGAGACTATGGTGCAGTGTTGAGTCTATGGTGCAGTGTTGAGTCTATGGTGCAGTGTTGAGTCTATGGTGCAGTTTTGAGTCTATGGGCAATGTTGAGTCTATGGGTAGTGTTGAGTCTATGTGCAGTGTTACTCAATGTAGAGGGGAGGTTAATTCTAGTGGAGGGGTTCAAGGAGTCAGAAGGACCGTAACAGGATTGGGTAGGGTGTTACCCCCAGTTAATGCGCATGCCATAAGTTTGCCTTTTTTAAATATCGAAATTATTATTGACTCCAGTGTAACCTTGCATTCCAATCGCCAAAAAATTATAATTTCGCACAGGGTCAACACAGCAGGGATAATTACTTGGACTCATTTTCAGTGCCTGTGTTTATCTCCCTTTTGTCTGGAATTTGGTGATTTGGTCTGTACGAATGTTGGACTTCTTTCGCACCGTACGTAACCAACTGTGCTAATCGGAGGTGGTCAAGGGCTGAGTAACAGTAATAATGCAACCAATTACAATAGGGTTAGACTGGCTTCGGTAGAGAGCAACAGAGCTCCCCAATTTAAGATATTTACTTTGAATCCCAAGGGTTAACTGGGCTCCATCATCACCATTATCATCATCACCATCATCACCACCATCATCATCTCTGCAGAGTCGATCAACTACAGGACCACTCGGCGTGGGAAGTGAACGGCGATCACCGTGCCGAGGTCAGGTACATCCGTAATTGGCACGGAATGTCCGCTGACGGCTGTCGGACGATGAACGTATGACACATTTGAAGTCTGGGGGGACGACGACGACACTTCGGTTGAAGAAGTGATTGTGTTGTTTATTTTTTATGTGGAATCGCACCCTTGTGTATTCTCGAGGGAAACACGTGGATCTGATTGTTTTGTATTGCATCACAAAGCCCACGATGGTTACTATGACTACTGCTGATGACGACGATGACGTCGACACACGTCTGGCCAATCGCTCCCAGCCCTTGCACGCGGTGTCACCCCCTCCAATATTGTGTAAATCCAGATCACATGCCGAGAGACGTATACCCCCCCCCATGTATGCCGGTCTCTCATCACCACACGCGTCCCCATCCCTCATACTCCCGTCTACCACTGCCGCCACTCTCGGGGTAGGGTTGGGCAACTTGAAAGTCCTGGCGTGGCAGCACGTGGCTCGCGTGAAGGCGTTGTAGGTGTAACGAGGTCGCGACGGAGGAGGGCGGAAGCCATGTGATGCTGATGATGAGACGAAGAGAGTCCTTGACGGACAAGGTTGTGTAGCAAGGGGAAGACCTCGTGGTGGTGGTGGTGGTGGTGATGAGATGGTAATGTTGGGTATTGAGCTTGCAACAACGTTGAGTTCTAGCAGAAGGAAGGAAGCGATGGCGAGATGAGGTGGCATCGACTCCTGACCGTGGCCACGCGGCTTGCATGTTGCATTGGTATATGTTTTTTCTAGGGACATGATGACAACAATAATAATAATGACAACAATCATGACGTAAATTATTTATTTAGCCACAAAGATTGTTTCCTGCCACATGTAAAATAAACACTTGTCGTTAATTGGCCGAAAACATCTTGAAATAAAAACTCAATGTAGCAGCAGCGGGACCCTCCTGCAAAAATAACAAATAAATGATCGCATTCAAAGCTAAAATATATAATAGGCTCTGATTCCGTCACTGGCTACTTGTACGTATGTTAGGTTGAACTTATTTCACACCGTACGTAGCCAACCGTGCTAATCGGAGGTGCTTCTTCAGAGCACGTGCCGAGTCTCAAGACTCGTGCTCAGGAGGGTCATGCACTCGGATGTTTGGCCAATTACGATGTCAGTGAGTCTTCTCCTTTACACGCACACAGTCCAAATTGTATGTAACTTATGGGGGGGGGGGCAGTGGTAACTGTGTCTGTGTTTGTTGCACGGAGAAGCACGTGGGCTGGTGTCTAACCTATACTCTGAAGCACGAGGCCTATACCCTACCTGTATGCTATAATCTTGTTTTGTACTCAGTGGGGGAGGGGGGGGGGGGTTGCTGACGTGCTGAAGTTTCATGCGACCGGTCCAATGTACCGTAATGTGTGCTCTCTATTTAATTAATCAACTCGTGAGGAAGGGGAGGGTTTCTCAATCCCATATACATTTATGGGAATCATAAATTCACATGTGCATTCATGGGATCATAAAATCCCATGTACATTTATGAGATCATAAAATCCCATACACATGGGGTACAAAAAGACTCCATATAGATGTATATGGGATCATACAATCCCATATACATTTATGGGAATCATAAATTCACGTGCATTTTTGGGATTATAAAATCCCATGTACATTTATGAGAACATAAAATCCCATACACATGGGGTACAAAAATTCCCATATAGATGTATGGGATCTAACAATCCCATATACATTGATGTGGTCATAGAATCCCATACACATTTATGAAATCATAAAATTCCAAGACATTTATGATGTCACATATTGAAAAAAATCTCCACGCGCGTGTTTGGAATGGGACTGCACCGTGTACATTTATGGTGATCAGAAAACTCCTACGTGCGGTATTATTTATGGTATCGGACAACGCCGTGTGCATGTACGGGATCAATAAACCCACCGGGCACAATAAGTCTGCACGTGGCGGTGGGGGAGCGATGGATACCGAAGCGTTCGTGGCGCTGAGATTCACCAACCCCCACCGTTCCCTCGGCGGTGGCGGCGATCCGGACCTCACGTTTCGCCATCGGTTATTTCGAATGAAAATTCATCTGTTTTTTTTGTTGTCTCGGCGATGTCGTGTCCGATTCGTACCCACCCGTGCGATCTTGTCTGTGTGTGTCCTGTCTGTACGTCTCTTCTCGGTTGCCTTGTTCCCGTACTGTCCGTCTCGCTTGTACCGCTCGGCTCATTCTGTGTCCGTCTGAATTTGGTTTCTCTCTCCCTCGTTCCATGAGCCCCAAAAAGGGTCACGTGTTGCGTCATCGATTTTGCGCAAATCGAGAACGAGCAGTCCTCGCACGCACGGTTCGTCGAAGCCTGCATCGTGATTTATAAAGCGATTGATCGATTAATCGCTGCATCCCGTAACACGCGGACACAGGGGGATTCACACACACACGCTGTGCTGGTGTTCATTACGTGCGCAGTGTGTGGGTAGTATCCGTGTGTGTGTGTGTGTGCGCGTGTTGCATCAAATGACAAGTGGGAAATTAAAGACAGGCCCTCCCGAGTGCGTCTGTGGCCATGCAACCGAAACTGCGGACCTTATCGTAAACCCAAGTGTGGTCTGCGCCCCTTCAACAGAGGAGGAGGAACAGCGAAACGACACCAACTCTCTCTCTCTTTCTCCTGAAGCCCCTCTCGCCGTGGCCAGCAGCGGCACCTCGACATTGGCATCGAGCTCCTGGACCACGTTACCCTGCGCAATAGTCGAAGAACGTGCTGAGATTCTACCAATGCTTCAAGCGCAGTTTGCGAGCACCTATCAGGGCCGTCACAAGTGTGGAGAGGGGGTGTTGTGGCCAGCACCAAGTACGCACGACCGCCTCTTTGTATTCCCCTTACTAATGTTTGCACACCGCACCGAGTACTGTACTCAAGGCTGAGCCGACCTAGGAGGTGCCCATGCCAGATTCAGAACCCAATTTGCCACCAACGATATGAATTGCATGGTTAGGAATTGAATCTGGGTGGCGATGATCATCTGCATCGTGTTAAAGTTCAGCTCTGTGTCACCCTCCGTCATATATATAAATCAAACATAATATGAATGACAAACGTAACAATGTATTTTAACAATGTACATACAATATGAACGATCTTTCATTAAAAAAATGTCAAAGACTGCGCTTAATTTGAATCGTTCTTACTCTGTGTGAATGTGTGTACAGAGTAGTACCCCATACGCCAGCTGAAGTGCGCTGAAGCTGTGACGATCGGTGCTTTAAAGTCCAGGCCAAACACATTTACTTCTCTTCTGTTTAGTTTAATTGAGTTTAGTTTTGTCATTACCATCAGCGCTTTCGACTGAGCTTTGTTGCTGATTGTGGCGCGCATTCTAAAAAAAAATTGTTTGATGGATTGACCGTTTTTATGTGAAGTGTCCGAACTGTTTATAAACTCCTTTCGTTCGCCCACAAGTCACGGTACAGAGTTAATTCAGTGATACTCCACCTTCAGAGTCGAGCAGGGGCTGATTCTCACCAGGAGGAACCAGAGCCCTATGATTTGAATATTAATAATGATGATGTTGATCATCTATGACCTAGGTAATACAAAGACGAACATAAAAACCGCAAATGTCCATCATGATAATCTTATAGCAGCGGCTCTCAGTCAGAAACTTGTGCCCCCTCCCCCCCCAATCAAAATCACGCCTCTCCACGCCACTCACCCCCACGTATAGCCCTTAGGACGTCTCGGATTACATTCAACAATTGTCCTGCACCGTCTTCAAACTGCAGCCTATACCGCCACACTCCCCACTACCCCATCCTAACAAAAAATAAGTACAAAGGCGTTATACCCTATAGATGTATAGATTCGGAAACGTCCCCCCCCCGGCCGTCTAAGCTGTTGACTTCCTGTCCCCGCTCAAGTCTTAAACTCAAACCCCACGGTTTGTTTGTATTCTCTTGCCTGGCACGGCCGCTGATCTGGTCTCACAGAGCAGCGCCCTTTGTTTAATCCCCCCGCCTAAGAATAATAAGCGTGGGCATTGTTGTGGAGAATGCAAATAAGAAAATAGGTAAGCGAACGATGTCTCCCTTCACGTAGCCGGCTTAATGAGACACGAAAGTACATTCCACGTCACCCATCACGGTCTTCTGGGAGCGCGTGTTCGCCAGCAGCGTTGATTTGAAAGACAACCCAAAAAAGACTCTGTGACCCGTTTCCACCACGCAGTGTCTCATCAGCAGAGTCAGGGCATATTCATTTGCCCCCCCCCTCCCCCTTGCTCGTCTCTTCAGTTTGCCGGACTGCTTAGACACGCGGCACAGTACTCAACATAAAATCATTCACGTTGAAGGCGGCATCTGTGAGTCATCCGGGTCAAAGAACCCACCAAGACATCTCAATTGTTTGCGCACGATGTTTATTTTTGTACTTCTGAGTCGTCCATATTGCACGCAGCTCGCACATCCAGGTCCCTCTGCAATTCCACTCACCACAACGTCGCCTCCATCTGTGTGCGCGCGTGTGTATACGCGCGTGTGTGCGCGTGTGTGTGCGCGCGTGTGTGCGCGTGTGTGTACGTGTGCGCGCGTGTGTACGTGCGGGAATCGAACTCGGGTCACTGGATTCGCAGCGCAGCGCGCTAACCGGCCACCCGAGTTCGATTCCCGCTCACGGCCAACACCGGTGACGATTTTCTGAATCGGTCCTGGGCCTCCCCTAGGTCGACTCAGCCTCAAATATGTACCTGGTGCGGTGTGTAAACATCGCCACTAGGGAGACAAAGGCGGCCGGGCGTGGTGTTGGCCACCCCCACCCCGTGTACCGTGCAGGCCTTCATAGGTGCTCGCTAACAGCACTTGCCCCAACAGTCTGTTAAGTCCATACGGGTGGATCTATCGTTCGTCGAGTGGGGAGCGGTGGCGCAGTGGTTAGCCCACTACGATACGAACTTGGCGAAATCTGAGTTCTAATCCCGGCCACGGCTAACATCGGCGGTAAGCGCGAAATGTGACGACAGAACAAGGCCTGAGCCTCTCCTAGGTCGACTCAGCCTTAAATGATATAACTGGTGCAATGCGCGACATATCTCCGCTGCTGTACGTCCTTTAGTCTCTGTGAGGTGCGCGTACATGGGGTGTGTGTGTGTGTGTGTGCGAGTGTGTGTGTTGCACGACGATAGTCACACCTCCCAGGTCCGTACAGACGGGTCCAGGAACCAACAACTTCGTTCACCTCGCAGCCCAGCAGGTGTGGGGAGTTTCACGGATCTCTGCGAGATCCACCAACCCTTGCCTCTGCGTCAAAGTCGTGCGTCACCACCAGGCCCGTGGTTGGTTATTCGAGTGGTTGATGGATTGATTGGGTGGTTGGTTGATTGATTGAATTGGTGGTTGATTGATTGATGATAAATCAATTGTCCATATTGCTAAAGGCCTCCTGTCCCGTGAATCAGCCATCTGTCATCTCTTCACCGCTCACGTGGCCTGGTCTATATTCCTAAAGTTCATTATTATCACTGTATCATCATTGTAATTATTATTGTCATCACTCCATTATTTTGTAGCATCATCACGTGGGGTCGGTAAAATGAATACCAGTTATTTAAAATCAATTACTATCCTGGGCCCCGTCATTGAAACGTGAAATTGTCTTCATCCATAATCTCGCACCATAATGTAACCGTGACAATGCACCCCTGGTGCAGCGTTTGATCGTCATCATCATCATCACAACTCTGGATTATTATCCCACGTGTCTAGCATCACCAAGTCTCATGACTCCGTTTCATGAGGGTCCTGCCAAGTTTTTGTTGTTGATTGTGCTGATTTGCGGTATAATTGATAAACATTTTGGAAAGATTCGAACCGTGACGCCGCCGGCACACGATGGCCTACTCTTGCGAATCACGTCTTTAACAATCGCTGTGTATATTTGTGGTTAACAAACCCGCAGAATTCATCGCTATAAGGTATTAGCGTTATACGGGGGAGAAGGAGGGGGGGTTGTCGCGCTAAGCGAGGTCTGCCTGTACTTTTATTCCTTATGCAGAGGGACAGGAATATCTGAATGGAGGCGTATTGTTGTCTGATAATTTTTTTAGCTACTTGTATCCTCCAACACAATCCTGATGATGATGTTGCGTTTTGCATTTCTGCATGGAGCTTTGCGTCCAAGACAGAGAGTCCTTCCTCGCCTTTGAACAACTGGGCCGATCATCTGCGTTGGTTCCACCAAGCCCGACGTTGGCGGTGAGACAATTCATGTGGGAAGGGATCCAGGGTGAACTTTTGTTGAACCATTGCTGCTGAAAGTATTGAACTCTCCGGGAGGCATGTTGACTGCTTATTGCATCGTTACTGTCTTTGGCAGTGGTTGTTCTTCATCTTCTTCATCTGGGGGTACACGTCAGACCCTGGGGGTGCGAGATGCCCTTTCTGGGGGGTGCGAGACATGGCCACATTTTTTTTTAGAAGGTAAATAATCGAAAACACAAATTAAGCAACTACTTGAGAATGAAATGGGCGCAAGGCTGCAAGTCAAGGTTGAACACCATTGCTCTATGGTGTAGATGTGGTATGGACAAAGTACGAGATAGATACTCCCCGTATAGCCTCAACAGACTGCTGGGGCAAGTGCTGATAGCGAGCAGCACCTATGAAGGCCGGCACGGCACGAGAGCCGGCGGGGCGGGTGGCCAGTTCCGCGTTCGGCCGCCTTTGTATCCCGAGTGGCGATGTTTAAACCTCGTGCAAGGTTCCCGTTTGAGGCTGGTTCATATTGATCGTCACTGATGTTGCCCGTGGGCGAGGATCGAACTCGGGTCGCTGGGTTCGCGTTGCAGCGCGCTCACCGCTGCACGACCGATGTGACCACACCCGCGGACCCTGCATCATCTCACAACCTTCCCGGGAGCAGGACAAATACATGCAAGTGTAATGACAGGGTGACACCTGCCGGCCAGAAGGGGCAACTACGGTTATAGCTACTACGTTACATAATGCCTTGTGATGGGGCGTATCTGGGTTGAAGGTCAAGATCGGAGTCAGTCGAGAAGCTCCGGGAACTATCTCGAAGGGTCTAGAAGGTTCTCGAAAGGGGGCGTGGCCAGGCGGATATAAGGAGCACCGAACCAGAGCTTCGGGGCTGTCAGTGTGGGGTCTGGGTCCTGGTTGCGTCGCTGTAGCCGTCATCTCTTCGTCTTCGACCGCGTGGCCGCTCTTCTGCAAGAGCAGCTCCGTCTCAGCCGCTACGCTCGTCGACCAGCCAGAGCGCAGCGCAGGGACGGAGATGGGCCGCGTGTTCGGGCAGCCTCGCGGGTAGCCGCGTTACGAAGTGTATCGCCTTCTAAATAGGAAGCCTTCGACTCCACGTGTGTCGGAGGTCGCTCACTACGCACGCACGCACTCACCCTCAGCTGTTTCATCTGTAAATCCAAAACCCAAGGCATTGAAACATCCAACATTATCTCTGGGACAGGAATAATCGAATCTCAAAGCGAGCCCCTATCCCTTTTACCCCCTTGAGGTGCCCAACGCCCCCGGTTTTACCCCCCTGAGCCCAAACCCCCACCATTCAACACACTGCCTTTGATGTATTTGTGCGCGTGTGTGTGTGTGTGGAGCGGTGGCGCAGTGGTGAGCGCACTGCACTCGAACCCGGCGAACTGAGTTCCTTTCCCGCTCACAGCCTACAACGGTGATGAGCATATGAACCGGTCGTGGGCATCCCCCTAGGTAGACTCAGCCTTAAAAATATATATTTCTAGTACGGTGTGTAAACATCAGCACTGGAGAGACAAAGGCGGCCTGGTGTGGTTCTCTCCACATCACCACCCTCGCGCGCCCTACCGATGTTAATAGGCGCTCGCTAACAGCGTGTTGCCTCAACAGTCTGGTAAAGACTACACGGGTAGAATATTTGTTTTATTAGGGAGAGCGGGGAGCGGTGGCGCAGTGATTAGCACTCGGCTCTATAAACTCGGGGATCTGAGTTCAATGCCTGGCCCAACAGTATGTAACAGTCTTTATGGGCTATATACTGTATCTATGTGCATGTGAGTCCGTGCGATTGTGCGTGTGTGTGACGCTATGCGGCAGCTATAGAATTGTTGCTAGGAGACACGTGATTAGTGTGGATCTCCCCACACACACCCACACACTCCCTATGAATCATCTCCCACTCCTTACGCTCCCCTCCCACGTCACATCACCTCAGCAGAAGCCCCATCACCCTCCCCACCCCCCTATCTCTCATCATCCCAACCTCCATACATCTCCCCCCCCACTTTGCCGCACCCCCTCCACCTATCCCATCGCAATCCGCCTCCGCACGCATGGACTAACACGCATGCATGTGTACGATGCATGCATCGTACTGACGCATGCATCGTACACATGCATGGATCGTGCTGACGCATGCATCATACCAGCGCATGTATGCAACACATGCGTGCATCATACTCATCATGCGTGCATCATACTCATCATGCGTACCCATGCATTAATCATACCCACTGTCACACACACAGGTGCACACAAAGGCGGCGTGGTGCTGGCCACCCACCCCCTCGTGTGCCGTGCCGGGCTTCATAGGCGCTCACTAATAGCACTTGCCCCGACAGTCTGTTACAGGCTATACGGGGGATCTTTGTCTTTGTACACACACGTGGTTGTACACACACGTGGTTGTACACACACACACGCGTGGTTGTACACACCCACATGGTTGTACACACACCCACGTGGTTGTACACACACCCACATGGTTGTACACACACGTGGTTGTACACACAGACGGTTGTACACACACACACGCGTGGTTGTACACACCCACATGGCTGTACACACACGCACGTGGTTGTACACACACGCACGTGGTTGTACACACACGCACCCACGTGGTTGTACACACACACCCACGTGGTTGTACACACACACCCACGTGGTTGTACACACACACCCACGTGGTTGTACACACACATCCACGTGGTTGTACACACACGTGGTTGTACACACACGTGGTTGTACACACACACACACACGTGGTTGTACACACACACCCACGTGGTTGTACACACGTGGTTGTACACATACACGCACGTGGTTGTACACACACACCCACGTGGTTGTACACACACACACGCAGGGCCGTCCAGAGGGAGGTGGTGTGGGGGGCGCTGAATAAAGCGGGGGGCCCACGTGGGACTCTGCAACAGGAACCTCTGAGAGAATCCTGCACACAGTACAAACACACAGATCCGCCCGATATCCTCGAACAGGGCAAGTGCTATTCGCGAGCACATATGAAACCGGTGGTGCAAGCCAGAACCACGCCCGGCCGCCTTTGTATCCCCAGTGCTGATGTCTAAACAAGGCGCCAGGTGCTCATTTAATGCCGAGTTGACCTCGAGAGCCGTGAGCGTAACTCCAATTCGTGGCTGGGTTCGTCACGCAGTGCGCTAACCGCTGCGCCGCCGCTCCTCGCACGCACACCACTGTCATACACACACACACACCACAGTCACACACACTGTCACACACACACTGTCACACAAACACCACAGTCACACACACACCATAGTCACACAACAACAACGCCATTCGCCACCAAGTGGCGGTGACGTCACCACGACGCTTGTGCCAGGCTATGTGCACCCTGAGGCCACGTGAAGTGTCGAATGCCCGCGGGCAGGAGGTAACGGGGCAGACCCAGGTGCCACGTGTCGACTGACTGAGATGACTGGCTGATGTACCACCTGTGCCCCCTACTGTGCCAACCTGCTGTGCTTTAGCCACCCGGCGCTCCGCTCGTTGTTGTGAGCGTCGCTCCTCCGCCCTCCGTTGTTGTTGAAGGGCGACTGCCTCCAACTGCCCAGAAGTGTCCTTCACGAGCCTCCTCCACAGAGGCCGATCTTGACACCGCTGGTACCAGTCATCGGCAAGTCCACTCAGCTCCACGTCCTGCTGTACCACATCACTCCTTCTCTTCTCTAGCGCGTGCCGCGCCCATCTAGCCCCCTCGATCCGGCCGAACAAAAGCTGTTTCGGTTCGGCATGCGGTGGCTGTGCATGCGGGCTACATGACCCAGCCAACGCAGCCTTGCCCGCCGGAGGAGCTCACCGATGGGACTTTGCCCAGATCTTTCAAGGATTTGTGAGCTCCTCACACAATCCAGCCTGGTTAACCCCAGGATGGATCGTAGGCAGGCCAGCCTAAATGTTTCCAACCGGCGAAGATGCTCCATTAAGGGGGTCCACGTTTCGCAAGCGTAGAGAAGGGAGGGAATGACCGTGGCCGAGAAGACCTGAAGCTTAGTGCGGAGCGACAGACCAGGTAGCTTCCACACAGCGTTACGCAACCGATGAAAAGATATTGCCGCTCGACTGATTCGGAATGAGACCTCTGCTGTTAAACTGGAGCCGGTCATAAGCACACTGCCCAGGTATGGGAAACTCTCCACTCTCTCCACAACTGCCCCATCACCGATTGGGAGATGTGGGGGTGGAGTGTTCGATGGTACAAAATACCCAGGCAGGTGCTTAGTTTTGGTGGGGCTGATGGTAAGGCCCCATCTTTTAGTGGCACGCTCCAGTCTCAGCAGCAGCGTCTCCAACTCCGCCTCTGAATGAGCAGCTATTACCAAATCATCGGCATACATAACGTGGTTGAGCAATAGGGAGCCATCCCTTGACCGCACCCGGGCATCGATAAGCCTCCCATTATATCTGTACCAAATGGAGATTCCCCCGGTCAAGCTATTGAAGGCTTCACGAACTACGTGGTCAAAATAGATGTTAAATAATGTGGGAGCCAGAGGACATACCGGCCACGTAGTTTTACCCGGACTCGCTCACCATCATGAAGGTCCTTAATTATCGTGAGCAGAGGGTCAGGGACTCCAAAAGCACGAAGAACAACCCAGAGCCCAGGCCTATTGATGGTATCATAGGCCTTGACCAGGTCAATAAAGCAGAGATGTAGGTCTTGTTGGAATTCCCTACACCTCTGCTGTAGCAGACAGACATAAAAAAAATGGCATCTGTGCAGGACCGCCCTTTCCTGAAACCGCATTGGGGCTCCGCAAGCCTCTCCTCAGCGTGCCTGGCAAGGCGATGTTGAATAATCCTTGCCAGGACCTTTCCTGGCACACTGAGGAGTGAGATGCCCCTGTAGTTGTTACAGTCTGTGCGGTCCCCCTTCTTAAAGAGGGGGACCACCAGGGCATCCTTCCAATCCTGCGGAACTCGTCCAGTGGTCCAGATTGTTGATATGATGTCATATAGGGCAGTCTGTGCACAAACGCCACCCTCTCTCAGCATTTCGCTTAGGAGATCATCTCTACCCGGTGCCTTTCCTGGTCTCAGACTCCGGAACGCCTTCAGTACTTCCTCAACAGATGGCACCTCCGCCAGCCACTCACAGGGGGTGACTTCTTCCAATATTTGAGGCACTGCAGCCTCAGCAGGGTCATCCCCACTTTGTGCCACGATGTTTTCCTGGCTGAGGGATTTCCCCTCCCCCAGGACCTCACAGAAATGCTCAGCAAATCTGCAAACCTCTTCCTGGGGGTCGGAAATTGCATCACCGTTTTTTCCCCTAATGATGGTAATAGGTGTGGTGCTGCAGGTTACTTTTTTGATGGAGTTAAATAGAGATTTGTGATCACGGGCCACTGAGGCAGACTCCATCTCCTCAGCAACCCGCGACCACCACCCATCCTTGCAGCGCCTCACGGCTCTCCCAACCTCCGAGCGAAGGCTGCGGTAAGCCTCCTCATTCTCTGACGTGGGATTCTGTAGCCGATGACAGTGGGCCTGTCGCTTTTTCTCAACCATCCTGAACACCTCCTCTGTCAGCCAGAGTCTCTGGGGAGGTCTTGACCGCGTACCCAAAGCAGACATTGCAGCTGCATGAGCCACAGTCCTAAACCTTGCCCATTTACCCTCGACATCAGGAGGAGTGGGGGAAGATGCCAACCCCAGCCGCAAGCGATGATTAAATTCTCGCTTGCAACTTTCATCAGATAACTGAGACCAGGCCACTTTAGGTTGGAATGGGGTCCTGGGTGTACACCCACCACCGGAGTGGAAGAATGGCAGGCACATTTTACAGATGACTAATCGATGGTCAGAGGGCAGATCAGCTCCACGGTAGGTCCTGGTATCAAGCACGTGGGCTCGCATCCGCTGGCCCGTCACTATGTAGTCCAGCAGATGTTCTTGCTTGGACTCAGCATGCATCCCTGATGTTGTGTGGATGCGCCGATGCCGGAACAGCGTGTTGGTAATTACAAGCCCATGGGCTGCACAAAAATCTAGCAGCCTCCTACCGTTGTTATTGAGCTGATCTGGCCCATGCCCTCCCATCACTCCAGACCAGGTGCCAGCATCATGACCAACTCGGGCATTGAAGTCACCCAACAAGATGATTCTATCCCGAGGGGCCACTTTAGCCAGCACCTGTGACAGGAGGTCATAGAAGGCATCTGACTCATC